>NW_005841837.1:6342450-6375593 GCF_000455745.1 Alligator sinensis
GGGGGGCCACCGGTGCTCTCAGAGGGAGCATGTGCCCCTCCCCCATGCCACCCCTACACTTCATCTATGGGTCAAAGGACAAATATACTACCTTAGTGTATGCATCTTTAAATATTTATGTATGGTATTTTGCCCATTTGCACCATGTTTGCAATTACAGCGCCACACCCAGCCACCCACAGGAAATGATGGGAGCTTTATATTAATTCTCTTACAGAGAACACCCTATTAAAAAACAACATGTTTTCTGCAAGAAAACAGGGATCTTAAAGCTGCAAGACTATACCTAAACCAAATTCTACGCTTACCAAAGCCACTTGGCACAAAAAGAGGATGTGGGGAGAACATGATGGAGCTGCTTACAGTACCTCAATTCTTTGTTTGGTTCCATTTTGGCCTGATCCTTGCTATAGGTTACAGGAATTGGGAGGCTGCTCTATCCTATGTATACCAGTATCAAGGGGTCATCTCAAGGCCTGTTAGGACATCAGCCCACCCACCTGCCTATGGCAGTCTGCCATGTCTCACCTGCCGCACTTTTGATGTTTCCACTAAATAGGTGTTTATATGTGGAAGGCTGCCCATTTGGTTGCCCTGATGCCATAGGTGAAATACAAGGTTCTGAACCTCCCCTTATACCATGTCCCATGCTTCACAGATGGCATCACATACTGGTGGGAATTCTCTTGGCCCCCTAGCTGACCAAACTCAGTCCCATGCTGAGTCTCTCATACTACCCCAAGCAGTGCTACCCTCACTCTACCTTTTTCTTGGGCCTCAGTCAGTGCCCCACTCTATGTCCCTTCAAAACCACCCAGGCTTCCTACTCTATACAGCCTTCAGGCTTCATCTCCTGCATTATTGGTCCTGGACCCTCGCAGACCTCAGGCCCTGCTATACAATGGAGGCATCAGACCTAGCACACCACATACTGGGCTAATTCTGGCCCTTGGCCCTCTCTGGCCTCCAGCATCTCAAGCTCAGCCTACTGCCACTCAGGCCTCAGGTGTCTGTTGACATGCCTGAACCCCAAAACTTGGCCTATGGCCCACTCAGGCCTCAGGTGTGTCTTGACATGCCTGGACCCCAAGCCTGTCCCCTCAATGGGGTTACCCACCAGGTCATGGAGACTGAGGCTATATGGTGCCCCATCCTCACCTTTCACCAGGGATGCACAGGTGTGGCATTTTCTGGAGACTGCCCCACGACAGGCAGCCACACCACACCATTCAATCCCAGCATGGTGCAGCTCCAGGTCTTATGCAGGATTAGGAACCTCTTCCATCCCCATAGTTCCTACCCTGTCTTCCAGGTGTTTTGGGAGCTGCAGGCTGAGTGATGTTGTTCCTCTGGTTCCCTAGGTGTAACGAGCAGCTCTGCTCCTAGGGCCTGGGCTGCCATGCTCTCCTCTGATCCAGTGACCCCTTTTGGTCATGTGACCATCTAATTGGGCCAAACTACACCTGCTGACTACTCAGAACCTGCCTGAAACCTCTCTAAGTGGCAGGCACAACCTGGGCTCTGCTACAGCCAGCAAAAGTTCTCAAGAGAATATTTAGCAAGTTGTACCAGGCTGATGGAAGCAGCTTCCACATTGGTCAGACAGATGGGGAGAGAGAAGGGCAGGAGAGCTTGTCCCTCACCAACCCCATTCTTCTGGACCTAATGCAATGTTACAACACTCTTGACCATGTACAGTTTGTTTTAGAGTCTGCTGCTACACATTAGGATTGTACCAGTTTTAATAGGCCAATTCTGTATTTGTAATATATGTGTTTTCATTTAAGTACTCATTAGTGTTGTCACTAATGAGTATTTAAATGAACACACACACACACACACACACACACACACACACACACACACACACACACACACACGTTCTTAGCACAAGGCAGTTTCTACTATATGACACCACTGTGAATAAATAAGAAAGAATGAGTGTCTGGCATACAGAATCTACCTGTTGCTGCTTAGTCAAACTTCATATATGTTCTAACCCTGAAAATTCCTTTTGAAGTCAGAAAAGTATTCTAAAGACAAAGAAAATATACACTACTTCAGAGTCCATCAAAACATTTTCTGTTGGGTGAGAAAGTGATTTCCATGTTGAGCAAAATTCAAGGAAAATGCATTTGTGATATTGCTGTTTTCTGCACAAACTCTTGATCAATTATTTAAAGATAATATTTTTCTTTTATAAAAAGGAAAACTTTGCAAGAGACTTGTGTTATCACTGATAGTGTCATTCACTGATTTAGCTAGAACTACAAATAGAGTAAGTTAGATCCCCTCTATTTTCTTTATTTGAACAGGAATAAGGTAGGAAGTCTGAGAGTATTGGGCATAAATAATACTATATTTCATGCACCAGTTCACAAAATAAAGTTGACTATTTCACAACTTATTGTAGGTGCAGCTAAGAAAATAAAGAAACATTTTTTTCCCAGATTATGAACAAGCCTTCCCCCCCCAAAAAACTGTTTACTTTTAACAAAAGTTTCACTTGAGCCAAAACAAAGGCTCCATTTATTTTCGGTTAACTACCTTGTTTAAAAATTCAGCATAAGTAAATTTTAGAAATATTATTTTCTAATTCAAGTACTAAAATATTGCCTTAAAATATCAAAGAATAATGTTTAATTCTTTTGAATCTCTCTCCTTCTCTTCCTCCCACAAAAGCTAGTTGCCAAATACAAATTCATTAATAGTTTTATGACCACAAAAGAAACAAACTATCCATCTGAGTAACTTCAATAAATCTAAAAATACATGTAGAAATCCATCTCCTCCTTTGCTCGTGAGAAAACAAGCAGACGCAGCCACTGTGCTCTTAAAAACTATGCAAAATAAGGAATGCGTGTAAACTAGTTAATTCACCATAAATTCATTGTAGCCTATTTGTGTCTTGCAGAAAGGAGGGACGACAGTCTTCCCTGACCCACTCAGACAATTACCTTATGTTTTGAAGTAAGAGCTTTGTTTCCCCCCACCCCATTTCAGTCTTTGTTGCTGTCATGACTGCCAATATTCAGTCATTTTACCAGTTTCATTTATCTGAGTATCATGAATGGATCTCTTTGAGAAGAGGGAATAGGAAAGTTTTGATCCTCGCTAACAAGATGCATCTAGCCATTGACTTAGAAAGCATATAATTAGATACTGACAAAATATGCACAGATTGACCATGAGGTGCAGATGTCAGCTACAAGGCAGGGAGAATAAGAACTAAATTGGACACATCCTATAAGGATGTTGCAGTGCCTCATAAGCAGCCTGTAAGCAGGTTTCTGTGCCTGCTACTTTGCAGGCTAGCTTTGCTCCCTTAGGAGCTCCTCAGCCAGTCTTCTAAACACAAATGCAGTCCTTGTACCAAGCAAACAGAACTTCTGGTCAGTAGGAGAGACCCTTCATCTCTAGCACCTTCATGGCAGCCAGAGTATGTGGCCAGGAAGCAGACTCAAACCCACAAACCGCTTCCTTCTACAGCTTGCCCTTCTCTGCCCGCTCCTCTGGGGTTTTAAGTGCTAGTGAAATACTCCCTCTTAAAAGGTCCAAACTGCCCTGTTATACAGACAGAGGCAAGAATTGTGGCTTGGATAGTAAAAGTTCCCTCCTTCATGTTACTATAAGCAACTATCTACTTTCCCTATTATCATGTTGCTATAGTAGCTGTGGTGGTCCAGGGATATGTATTTGTTGGTAACACCTTTATTGGACCAAACTTATGATGAGCTAGATAATAGACAGGCTGTTTGATATAAAATGCCCTTCCTTAAGTCAGGAGAAAAGCAGACTAAGCTAAAAAGCAGTTAAAACAATTGCTTTATTCAACTCCATTATGTAAATGAAAGCCATAAAACCATTGTTTATGCTAAAGACAGAAACATCTAAGTCACTTGCTGGAAAAGACTCTTCACAAAACAACCACTCCATCTCTAACATCCAAGTCCGGTCCTCAAATGAAACCTACACAGGTCCTCCAGTAGATCAACCTGGGAACGAAAATTAACAACTTTACTGGCTTCCTTAAAATGCTGGGCACTTGTATGCCATGGTATCCCAATTTATTCCTTCATGGAATTATACATCCCAAGACAAAAGCATACCCCAAGGCTGTAAACAAACAACTTATTTCCCCTGGGAGAAAGCCTTTTGTTCTGAGATCTGACTGAGGTTCAAGTCCATTGTCCCATTATAAGTATCTGTGAAGTATGTTTGATAAAAATCAAGAAACCCTTCCCCCACAACACCAAACCCCCACCCTCCCTCCCAAAACACTGCTGTGTGCATCTGTCAGTTAACTGTGGGTCATTCATGTTAACTGCAGGTCATTCCAGGGACATGCCTGTCAGGCTGTGTGCTCTCTCACTCATCACCTACTGGCAGAGGAGCAGTAGTGAAGCTTGGAAAAGCTAGGTGTATAAATGGCTGTGCCACTCCTTTTCTTGATCCAGGTCAAAACCCTGGATAGTGAATACCACTTCAAATGACACCTCTGTTTACAGCTCAATAGTTCAGTCTCCTGCATAAGTATAATTTGCATCTTGCTTCACCTGTCCAAACTCTTTCTAGGATTTCATTTTACTCAGTTTGTTTTAATATTTTTAAAATACAAAATAAAATAGTAACCAAAGCAATTATTCTTTTCTATTTTCAAAACAGGATAAAGGGAAGAAGAACGGCTCCAGATAAAAATCTGATGAAGCGAGCCTTGAAGAAAAAAATAAAATAAAACAACCCTGAATATGGCCACATTTGCAATGAAAGCAGCAAGAAGTATCCTGTTATCTAAGGAAAGGCAAAATGACTGCATAAAGAAATCCCTCCCTCTCTCCAAACCCCTAAAAATTCTTATTCTAACCCGAAATCACCACTTTTAACTAAATCCATATTTAGGACCAAAAATCCAGATCAGTTCAACCTAATGGAGATGTTTTTTCAGCTAAGAGTAACCCTTCGGTTCAGTTTTCCTGCTTTATATACTAGAAAAAGAGTATGAATTCATGTGCTGTTTTTATGACAGGCATTATAGCACTAAGTTCATGAAGTTCAGAACTCAATGAACCTTATTCAGTTCTGCACTGAATTTGGAAAGTATATGTAACAGTTAGTAAAAATTAGAGTGTTAGTAATATGTAGCCTCAAGTTTACAGGATAGTGAGTTAATGAGATTTTGAATTAAAGCATAATAAAGATAGTTGTCTGCAAATGAGAGAGAAGTCCCTCATTCCAAGTGGCTATGGTTAATCAGATTAAGGCCTTCCAGCTCTCACCAGTCCTTACTGGTTCCAAGAGGTTATCATATGCCCCATACAAGAGACCCATGAGAAAAACTAAAGCGAGAGCTGTAAGCCATACTAAGGAAAATACTACTTCACTAACAGCAACCTACATACCTTAAAAGAGTCTTTTCTCAGGTGTACACTGAAATCCATATTAGTATGAAAATGGGAAGTCTCATATGCATTTTCTTCATACACAAGTTAGCCATGTGATGAAAATAGAAAATGAAAAAAAAGGATCTGCCCACGGCATAAGATTCAATTAAGCTTTCCACTAAGTTCCATGTAGAAAAACGGTATTAAAATTTGTTAAATTTGCCCAAAGCACCCAAAATGAGCAACTTCTGAAGTTAAGCTCATCTCAGCTCAGTTCCCTGGTGTATACACCTTACTGTCTAAATAAACTTTTTCAGAGTGTGTTCACTAAGAGAGGGTAGGATATAGACACTCCTAACCCGCCTTGCACAGCTTCCCTGAAAGTACTCACAGTAATAATCTCTGCACCTTAAGAACCTCAGAAAGCACTAGCACCTTGTCTATTCTGGGCATCAGAGTGCTGAAAAAAAAAAAAGGAGTGTGAAGGAGATACTGGGTCTCTCCACACTTAGATTGTGGTAAGTGTGAAAGGCCTAACAGGGGAAACAATTATGGGCAAAACAATCATGTCATCTGTGTGGGAGGTAGGTGGGAAACAGCTGTGATGCTAACTGTTCAGAGTTGAAAAAGCCAAAATATATCAATTAAAAAAAAAATGTCAAAATGATAACACCTAACTTTTTCCAATACATTTTTTTAAGCTTTTGATGCAAACAGTGTTGCCAAATGGCAACAGAGTCAATATACACTTGTGTCCTCCTTCCCGCCCCTCTCCCTCCCCTCCCCATTTTGACCTTAAGGAAACCTTAAGTAAAAAAAATTGTCATGATTTTCAAACTAAAGACTGACATTAGAATCAATAGACCTGGCTTCCTAAAAAGGAATAGAAACCATAAAATGACTGCAGCCTAATAGAACAATGAACTAACTCCTACATAATCCTGAGGCTAGATCAGGCATTTCCAGCCACAATGTGAAGAAAGAAAATGATACACACTGGAAGTTTGTTTGTTTTTTTCCCTTGCCAAAAATCAGACCAGTTGATATAAAATTAGAATGCACTCAAGTCTCAGATGTCTCAAGTTAAGTGTGGTCTCTAGAAGTCTTTTCTTTCCAACCCAAATCACAGACTAGCACCATCTCGGTAGCATTTTTGCACCAGGTGAAATCAAATCTGTCTGGCAAAGTCCTGGAGGGATTCCATGAAGTCTTCAGAACTTCAGGCCCTCATAGTACTGCTTAAGCCTAACATATTAGTTTGTATGGTCCTCAACTTGAATGTTAATCTGTCCACTGGATGCTGTCTGTTAAAATGTGATTTTGGGAAAGGAACTCTAACCTAGAACCATCTACGCCTAAGGTTTCTATAGCACTATCCCTGTAGCATTCAAGCTCCAAGTAAAATTAAATCTGCCTGAAAAGGTCTCTGAGGGATTCCATGAAGTCATCAGTTCTTCTCCTTTCACTACTACAGGAGGTTTTTCCTGAGATATATCGTCTACAAAGGGCTTTGGTCTCTTTCCTTTTTCTACCATTTTCCCTACCCAGCTTTGAATGCTAGGAAAAAAAAGTCATAGAAGGCAAAGGTTTTACAGTGTCTCTTAAAAAAAGCGGGAATATCCTTCATTAAGCCAACAGCCTCAGGACACTTATCCCACAGCCAAACACTTCAAAAAGGAAGCAGATCTATTTTGTTCTTGTTTTTCAAATCCTCAAAGGTTGTGGATGGAGATGCATTCACTGCTCTGATTGCATTGAATTTTAAAAAACAGCTTGTTTCGTTTCCAAGGCTTTACTCTCTCCTGTCTACTGTAATTCAGTGGAAATTGCAGTATCACTGCTACATGACCTCCTAATTGCTTTGTTAAAAACTGACTTAATAATGAGTTCATAAATATGAATCTACCCAAGCTATAAAACCTTACTTTCAGTCTATTAAAAATAGGAGATGCACTGCTTCCATAGAGTGAAAAATAAGTTTCTGGATAAGAGAAAAAGAAAAACATGTTTGGAAGAAAAAGAAAGAATCATTCTATTACTCATTGCTGCTCCTTAGCTATAAAGCTTTGCATTGCTATGAGTGGTGAAAACTGAAATAACAGTTACAAAAATAAAATCCAGATGCCTCAAGGGGAAAAAAAAAAAAAAAAAAAAGCTTGCCCTTGGCAAGCAATTTTTATTATACATAAAAAAAAAATTAATAGGTTTTTCATGGTCACCATTTTGCTTAGGATGGATGAGTATATGTTATGCCTGTGCTGCCACATTCTCATGACAGTTTCTGAATGGTGACAGTCTTTTTTGAAAACCTTGTAGCTACTGCATATTATTAATAACATAGCCCTGATTCACTATGTACATTAAACACGTTTCATGCTGGTCATTTGAGTCTCATTGACCATAAGTTAGGCCCATATATGCTTTACATCTGGAGTTAGATGGTTATCCCATGAGGCCAAAGGGAGGATGTACAGTTAAAAGGGTTTTCTAAGTTTCATACTAGGGCTATGTGAAATTGCATCGAGCGTTTGTTTTGACATGTTCTAAGCTCAGAACAGAAAAATCAAAATGAAACAAAAAGCATCAAAACAGCTTCAAAACAAAACGAGGGGACTCGAAATGTTTAGAGTTTCGAAGCAGTCCAGTGGTGGGAGGTAGGGGAGAGCCAGGACTGTGCTCTGAGCAGCTCTGCAGCCCCACATAGATCAGTCCATTGGGGAACACAGCCCTGGCTCTCCCCACCTCCTGCCGCCGGGCTGCATTCCGTGGGGCCGGCAGAACCAATTGGAGCTCTGCCTCCCGCCACTGGGCTGAGTTCCATGCGACTGGCAGAGCCAATCAATCAGAGTGCAGCCCAGCAGTGAGAGGTCCCTCCACCAGGCTCAGCTCCATGGAGCCCGACGCCAGTCCCAGGCATCAGCAGCAACCTCCTGTCAGCTGGGAGCAGATCTGGAGGCCTTCACCCCTGGGAGAAGTCCAGCACAGCCCCACAGCCCTCCCAGGGGTGCAGGCCCCTGGATCTGCACCAGATAACAGGAGGCTGCTGCTGCTGCCTGGGACCGGTGCTGGGCACAACCCACACCCAGCGCTGGGCAAGACAGATGCTGCTGCTGGCCCCAGGCAGCAGCAGCAGCCTCCTGTTATCCAGTGCAGATATGGGAGCCCGCACCTCCAGGAGGAATTATTACCTCTCAGTTCCGTGTTCTTGGAAAACCCTGGCACAGGACGCAGCCCGTCTGACTCGCAAAGAACCACCCCCCACCCCCGCAAACAAGAACTGATTATGAAAGACAATGAAGATGCAGCAGGAGACTCACCTAAAACCCTCCAGATAAGGGTGACAAGAGTGCAACAACTGCCCTAGGTCTCATTTGCATCTGAGATGGAACCAGATGACCATTCATTTATATGAGAGATGGAGGACAGAAAGCCTGAAGCAGAGACTGCAGTGAATTCTGGGATCAGAGAAGCAGGGGAGCACTGCATGATGGGGAATCTATGCTCCAAATGCTAATCAACCCACATTTACACACACCCAGCTCAGTATTTATCAGACCAGTTCTAATCTGGATTTAGAAAGGACTCCCCGCCCCCTGCGCACACACACACACACACACACACACACACACACACACACACACTAAGCAAAAGTAAAGAGTAATAGGCATCTCAGGCTGTACATTCCCTGGTCCCACTATGGGAGGCCTATTTAAAACGTAATTGACTAAAACTCGGTTGCCGGGTTAGGGAATGCTGAGGCAAGAGACCGAGTCAGAGGGGATATGGGCAACATTTGAACAATGGTAAAGGGGTTCATCACCGTGTCCAGCCCATTGGAACCCTGACCACAAGTGTTGTCATACTTTTCTCGGGACGACTGGTGGGAGTCCTCCCCACAGAAGGTTATGAACACTCCAATAATTGCCTTAAGTCTGTTAAAAGACTATAGTAAGATCTGGAAAAGTCATGCTAAGATGAGGTTTGTTCAAAACAAGTAAAAATCCAAAATCCTGATGCTGCAAGCTATCTATTGTTTCTGAAGAAGCCATGAGATATCCCATAAGTATATCTGCTATCCATAGGAATTTCAATTTGGCTCCTAAGGTAAAGAGTAACCAAACACTTATGTTTTCCTGATTATCAATCAGTTTTTAGAGATGTTCCAAACCAGAAAACCCCTTGTCAAGAGTAAAGACAATGATTTACACTATTGAGAATGCTTTGAAGAAGCTGAACTGAGGGTATAAAAATCTGTAAAAACACACCCCAAAGTGTGTGTGTGATTCAAGAGGAAAAGTCTCTCTGACACTATCCACTGGTGGACTTGAGAAGCTGGAAGAAACAGATAGCACAGTGCTTGAAGGGAGACCAAGAACTTTACCTGTCAGCATTGGAACCCAAGTGCCTTGGACTGGCGAGATCCCAGCTCTCTCTTTTCTCTTCTCTCCAAGCATAGATTTCTGAACCTGAACTGTATTAGTTAAGCTTGAGCTAAGTTTCCCCAAATACTTAGTGAAACCAGGGTAGTATTGTAGTTGTTTGTTTCTTTTTCCTTTGCATGTCTATTACTACTAGTACCATTTTATATGTAACCCGGGTGGAACTCCAAAAGGTACCCCCTCTCCAATTGAAGGGATCAAAGCAAGTGCACAAGCGCTGGGGGGGGGGGGGGGGGGGGGGCTGAGCCAGACTACCAGTGGGGACTTAACCATATACCTTTTAATGAGGGAACAATACTGGGAATATAACAGGTGGTATACTGGACACTACAATGCCCCAAGGGGGCAGGATTCAACAAAGATTAGACACTTACAATTGTTGACCAAAGACAGGGTCAACAAAATATAAAACGCAAACAGCAGAGCAAACAACACTGGTTGGGGAAATATAAAAAGGCACAAAATACAAAATGTCAAAGGACAAAGAAATATAGGACCTAGGTACCTGGAAGGGGATAAAGGGGGAAAACACAATGGCCCCTTTCCACTGCAAGAGGAATTTCTCCTTCTTTGCTCACTTACCCCAAGTCACCAAAGCTGGGACTTGAACTTGGATCGTCCATGTGGTAGGCAGGAACACTGCCACACAGCCACCAGTGCTTGTATTGCTCCAAGCTGCTAAGGGTCTTGACCTTCCTGGAGCCCAGGCCTCATGTTAAGCTGCCTGGTCTCTGACTGGAGAAGCTGGAAGCTGAGCTGGGAACCCCTCAGGGCACTGCTCAAATCCTTGCTGAAGCGGGAAGCCTCTCCTGCCAGCCACACGCTGTGCTGCTAAGGGTCCAACTGCTGCCTGCAGGTTCTGCTCCTTCAGGCTCTTCTGGAGCAACTGCTTCCGCCCCGCTGGCTCAGCTCTTGCCAGCTCTTTGAAGCTCCTTCCTTGTGGTCCCTTGCTGGTCTCTCCGAGTCAGCCATGCTGCCCCTTTTATCCCCCTCCAGGTGACCCAAGGGGCCAATCAGGGGACATGAGGGGCAAGTCTCTGGGGCCTGATTGATGAGGAAAGGGAATCCCAAGTCCTCCATCATCTTTTGCCTCTTCAAAACCCCTGGGCTAGGTCACTGCCAGCTAGCCCATCACATCTATTTCACATACTTAGCAATAAATAACTTTCACAGTCAAACTGGTAGAAACTAGGTATATTTTTCCTTCTCTACTTCTCCTTCCTCACTTGCTTTGCAGCAACACTTTTTACCCAAGCTAAAGATCCCGGTGAAGCCCAAAAATACTGTGGGGTCTGCTCATCAAGAGGCCAAAGATTGGGACGTGCCGAGTTTGAAACACATAAAGGGATCAGCTTGTACAGGCTGATTGACCCAGTTTGACTCAGACGTGCCCTTATGAACTGAATGCTGGCCCATGAGGGTGTCAGCTGGACACCCAGCCAGATTCAGAGGTATTCTGTTTACCTGTGTGCTTGTGTCTGACTGCAGTTTATTGTTGCTCTGATGAACTGCTGTGTGGCATATGAGGGTGTCAGCCTGTCCATGCTGATCAACCTGGCCGGGTCAGGTGTGTCACGTTAGTGAGCGTGAGAGACTGATTTGGTGACTGGAGGAACCCAGCCCCATTGAAACTGAGTCCTGCAAGATAGTTCCATTCGGGATGAGGACTTACAGAAGGGAGATGCACCACTCCGTATAGAAAGACAAGTAACACAAGCAGCACATTGATAGAATTATGAAGACCCGAGAAACGTATCCCTAATAAATAAGTGCACCCCAAAGTGATGGGCAAATCTGGTAACAGAGTCCAACATAGCCCTGCAGCCCTCCCAGGGGTGCAGGCCCCCAGATCAGCCTCCTGTCATCCAGAATGCAGACACTGCTGGAAACTTTCAAGCTTTCAAGACTTTGGGCGCAGTTTCCAAGAAGCCTCTGTGCCTAGCTCCTTGAAACTTGTCAGACTTCATGCCCTACCATCCCTGCAGTTTGCATCCAAATCAGGCAACAAATGATAACATTTTAGCCTATGGGCAAAACGTCAAAACAAGTCGAAACAGCAAAAAAGTTTCGATGAAATGAAATGGGACAGTGCTTTGAAATGAAACAAAACAATGAAATGAGACACTCTCCCTTCGAAACAGAGAAATGGACATCAAAACGAAATGGGGCTTCACACAGCCCTATTTCATACCCAAGTCATAAGAACAGGGCTGATATAGCTGCAAATGGTCTGAAAGCCTGGATTTGTAACCCAAATGCAAATGTGTTCTTGAATGACCATGTTGTGGGATAGAGCTGAGATGCCTTACTTGGCATTTCTGTAGAATAGCTGCCTGCACAAGTGTTTATTCCTTAATCTCACAGTGAAGCAGTTTGTATGTATTTTATGAACATATTATACATTAGCTACTTGACTGTTCCACCAAGCTCTGTTCAAAAGAAGACTGCAAAAATCAACTATTTCTCAACTAAAGGCACAATTACATGATGGCTGTAGGGTCTAAACAGGTTTTTTGGGGCACCCGGACAGAAACATACCCATTCGTTTTACCAAAGTCTGTGGTTCCAAGAGCTCTGATGACTGGTCATTAGCAATGAATGGCCTACCAATGGCCCAATTTTAAACTTCGTATCCTAGAAAAGTAGGACTAGAATGGACCTCTGGAGGTCATCTATTCCACGCCCACCAACCCCCTGTCCCCCCCACCCCTCAAGGCAGGATCCTCCCCATCTAAACCACCCTAAACAAACGTGTCTTACATATTCTTAAAACTGTATGAAAGCCCCCTTAATACAACTACTAGGCACAATGCCCCAGAACACCAAGAACACCCAGCCCAGCCACAGGTAAAGCAGGAAGATAAGGACCCAGTCAGTGACTTGCCACTACAAGGACATGCGTGTTAAGATACACTTGAAGAATGGTAACGCACCTCCTCTTTGTGGTACAAGCACAACTTATGTATTTATTTCAAATCACTTCTCACACCATGTCTTTCAAGCCATTTATCAGAGCTCAAAACTATACACAGTACTCTAGATGAAGGCCTAACCAGTGGGGCTGTGCAAAGTTTTGGTCACTGATTTGATTCGGTGGAGATTCAGTGGCCAAATCTCTGAACCCAAATCAAATTAGGAGACCCATTAATCTCTCCAAATCAAATTGGAACCCTCCAAATTGATTCAGAGAGATTTGATGATTTGGCCATAGACACAGCTTTAAACATTTTTTTCTACATACATGAAGGTACCATGCGGCTCATGAACGCTAAGATGGTAGGGCGGATGGAGCCTCCCACAGGAGCATTGGGGGGGGGGGGTCCCCTGCGTGCTCAGCAATGGATGCAGAAGCACTTCCAATCCACTTCTGGGTCCACCAGGGAGCACACAGGGGATCCCCCACCCCGCTCCCTTGCTCAGCAGCTGGTGCCTCCTGGGTCGGGGGTGGGGCACGCAGGGTCCCCCTGCAGGCAATCACTGAGCTGGGAGGGGGACATTGGGGGGGGGGTCCACTGCCAAGCACAAAAGGGGCCCCTCCCGCACTCCTGTGGGACTCTCCATCCACCCCACCATTGCAGCATTCACGAGCTGGGCTTGGTACCTTGAGGTATGTATAAACAACATTTAAAAGCTGTGTCTATGGCCGAATCACTGATTCTCTGAATCAACATCTAATCTTCAGATTCTGATTTAGCCAAATCGAATTGGGACAGTGACCCGAATCAATGAATCGAATCGCTGCCCCCCTGCCCCAATTTCAGGTCGAATCTGAATCCAAATCAAATATGGCCCTTTTGGCACACCCCTACTAACCAGCACCAAGTCAAATAGCACTATCACATCCTGTGTCTTACACCTAATGATCCTATTGATGCCACCCAAAATTGCACCTGCCTTTTTATAGCCGCATAATAAAACTTGTTTTAATTCTCTGTGCTACAGCCTAATAGACTCAAATACTTATATCTAATTGTACTGAATTTGAAGTTTAAAATAAAAACACCACAGCAATACCAAATTCTGTAGATAAGGTTCCATAAATATTTTCCATTCAAACCAGTTTTTAAATCATACAAATCTGTATAACTCACCTTTAAGGTTGAAATTATTCTTATTCAATGACTGCTAATTTATTTTTAACATGCAAGGGAAAATATCTTAAACATTTTGGAAGAAAAAGAAAATGAAGAATAATTAAAAAAAAATGTTCATGTCAGGCAGGGACAAGGGGAGAAGAGAAAGGAGGAACCAATTTTGATTTTTTGCAACTAGTTCTATAGCCAAATTGGCAAGGGGATGAAATTTTAACTTTAGCACAGAGAATTGCCTCAGCTTCTCCCAAGAAAATTGGTTTTGATTTGACAGTTATGAGTCTTTGAAAATAACGTATCAAGATTACCCTGAAGATTTTCTTCTCTCCGCCCCCTAAACTCATGAATTATGCAACTAAGAAAAAAAAACATTCTTTGTTCAAGGTAAAACTCAGAAGTGAAAGTATTGGTGGCTAGCATTGTTAGAGAAGATGAATTCATTATATAGCTAACAGAACCCCATTCTAAAGAGCATAGTGGTTTGAACTACCAGATAGATCACTCAGATACAGGGTGGTATGGAGGACACACACAGGTTAAGTAATCATCATCATGTAGTTATCATGGAGTGACTGATGCACTATAAACTCTGCCTTCCTTTACTTCACAGTAAGTGGCTCACATGGCCATACCCAAGAAAGAACCCCCATTCTAATGTAGCTCATAAGCTACAAAATTTTGCACAGGAGCAGCTTACTCATGTGCATATTCTGAGATTCGGCCACAGGACTTTTTCAGGTATATCTAACCAAATATTTCCTTTCATTTTTTGAAAATCAGAGGAACTTTAAACTCCCGAGGAGTAAAGCACCTTTTATGCTTAATGTCATCTTTATTATTTAAAAAAACAAAACAAAACAAAACAAACGAAAAAACCAAAAAAAAAAAATACATCTTAAGCATTCCATATGATGTTAAAAATCAGTGGTTCTCAATCTTTTTAGGCTTGATGCATGACTGGACAGGCTCAGGGCACCCTTCAGAAAAATACCAGTTCTTAGTTTAACCTTGTTTTTTTTACTACAAAGAACTCATGAAGACTACAACAGGTCAGAATGTTTTCAACACTATAGATTCATATTTGAAATCTCTGGGTGAATCACATGTACACCTAGTAATGCTAAGATTCTATGGCTCCTGTGGGACCTTGAAACTATCTGAAGGCACCCCAGAACTAGGGTGACCACCTTTCCCAAATTGGCAAGTGTGCTCCCCCCCATGCCTCCCCAGGAGTGTCAGGAGTGTACCCAGCAATGCGGGGTTGATCCCCACCAATTTCCCCATTGGCAATGCGTAGGGGGTGCATATGCACCCCCCGCCCCGAGATTGTCGGTAGTGCTTCTTTCAGGGGATGCACTGTCAATGCCGGCAGTGCCTGTGGGTAAATCTCTGCTCACCACTCCCACCACCAGTGGCATCTGCAGGTGGCCACCAATTGCCCCTGCTGATGCTTCCAGTGGCATCTGTGGGTGGTCGCCAAATGCTGGTTGGTGCTCGCCACTGCTTGCCTGCCACCAACACTGCTGTGGCTGCCTGCAGGAGCTCCACACTTGCTGCTGCCATGCCCCCACTGCCTGCAGGCAGTTGTCATGCCCCCCCAGCTTCTGGGGGCATGCGTCATACATGGAGCCACCCATGGTTTCAGCCTACTCCCCGGCCAAGTCCTGTGGCCACATTCCTGCCCCAGGCCTCATGTGCCAGCCTGGCTGGGCAGCACCCTCAGCCCCAGCTCCAGCCCTGTCCTACTCTTTCCTTCACCATGGAGGCCTCAATATGCCCCCCCGTCCAGACTTGCCTGCAGGCAGCTGAGGGAGCTACTCTCCACCACTGCCTGGGGCTGTATTCCTAGCTACATGCCTGCGTGTGCACACACACGAGGACATGGTGCCCTCTCTGTGTCCCTCTCTCCCCTGCACTTTGCGGGCTAAAACTCTGCTAGCCTGGAAGGGGACTTGATGGGCAGCTTTACACATGCTCTGGCAGCTGTGGGGAGTGGCACTTTAATTAGAGCAGCTCCAAGAGTGGCTTTAATTAAAGTGCCACATCATCTCATGTGTCATTGTCCCGCAGCTTAAAAATGGTAGCAGAAGCACTTGAACTAAAGCTCACCATTTTTAAGTGCAGAGATGCCAATACACGAGACACAGGAGGCTGCAGGAGTGTGGTAACTGCCACACACCATCATGCTGGATTAATTGAGTCTGCTCCAATGCACTGGAATTTCAGTGAATCAGAGCAGCCTCTGTGCTCATACATCTGCACCCAATGTTCCCATTTTGGGATTGCCTTGCCCAATTAGAGGCAGGTGGTCACCGTTCTCAAAATGCTGCAGAACACTGCTTGAGAATCAGTGTGCTAAACTGAGAGACAAGTAGATTCTCATAATGTAAATACTGTACAGTCTCATGAAATGCATAAAAATTAAAATGCATGCACAATCTTCTATTTAGCTATACTTTTGCAGGCGCACACAAATGGACACAAAATTAAGGCTGCGTGTAAAATCTCATCTTAAGTAGTTTCATGACCTTTGAGTCCATAATACAAAACCGTAAGAACATTTTATTTTTGCAATTATTTCTCTGGTACATGCCTAGTTTAGCTGGCAAGTGAAATACAAGTATGTTGCTGGGCAATTGCCTCATGGATTCAAGCCCTTTATTAAATATTGGTCTTTTTTTTTTTTAATCCATCTTTTCAAGAAGCCAGAGTCTTTTTTCTACCCTTTACATATAATTGTAAAATATTGTCACTAAGCATAAGAATTCAGACTATAGACAACTTTCTCCAAGGCTTATAAATTACTTGTTTTCAAAAGAGCTCACATTTTTGCATGGCTATTGATATTTTAGTCTTAAAGGTGGTCAAAATGCTGCATTTTTAAAGATTAAGTCTAAGTCTTTCTGGTGTTCTTTAAGACTGGAAGAAAAAGTTCTTAAACCAGTTCTCATTTAAATAGGAAAGAAAGTAATATCATCATGAACAAACTTTTGACATGCATTATGAATTGGTCACAGGATTAACTTTAGTTAATCTACAGCAGTGAAAATAAAACAGTGCTAAGAAAGTCATATATTTGTCCTACTCAAAAGGAGTAATATTGCATATTGAATATATTCAATATCTTACATCTTTTAGTTGAAGTTTCCTTCAGCTTTAGTGCATCAGGTTATTGGATGAAATTCTAAATCCAAGTACAATGGCAATATCCCACTAGCAAGCAATTAAGTGAATCATGTACTTCATATTATCATATATAACAAACACACATCTACTTAGAGATTGAGAATATGGAAGAGGGGAAGAAAGGGAAGTCTCATACTGCAACCTAGATACCAATATTCCATCCTCCAGCACAATCATTTTCTGCAAAACCTTGAAAGCTGGAAAAAACAGCCTGTCAGAAAGCAGTCTCATCTGTTCTCATTTGTCAGGGAATTATGTATATGCTTCTCACACACTTTGGTCTTTTTCTTTTTTTTTTTTTTTTTAGAACTGGGATTGGTTTTACTGTTATGTCATTTTTTAAACAAAATCAAAACTACTATTGTTTGTCAATGGTACCATGGAAGCTGCACTATAATACTTCACTGAGATCCCACAGAAGGAGTTTAATATGGGGGTTGGTGTATTTTTGGCAAATGAACTCATTGTTATCTTATGGTTTTGGAATAATGAAATCAACTGCTATTATTTTTACACTATTTGCTATACAAACTGTTTGATATTTTCTGTCTCGGAGTTTTTCCATAGTATGCCATCAAACTGAGTTGGCCCCATTTTGCCTCAGCAATTTACAGACAACCCTCCTGACAAATGATGCTGACACCTGATCTGTAAGAATGAGTGAGAAAGCAGCTGTGTTTTCATGTTTATTCAAACTTTGACTTCTTCCCTCAGCCGATAGCAATGATGCCAGTTCTACCAGTAGATATTGTGGTATAGACACTAAGAAAACCAATTCTTTTTTTTTTCCCCGCCCCCTCCTTTTCTTTTTTTCCGTATTCCCACTATAACAAAGACATACAACTCTTTGGAATTGTAATTGTAACAGTTGTAACCTCCTAAAAGAATCATAGGACTCTTAGAACGCAGCTCATCAAATTTCAGGATTACCGATTCCTGGAAAATGTAGCTATTTCAACAGCTGGGTTTGCTTCAACTTGAAGAGAAATTGTTTGTTTGCTTTTTTCAAAAGTTCCCATTAAGTCAAAATTCTGAAGCAAAACAAACAAACAAAAACAAAAAAAAAATCCCTTTTTTCCAAATGCAGTTTCTGAACCAAAATGTGTTTCCTGGGACAGCAGTAACTGCTGACTGAAATGAAGATGAATTTCTGTGTAAGTCAGCAAGCTGTCAAGGCTGCAGATTCACATCATGATGGACTTCCTTAAGTTTACAGACCCTGGAAACCTGCCCCAGGACTTTCCAGTCCCCAACTTAACGTTGGAAAGCTTGGAAACCCCGAGAGCTCCCACATGAATCAGGCTTATCAGGACTTCCAAACTTCATTATGCAGAACCAGGTCAAAAGCCCAGAGACTCCCAATAGGCAGGTTTCCCTTCAAACCCTGGTCTGAAAGATCCATAACTTTCACTGGAATCAAGATACTTTGGCAAAATGTTTTAGGCTTCATAGTCTGGTGTTTTCAACCAAACTTTAGCCAGAAAAATTCTGATCCAATCCACACAGGAAAAATGATATAAAAAGTTAAGTAAGGAGTACATCCAACACAATGTCTTACAACAGAGTTTTTTCAACTGTTTTTGTTTGGTATACCCCTGGTGGCTGATTGATGAGCAGGTGGTGGTGGGGGTGTGCGCGCGCGCCATGCACAGCAGTGAAGCCAGAAGCACTGGTGGCAAAGCCAGAAGTGCTGCCCGTTTCTCTGTGCCAGTGCCACATACCCCGCGGGCCTTCCCAAGTACCCCCAGGGGTACACATACCTCTTACACAACACAGAGCCATTTCCCACAAAAGCAAGTCTTACTAAAAGACTTTTTGGAGTTCTTAATAACAATGTTCTGAAGGGAAGGGGAGAAATAAAAGATCTGGTCTAGGGCAAAACAGAGCAAGAACCTTGTGAAGAGGCAGAGAAATGGTTCTAGGTGATAGACATGAACTGAGAGACAGACCGAATGCAACGTGTTATTCCAGCAGCTGAACTAAGCCTATGTAACTCCAGTATTCAGACTGAAAATCTATGTTGGAAGTTAAATGAGCTTGAACTTTTTCAGCAGAAAATGCAGACAGAGATAGACAAATAAGAATAACTGATATTTCAGTTCAGTAGTCAGGTCACCAGCACCTTTAGTGAATGCTCAATTTGGGCCCAAGATACAAGGGAAACAAAGATTCCATGCCTCTTTTTTCTCTATTTTGTAACAGGCTCCTAAAGCCACTTACGAAACCAGCATGCAACCATAGTGTTTCATTTGGGAAATGTCAGAGTATACTTTCTTGGCATTTAAGATTGCAGCCCACATTTCGCATTTAGACAAAACAATTAGCCTAATTCAGTATTATGTCATAAACAGTTTTGGACAATGCAAAACTATTTTTCCAGCAAATAAACTATAAGCCAACCTCACCCACCCCCCAAAGATCAGACCTACTGACAAATCAGAACCTTAATGTGTAGCACAATACCTGTATGTCAGAGAGAGATATCTTTCCATCTTAAAAGGGGTACTGGGCATCAGCAGGTGTCAGTAAGTTCCTGCAGAATCCAATATCAAATGCAGAGGGAGAGAAAAAAAAGTCATGCATTTGAGACCTGAAATCACTTCAAGAAAGAAGAAATGAAAAGCTAAGTCAGATTTAAAAAGCAGAAAATTTCTTTTTACACCTGCATTCAGCTGTTCACCTTGTACCTGGATTTAGAGTTATTCCACATTCATTCAGCATTTAAAAGAGTGTAGCAGAAGTAATACTCAAGTCTTTCTAACTTAAAGTCTAACAAAAAGCCTTTATGATGCACAGTCCTGTAATCTGAAGGCCATGACAGTGTGCAGAAGAAAAGGAATAACTTAAATAACACATATATATAAAAACTTTAGTAAGGCAACAAGAGTTCCTTGTTTAGGTTAACACTTATTTCTGTAACTGTCAGTGAATGTTGTCAGCAAAATTAAATACTAGGTAGTCTCTTTTTGATGGTTCCATAGTATAAAATATAAACAACAGAAGTGCATTAAGTTGCAATATTTAAAAAAAAAAAAGTACTGAGAAAACATAGATCATAGAAATCATACAAAAATCAGGGTTGGACAGGACCTTAGGAAGTCACCTAATCCAACCCCTTGCTCAAAGCAGGGCCATCCCCAACTAGATCATTCCAGTCATGGCTTTGTCTGGCCACATTTTGAAAAACAAAAACAAAAACAAAAAAAAACAAAAAAAAAAAAACCAAAAACAAACAAAAAAAACCCCACAAATTTATGGATGGAGATTCAACCACCTCTCTGGGTAACCTATTCCAGTGTTTTTACTACCCTCCTAGTGAGAAAATCCTTCTTAATACCTAACCTAAACTTCCCTTGCAGTAACCCAAGACCATTACTCCTTGTTTGGTCATCTACCACCACTGAGAAAGGTCTAGCTCCATCCTCTTTTGAACCCCCCTTCAGGTAGTTGAAGGCTTATATTAAGTCCCCCATCAGTCTCCTCTTCTCTAGACTAAATAAGACCAGTTCCCTCAGGCACTCCTTAAAAAAAAGTCATGTGCCCTAGCACCCTAACCATTTTTCTTGCCCCCCCTGGACACCTTACACCCTGTCCACATGCCTTCTATAGAGCAGGGCCCAAAACTGGATACAGTACTGCAGATGTGGCCTTACCGGTGATGAATGAAGGGAAATAATTACTTCCCCCAAGCTGCTGGCAATGATCCTACTAATATAGCCTAGTATGCCATTAGCCTTCTTCACAACGAGGGCACACATTTGACTCATATGCAGCTTCTTGTCCACGGTAATCCCAAGGTCTTTCTGCAAAGCTGCTGCTTAGCCAGTTGGTCCCAAGTCTGTAGCAGTGCATGGGATTTTTCCATGAAGGACTTTGCACTTGTCCCTCTTGAGCCTTGTGAGATTTCTTTTGGCCCAATCCTCCAATTTGTCTAGATCACTCTGAATCTTAGCCCTACACTCCAATGCATCTACTATACTCCCTAGCTTGGTGTCATCTGCAAATTTGCTTAGGGTGCAATCCATCCCATCTTCTAGACAGTTAAGAAAATATTGAACAAAACTGGCCCCAGGACCAGCCCCTGAGGCACTCCATTTGATACCCACTGCCAATTAGACCTTGAGCCAGTGATTACTACCTGTTAAGCCCAGTGATTCAGCCAGCCTGAATCACCTTACAGTTCATGTATCCAACCCATACTTCCTTACTTTGCTTGCAACAGTGCTGTGGGATACTGTATCAAAAGCCTTGCTAAAGTCAAGGCATATTATGTCCACTGCTTTCCCAACATCCACAGAGCCAGTTATCATCAGAGAAGGAGATCAGATTGGTCAGGCATGACTTCCCTTGGTGAATCCATGCTGACTGTTCCTAATCACCTTCTTCTCCTCCAAGTGTTTAGAAATGGATTCCTTGAAGGCCTACTCCATGATTTTTTCCAAGGACGGAGGTGGGGCTGACTGGTCTGCAGTTCCCTGAATCCTCCTCCTCCTTCCCTTTCTTGAAGATAGGCATTATATTGTCCCTTTCCAATCAACCAGGACCACACCTGATCGCTACAAATTTTCAAAGATAATGGCCAGCAGTTCTACAATCGCATCAGCCAACCTCCTCAGCACCACTGGATACATTTAATCTGGCCCCATGGACCTGTACATGTCCAGCTTTTCCAAGCAGTCCATAACTGGTTCTCACCCCACCAAGGGCTACTCACCTTCTCCCCAAACCGTGCTGCCCAGTGCAGTAGTCTGGGAGCTGACTGGTGGTAGGCGAAGACTGAGGTTAAAAAAAAAAAAAAAAAAAAAGCCAATGAGTACATCAGCCTTTTCTACACCCTCTGTCACTAGGTTGTCTCCCCCATTCAGTAAGGGACCCACATTTTCCCTGACCTTCCTTTTGTTGTTAACATACTTGTAGTAACCCTTCTCATTGCCCTTCATGTCCCTTGCTAGCTGCAGCCTGAATTGCGCTTTGGCCTTCCCAATTTCATCCCTGCATGCCTGAGCAACATCCTTATACTCCTTCCTAGTCATCACTCCAAGCCTCTGCTTCTTGTAAGCTTCCTTTTTGTGTTTAAGCTCACCAGAGAGTTCTCTGCTAAGCCAAGCCACTCACCTGCCATATTTGCTATTCCTCCTGAACATCAGGATGGTTTGTTCCTGCACTCTCAGTAAGGTTTCTTTAAAATACAATCAGATCTCCTGGACTTGTTTCCCCTCTCAGACTGGCCTCCCAGAGGATCCTGCCCATCAGTTCCCTGAGGGAGTCAAACTCTGCTTTTCAGAAGTCTGGGGTTCATACGCTGCTGTTCTTTTCTTTCTTTTGTCAGGATCCTGAACTCAGTCATCTCATTATCACTGCTGACCAAATTGCCATCCACTTCTACATCCCCCACCAATTCTTCCCTGCTCATAAGCTTGCTTACTTAGTTTAAATAGATGATAATTTATAGTTAATACTCTATATGGGTAAAGTCCCAAGTCCATTTTCTTGGACTGCATGCAATATTTTATATAGGCTAAGTCAGTCCTCCAATGTTTACCTTTCAACATGCCAATCTTTTGTACCATTTAGGCAACATCTAATATCCTTACAAAAATCAATTCAAATGAAAAGACCCACCAAACTTAAAAAAAAAAAAAAATACCTAACTGGTTATTTCCTTAGCTATTGCAATCTTCCCTCCTAAGAAATATTAATAACTATCCATAATAAATATCTGATTCTTTTTCCACCAAGATTTTCTTCTTATTTTAAATAAATAGCCTTAGGACAGCAAGTTTCCTATATTAACTAAAGCTATATGTGGACTTGCATGTTATGTGGTTTATCCTCATCTGAAAAGTGATGTTCCAAAGGTGTTTATGATAAAAAATGTGTTAGTTCCATAGGGACATAACTGCAGAATGTTTGCAGCAAGATTTCCACTAATCCATAAGTCTTTAGAAAGACCCTTCGGATTACCAACTGACACATGAAGCGCAAGATCTTGGGAGAGAGATACTGCCAAATTTAGTGTACATTACTCAAACTAAAATAAAGAGGAGATCATAGTGATTTCAGTGACCTCTCTGAATAGAATTTATTCTGTCACAACTTTGATCTGCGAAGTGGCATCTAGGAACTTCAGTACTTAGAAGAGACTTAACACCATTTACAAACTTACTCACTTTTGCAACCGAAGCACGAAAAAATTATGACATTGTCATGGACAGTCCAAGTCTGCTATTTCCACTAGCTGCCGCAGCCCTGCTAAAGCTTCCTCCATCCTGGCCACTAAAAAGGTTGCCATGTTTGAATCATAAGTACGCTAGATCCACATGTCTGCAAGCGTCCCCTTCACCGAGTAAGTCCCTTTCCTTAACTTCTCCAACACTTCCTCAGCACAAGCTCTTGGTATTGTCCCTTCATGGATATGGGATCTCACACCTCAGTTATGTTAGGACCACAAGGCTAGCTCTGATCCCACAGATGCTCTAGTGGCATAGAAACAGGCATTTTCAGAGCTCCGGCCTCATGGGCATTCCAGTGGTACAATTAATCTCAGACATGTGGGATTCTTGAAGCAGGCAGGCAACCAGGTTTCAAAAGGGTTCAAGAAACAAGAATTTTCTTTATTTTAGCCAATAGAAGAACAATAAAGATCTAAACAAAACAGTAAATGCCTACCTCAATTTCCTTGCATAGCCTTCTAAGCATTTTTGAGTATTTGTGGGGTTTAGATCAGAGAGGTCTCTTTCATCAACCGATCTGCACTTGTTTTACAGAAGCAGCCACGGAGTGAATGAGTCCATCTGTTCTTCTCTGTCAGGGGCCAGCTGCCCCTACTTACCTGAAGTGGCCTGGTTGCTAGTGGCCTAATTCTCCCCACCTGCCCCAGTTGCAGCAGCCCTTTTAGTCTCTCACAAGCTATTCAACAAGGTAGAGCTCTGCCAGTCTAGTCTTAGGCTTGCGACTCCTTAGTTTACTTAGCTCTGCTTGTTTGTTCCTGGTTTTCTCTGCCCTGAATCCTGCTTCCTGTCTTAATCCGGACTCCTGCCCGTGTGTTCCTAATTCCAGACCCCTGTCCGCTAACAGCCTCTTGACTTGGGGCTCAGTAAGGAAATTACCCATATCCCAGTCCTGTACTAGTGTTCGATGCACTTTTTAAAACAAAAAAAACCCACACACTTTGCAAATTATAATCAATTGCCCTCCTTGAAAATAATAGCTTGCCCCCTGGCTAGATCTCTGTCCACTACTCCTGATTTGCCCAAGCTAATTTTTTGTCCAAGAGAGCTTCCACATGAATAGAGGACTATCAAGGTCTGATATAACAACTGTGGTTTGATGTCCCCGTCACCATTCTCAGGAAGTTTAATCCAACATGAAAGTAACACTAAACAAAAAACAAAAAATACAACAGATAACCCCTCCCTCCCTAAAAGCCAAAGGAGGCAGAAGATAATCTTCACAATCAAACTAGAGCTTGCAGTCTGACACACATACAGAGTAAGGAACATCAAACAATTCATAAAGCTGCTTATGGTCATTTTTCAAAATGTCATACTAACAATGAGAAGTTTGTAAAAGATGTCAGACAGGTCAGGACTGAAAAAAATCACTATTTGATACTGAACTCCTCCAGATACCCGAGAGTAAAAGGAAAATGCAGTCAGATTTCAAAAACCAGTGTTGGTTTTCATTCAACAACACCAGTTTTGACTACTATGTATTCCTGCAAGACAGTTCATACCAGCCTGCCTTAACCTTTTCACATATTATCCCCTGCAACAGGAAAACATTTTTGCTAAATAAAATGACTTGAACATCATATGCAGCATAAGGGCATTCAAAACATGGAGATTTTTTTTTTTTTTTTTTAAATGGGAGAGAAAATAAAAACAACAATGGATTTTTGGCAAAGCACGTTAGATGCACTTTTACTTGCACTTCACAAATTGTATTCAATTTCCTTCCTTGAAAATAATACCCATATAGTTGGAATGGTTAAAACTTCTTTGTGGAAGAGGGTATATATGGAACTAGCAGTTCTTGCCTGTTCTAAACAAATGCAGGAGGTATCTAGAGATCTTGTCTCTTGGGGGGACACAGCTTCCCACCCCACATTTATTTGCTATTTCTGACACTGGACATGGGTTGGTACACTACAACTGGTGTCACAGTAATTTCCTCTGCTAAATACCAGAATAGGAAGACCTCTTCTGCTGGTTACAAAACTGGTGTCACAGCAGTGTAGAGGGAAGCATAGATTCCCTCCACCTATTATGCTAAGGCCACCCAGTCTCCTTGTTACACAGGCTCTGCTACAAGGGTCTCTCTTAGTCTTAGCTTCACAACTTACTAATCACCAACTGGCACAGACTGTTGAATACAAATAGTTTAAAATGTAATTCCTTTTTTTTTTTTTGTTAGCCATTTTGTGACAGAGAAGATGTAAAGCAGGTAAATCATGGAGCCACCTTGGACAGAGAGAGATGAAGGATGAAGCACAATCCATCCTCAGATAAGAGAAAGGGAAGTAGTAGTTAGCTTGCTTGTGATGCATGCAATATACAATAAAACTCACCTGCTTTTGTGGTAACCTAGAATCATATACAACATTGCAGGTGCAGGTTTTGCCACTTATCCCAATAGTATCACAAGGAGCTAAGTAATGCCGATTCAGACAAAGCTAAGTACAGGTGCTCAATGTATTTGTCGCTTAATTTGATATAAATCAAAATCTGCACAACTAGTGTAAGTAAGAGGATACGCAAGCCACAGAAATCTACTTAAGGCACTGCATTGGCAGGGAAGAGCCTTATGATCAGACCACTGGAAGAGTTCAATTTAGTTAGAAGATACATCCTGGTTGAACATTTGTGCCCAGAAGCTTTTTTCAGATAGCCAATACAAGTGCTCTTCTGAGGTCAGCATGTGAAATGGAAAATACTTTTTACTACTCCCTTTCAGCTCTTATCGGTTTCTCCCAGACTATCCCCTGAAACACTTAAAGTACAGATTATTTTAGGATTTACCACCAAGAATATTTTTATTTAAAGTGAAATCCATTAAAAAAAAAATTCACTGTTGACAACACTACGCATACAAAAAAAAAAAAAAAAATCATGTCAGAGCTCAAGAAATTATGATTTTTTTAGACCTAACGATCTTTAATCTTGATAAATAAAGAGAACCTCCAAATGTTTCTTCAGTCTGTGAGCTCTCATAAGCTGCTTTTTCAACATTTTCTCCACAACTCTGAGAGCCAGAAACATGTAGGGAAGAAGCAGGTCTCACATTTTAAAGGGTTAAAACAAATAAATAAATAAATAGTCATCATCATCAAGGCATACTATCCATCATGACATTCAAAACACACAGGAACTAATACTAGAAACCATACTGTATCTTCTCTCAGATGTGCAGGAACAAAGCAAGCAATAAAGATGATTACTCCCCTTCATATTATAAAACCTACTCAAAATAAACAACCTTATTCTTTCTAAAATAGGCACATTTTCTTCCCAAACCTAGAACTGCATTCACTATCCAAGTAAAGTCTAAACCACTCTGCCTGCCCAGCCATTTATGAGGCAGGTGGTCCTGACTGACTAATAACTTTTGGCTGGCTGTACCTCCCAGATTTTCTAATTAACTCTTTACTGACTCAACCTAGATAAATGCAAGCCAGGTTAGGTGAGAAAGTTTAGCAGTTACCTCTTCTGAGAGCAATCCTATCACTACACTTGCAGCCCCCATGAACCAGACTGATGGAAAACTGCATGGCAAATATACAGACTAGAAGACTGTCACAACAGTAGCTGCTTCACACACTTGTCCATTGGTTATAGCTCCCAATGGATTTCTTTTCCTATCTGTAAAGACACCTTCAAGGAGTTTTCAGCTTTCTTGACTCTATTAATGTGGTAGTACTAAAACCTAATACTCAATCTACATTTCTGTGCTATGCTAGGTCTCAGTGCTTTGAGATCCTTTTCCACTAAACACTGTATTGCCTACTGGGTGTCCTGGCCCTGACAAGATATGCCAGGAAAAGCATACAGGTAAACTTCCCTGGTTTAAAGTTGAAGAAACCTTAGTTGGCAAGGAAAAGAATACCTTTCCTTCACTCAACAACATCATTTCAAGCTATTTTGAGATGAACCCTTGCCACAAAAACACATTTTGCAAAATTTCCATCCCTATCTGAATCACCTTGCTTTACTTTGGTCCTTTGCTTTGCTTGTGGTAAGGTCACCTTACCTGAAATCCTATCAGAACATGGTCCATGCAGCAGATAGAAAACACTAGACCTTTCTGTATGTCTCAGTACCTTTAAGCTCCTGAATCTTATTTTTCTCCAGGCTGAATGTAACAGCAAATGATAAAACTACAATAGCCAGAGCCCTGAGAAGGGACAAAAATTCAACACCAATACACCCCCCAAGTAGAGGGGAAGAGGGCATTTGCTATATGGTTTTCTGTCCAATTTGCCACACCTGTGATGATATCACCTGCCTCATATAAAGGCCAATGGAGCTAGCACTTTCTATACTACAGTGCATAGAAGTTAAAGGAAACTGAGGTAAGAGGGTTGATTTTAAGTATTGTGTTTGGGGATGAAAAATATGAAACATGTAATTGATTTTTTGCTACTTTTTTCTCTGGGTTACAAATGGTGTTTTCTTACATTGTTTTAAAAAGAAATCAATAACAAGCTCAATCTATCTAATTGGCCAGTTAATCTGAAACAAACTTCTGCTAATAGAATATTGCCTTGAAAGGCTATCATGAATTTGCAAAACATGTAAGAAGAAATAAAACAACATCTGTTCATGTTGGAAACCATATATCTTCTAGGCAAACCTTTATTCACCAAAAAGGCAATTCTGCCAAAAATGGGGAGGGGGAGCTTAGTCTTACTATCATGCCTTTTTTTTTTAATTGCTCAAATTCATGACTTTGAGGGTAAACAAAAATTTAAAAATAGTATTTCTGCTTCAGCAAGTCAAACCTAAGATTGTTTTGCTTTTGATTGACCTGAGAAGTGTTTGGCCAGCAAACCAAGAAAAATCGATTATTCTAGTTCTCCTGTTACAAGATGATCTCAAATACTAGTCGCTTCTAGAGTTATCTTAGAGTCTTAATAAGAAGAGAAATAACTTGGTTTCCACAGTATCTAGACACTATATAATTATTTAAAAATATTATCTGGTGGAATTGACTAACAAAAATAAAATGTCTCGTGCCTTCTTAAAAAGGCTAACAACCTGCCTGTGAAACTTGGCACAATATGTTTTTTACTACTGTGCTGAAAAACAAGCATGATAATAACAAAAGGGATGCACATGGATCATGCTTCAGATGATAACCTCAGCAGTTAGTGTCTTAAGAGGGCCATACACTGGCATGTCAACTTGGAACAACCCATCTGGTGCTCTTGGATTCCTGGTCAGAAAAGGACTACTCAAATCTCCAAGATCTATCTAGTCCAAGCTTGGTGTCTCTTCTGCGACTTTTTTTTTCTTTTTTAAAATTAAGTCAAGGAAAATAATGCATGTTGGAAGGAAGATCAGATGACCTACAAAATGGGAGAAATTGTTCCATACAGGTCTGAAAACTAAGCTGGCAACAAGAGGCATACTCTACCATAACTAGAAGCAGTATAAGAGTGTCTTGAATAATTTGATATGGTTCTATTTGATGTATGCACCTATCTTCTTATTCTGCTAAGTGCAGGCAGAGATGCTTATCTAATATGATTAAGCAAAGCTGCTCTTTTGAGGAGCCTGTATTGCTGTAGCGCCCTTAGCTGCATGTGTATGGGATGTCTCTTTAACAAGATATACCTCTTGAGAGCAGTCTTTGCCAGACAAGAAGACTGGAGTTGGTGTAATTAACCACTTAAGGCATTAGCATAGGCATATCCTTGATTGAAGGGACTGAACTTAAAGAAACCAGCTAGTTTGCTGGAATTGGACATGATGGATTATGTGTCAAAGACTTCAAACGCATGACTATCTTCCCAGAAATTTGTTGGTAATGATCTCCTTTCCTGGCAGAGCAGGTCCTCTTACATACTCATGCATTTTTATCACTAGCTGCTTCCTAATGGCTCATTCAGCAAATGTTGACCAGGTGGAGAGAATCCAGAGATGGCAATCATCCTATTACTCTGTAGTTCAGCATCTGACATGGCAAAGAACAGTACAGGGAAATGGAACTGATTCACCTTGCCTCTTTTCTGTCTTTCAGTAGCATCTGCCTTCATCATGTCTTCTGACCAAAACAAAGTGACTGTTGCTTCCCGTGAGATGACTAATGAGGAGCATCAGGTAGGTATAGCAGACTTGTTGATCAAGTGGGGGCCAACTGGGCTGTAACCAGCATCTGTCTGGATGGCTCTCTGAAGGAGTATATTGACTCTTCCTCTAAGAGCTGTGCTAGAATTTACATGTTAGTAGCTTGTTGGGGGGCCTCAAAGCTAATTCAGCTGGGGAACAAACTGATCAATTATGTAAGACTTGACCATGAAAAATATTTTGGCTTGCATACAGTTGGCTGAAGTACACTTGACACTTGCTAGTAATAAATAGTGAAAGCAAGGTTCAACACTGCCTGCAGGTGCAGCTAGAAACTCACTTTTTAAATCCAAAAATGACTTCTTGACACTTCTTAAAGGCTGGAAAAAATAAACTGAAAAGCCCACTAGGACAGCTATGCATGTCTGTCTCTTAATCCAAAAGGTATTTTTAGGGATATCTCTCTTTATAAAGGGGCACACTTTCAACACCAATGACTGGGGTGGGGGGGACTTGATTATCATTAAAGTGCATGGTTTGGTAGCACAATGCTTCTGATCATTGTGCAGTGATACAAATGGAAAGATCTCATGCAAAAGCCTTAAGGAATTGTCTGGTGTAGAAAATATCATATGAAGAAAAGTACTCAAATCTGATGGGTTCTAAATCTATCTTCCCCCACACCTTCTTCTCCAGTGTGTAGTAGGCAGAGTGACAAGCTTACCATTGGTCAGCTCAACTTATGACAAGGTCTCTGATGCATACACTGCTACCAAAGAAAACCATCCACTCATCAAGTCAGTATGTGATGCTGCAGAGACTGGAGTGAAGACAATTGCCATTGCTGCAGCTGGTCCTGTGCAACCAATTTTGATCAAACTTGAACCTCACAGTGAGTAAATCAATGCAGGTTACAGGAGACTTTCATTTATAGTGTATAATGACCGCTTCCTTTCCCTGAATGAAGCTAGAAAAGCATGTGACGCTAATGTATATGTTAGCGCTGCACCTCCAAGTAGAACAAAGGACCCTGTTGTTTGGGCTAAAGGACGCTTGAGATCCCTTCCACCCTTACAATTCATTCGGTCCAATGCTGTCAAGTTCCACAGGGGAGCGCCTGCTTGGGGATTCTCTTCCTCCTCTGCATCCCCCACCCCTACACAGTCTCTTGGAGCACCCCCTGAAACCAGCTCAGTCATGGATTCTAAAGCCAGTGAGCCCCTGGATCCCTAAACTCCATGACCAATTCCTCTTGTTCCCTGACTTTGGTTCAGTTTGTTTTTTTTCCCTGCCAAATTATCTGTGGCCCCACAGAACTACCTGAAGTTCTCCTGAAGAGAGACTTCCTTTCTTCCCCCCAACCGCCCTTTCCAAGGGGACAGAATGTACCTAAACACAGAAGAGACTGACCCCCCAGATAAAAACAGGAATGTGTGTATAAATGGCCTTTTTTTTATTTTAACTCTTGTCCTACTTTCGAGTAAGATTTGGCACTGAAGAAAACAGCAATGGGTTCTAAGAGATTAAATCTGACACCTTCTTTTTTTTTCTTTCTGTACAGTTGCAGCAGCAGATGAATATGCCCACAAGAGCTTGGACAAGCTAGAGAGAAAACTGCCAATTCTTCAACAGCCAGCTGACCAGGTAATTGATTACTTCTTGGGGAAACTACTGGGAAGTAGCCTGCAGTAGCCCCTTTGGTACCTGCCACACATGCTGTGCTCTAAGTAGTCAACCTTCCTGTTCAAGGGCTCTCTGTAAGTAGACTTAAATGGGCACATTGCAACATGATATGTTGGAGTAATAAGCTGCTCAAATGAACAGGTTGAATAAAAGATGGGTAGCAAATTCAGCTTTGGGATTCCAATGCAGGTGTGCATGTGCCCCTATTAAAACTTAATAATTTTTCTTTCTCTCATGTCCCTTGTCCTCCCTTCCTAGGTGATCTCAGATGGCAAGGAGCTAGTTGTTTCCACAGTAACGGAAGCAAAAGATACAGTCACTGGAATGATGGACATGGCTAAAGATGCTGTGCAAAGTAGTATGGATGCCACAATCTATGGTGGCTAGTGGCATTGATAAAATAATGGAATCAAGTGTGGCACACAAAGTTGCAAGTGGTATTGATACACTGCTGGAGAAATCTGAGGAGCTGGTGGACCACTACCTGCCAATCACAGATGAGGAATTAGGTCATTATGCTTGGAGTACTGCACTGTCATACTAAGAAGATGAATGCCCTTGAATTTCTGGAGCTGCTCAGTTTAATCTCTGAATTTTTTGTTTTTGTTTTTAAAAGCCTGGTGTGGTCTTCCATACTTGTCAATGGAAGCCACCATTGAATACCTCTGCCACAAAATATGGCTTAACTAGGGGTATCAAATGTATAGCCAATGGAGCCACTCATAACCTGCTGGGCAACTGGTGGGCTAGTGGAGGGTGGGGTCTGGGACCCTGGAGACCTATTGAACATATGTTGGTACAGCCCTTGCTCGGCTTGCTCTAGTAGAGGCAATGCAAGCAGTAGAACAAGTGGCCAACCTACAGACCTGGCCTGCAAGGAGGCTTGTGGTTCAGATCCAGCATGAGAAGTTTGGGTACTCCCACTTTTGAAAGCGGTAGTGGAGAAGAGGACCCTCAGAGTAGGGCACTTGCCAGTCAAGGCAGTACTCTGGGACTGCTGTTCAGCCTACCTATTAGCCCTGGGACAGTTCAGTGGCAGTGTAGTTTGCTAACTTGCAAATTGTGTAACTTCAGGGCATGAACAAAATGGCAATGGCTTCTAGATCTGGTAAAGGGATTGGTTTGGGTTTGTGTTTTGTTTTTTCTCTTGAAGAGAGGATGCTCTGGTTAAGCTATCTGTTTGGTTTTTTTGCAAGCAAAACCCAAAATAATTTGGTAAGAAGAAACTGTTGGGTTTTGTTCTGTGTTTTATGATAAATAAACTAAGCTTGTTCTTGCAGTCCTTGGTTTTTTTGGGTGGCTTTTGTGTTTTGTTTTTGGTGTGTGTGTGTGTGTGTTGTTTGTGTTTTTTTTCTGGCTGGAAGTAGGAGCTACTGCAGTTACAGCTTGGGTATTATGTGGAACCAAGTGAAGTGTTGGAGGTGTTTTTGGGGGGGGAGGAAGGGAGGAGTCAACCATGCACCCCAAAAAAGAGAAACTATATATCTAATCTTAAGTACCAGCTTTTGATTCTCCTGGTATGATCAGTTTTGATCTGGTCACTTAGTGAGGTCCTAATCCCTGTTCCCACCTGTAACCTACTTGACATTTAACTGAAGTCAATTTAGATTATTTAGCCCTTGAGCATCCATGGATTTCACTGGGCATGCTCCAACTGGAAATGCAGCCCAGAAAAAAATTTCAGTACCAGATGTAAAATTTGCAAATGGATTACATTTGTGGCCTTCTATTTATGCCCAGCTAAAAGCTTGTTCTTATTGTTCTTCAGTGAAGCTTGCATCATCACTGGAGGGGTTTGAGATGGCTTCCATTGAAGAGCAAAAACAGCAGAAGAGTTACTATGTGCGTCTGGGCTCTCTCTCAACCAAACTCCGCCATCGTGCCTATCTGCACACACTGGGCAAGCTGGAACTATGTGGGCAAAGCACCCAGGAAGCCCTGTCTCAGCTTCAGCAAACAATTGACCTGGTAGGAGAAAACAGATACTTGTCACCTAAATGCATGCTTTCTCTTAACTGCTTGCCTAGAGTGGCTACCTCTTCCCAGGTATAACTTTTTTTTTTTTTTTTTTTTTTT
>NW_005841837.1:6375931-6379504 GCF_000455745.1 Alligator sinensis
CTTTTTCTTCTTCTCCCTACTTGGGTAGGGTGGATACCATCTGCTCAAACACCTTTTTTGTAAGACTTCTGTCCTTTTAACGAAGTATGTACCAGAATGAAAGTAATTTGGTTTCTCCTTCATAGTTTTTCCATCTGGGTATTTGGTGCACTGGAGAGGAGAGATTACATTTCTGGAGGCCCAGGTGTAAGATCCAGGAATGCTGGTAGTTCTGTTGTGGGGTGTAGCTGTTGGGGGAGGGGGGTTGGAGATGTTTGGCAGGTTTTACCATGGTGGGTCCAGCATGGTCTAAATCCACTCAGTGTGCTTTGGGCCATAAAACTCATTAAGAAGGCTGAATTCCCTCCTCTTCTTACCTGAAGTCAGACCCTCAAGTAGCTCATTCCTCTTTATTTTTAATATTTTTTCAGATGGATTGTGTTAAGCAGGCTGTGGACCAGAAGCTTCAAAATGGCCATGAGAAGATGAACCAGATGTGGCTGGCCTGGCTCAAACAGCCAGGAATGAGTGAGGACAACATACCTGCACAACCAGAGGTATACTGAAGTAGTCCAAGGTGACTGGGTGTTTGTCCTAAGTAACAGCTAATGCTTCCTCTAGGAAGGGCATCTAGCAATAAAAGTATAGAACTAGGTTTTATTGAAGAGCTCCTAGGGAGGCTTCGCATTTCATACACTCCTAACTACAGGGCATTAAACCTAGAAAGACTCCTGTCACCTTCACTTCCAAACTACCAATTTGTCTCTTACAGATGATTGAATCTCAAGCTCTGACTGTAGCCTGCAGAGTTATCCAGCACTTGGAGGCCACCTCTCTTACCCTAATGTCCAATATCCAGGGCCTCCCAGCCAGTATTTACAACCAGGTCCAACAAATCAAAGGCAACATAGAAGACCTTAATGCTGCTTTCTCCAGTGCTGCTTCCTTCCATGATCTTTCTAGCAGTCTCCTCTCCCAGAGCAGAGAGAAGGTGGCTGCTATACGTCGGTGTCTAGATGAGCTGCTGGAGTATGTGGTGCATAACATGCCCCTTACCTGGCTTGTAGGACCCTTTACTCCAGCTGGAGAGCATGCAGAGGATGATTAGGTGAAGGACTAGGCAATCTTTGACTTTCTGGTAATAAATGATGAATGTCTGGCTTCTTGCAAGGCACATGAGCGAGTTCTGTGCCCTGTGGAATGTTGACTTGTGGCCTGGAGGGATATTGGAGAAGTAGAAAATCTGCACAATTAAATGCATCTAGAACTCCCTCTTGCCATGAAATTCATTTGTTCATAGTTGTGAAATCACATTTAGGCTTGGTCACACATACAATGTTTCTGTATGTATCCAATTCCTGACAAGGATTAGATGCATTTATAGGGTAGATCAAAATGCTTCTGATGCTGAAAGGGAAACTGTTTTTCCAACTATACTGGGCAAAAGTGAAGAAAGAGGGACTGAGAGCCATTCCTGGAAGAAATGTATATCTAAATAAAAATTGTTAAAGCCTTAAGCTGGCTCTTCTGCAGATTAAATATACCTTCTTCTTGTTCTCTGCCCTTAAAGAACTGAACCGTGATAGCTGAAGGCCTACTAAATTCAGTACAGAGTGGGATGACATTTAGTTTGTCAGGCAAGTCAATAGTCCCTTTTTGGAGAGTGATGACAGAAACCAGCAACCAAGCTAGCAATAAGGGAGTTGGATTTTAAAAAATCTCTTGGGAGAAGAGGGAAGTCTTAGTCACTCTTGGGTGTAGGTTTGTAATGGTTTCTGTCTAGTTTGGGCTCTATGGTGTGGGCTTTGTTGCTATCTTAACAGCTCACTACTCCAAACATGGTGGCTAAGTTGCTGACTCCCTGTTGCAAGGAAGGGTACCTATCCTAAGCAGGCCAAGTACTAGTGAAACCAAGACCCAGCAAATGAGTTTGAGCATGATTCCCCTGTCCCTGCCCAAGTAAAATATCAGCAAAGTAAATCTTGAAAGAATCAAGAGCAGCACTGCACTAGCTGGAAGGGTACTAACAAACTGCCTGAACTATAGCTACTAGTATACTTTCCTGCCTGGGATACCTCTAGATGAGACTTCTGATCTCCAGTGGTGCCAGCCAGGTCTTAGTCTTGCTTGCTGGAGACTGACTGACTATGCATGCCCAGGTAAAGGGTAGCCAGATGTGAGAGCATAGGGAAAAGATTCCTGTAGGGCAAAGTACTCCACCTCCAGCCCATGGGCCAGCTTCAGCCCATGAAACCATTGCATCTGGCTGGCAGGGCTCCCCACAAGTTGAAATTTGTTGGTTGGGGAGCTGGGGCCATCAATACCACTACCTTCCCTTGTTGCCAAATCCCCATACTCCCCTTTCTTCCCCTCCCCCCCCCCCCCACCCCAGAATGTTAGTACTTTATTGCTTTATTAGTCAATACAGGTATGGCTAACTAGTGTGCTAAAAAGCAAAATCAGGTTCTCGGGGCCTAGGAGGGGAGCAGTTCTCACACATTCCAGAGAGAGAGAGAGAGAGATGGTTTGTTTGTTTGTTTGTTTGTTTGTTTGTTTTTTTCTGGGGGGAGTATAGTGTCTAGCAAACCTTGGAGAGAAGTGGCCTCATCTCCCATGTAGCCAAAAGATAAGAGTATAGCTGAAAGAAGAATGAACCTATCCTGATACCTGGAAGTCCCACTTATGTGGTCATATAGGGATGCAAAGATTCCAACTATTACCAGACACCTAGTTCATTAAACAAATGTAGACAGTACCTCCCATTTGCTGGGCAAGGTGCATCAAACTGGACCACCACTGAATGAGCACCAGCTCAGTACACAATGAATGGCCTAAAGGTGTAATAATGGAGAGGAACAAAGAATGGGTGTGTTTAATACTCAGCAACTACCTCCAGAGGAGACTACTACAAACTGAAGCAAGAGTTCAGCAGAAGACAATCATGTGCTGACTGGCATGGGTCATCTTGTGTGCATCCCTGGGGCACAGTATACGGTGAGAGCCTTTGTTTGCTGCCTAACTATTGTATGCTGCTACTGAGATCAATCAAGGTCTCTAAGATAATCAATGGGATATGTTGCGAGTTGCTCATTTTGGGGATATTGCACTCTGCCCACACTTGAGCATAGGCTGCTGATTCTTAAAATCGCACCACCCCACCACCACATCTATTCCCTATGCAGTTGAATTGGGACGAGGCTATTCTCCCTTTCCCCTTTCTACATGGCTGGATGGGGCCCTATTACATCCATCCCAGGCATGGAATTAGGGCCAAGAGCTGGATCCAGCCCACAGGTAGGCCAGGGTCTGCCCATCCAGCTCTCTAGGGTGGGGGGAATTGAACACTACTTCTGTAGGGAATTTGTTGGGGGGGGTAGGAGGCTACTTTTTTTCCTCGGGAGAATAGGTAGGAGCAAGAGGAGCATGCTACTGTGTTGAGGTACATCTATGAAAAGAGGAAATCATTGGCATTGTGCACAAAGGCTTCAAAGATTTGTGGAAAGGTCCACTAGAAAAACATGGCAAAACAAGAAAACCTGGATACTGTGTAGGGAGGCTGGTAGAAGGTCCCCAGCCCACCAGCCACTAATGCTT
>NW_005841837.1:6380162-6383063 GCF_000455745.1 Alligator sinensis
CCTAGGCTGTAGGTGTGCTGGACATTTTTCCTCCCTAGGTGCAGCACTTTGCATTTCTCCTTGTTGAACGGCATTCTGTTGTTTTCTGCCCACTTGTCTAACCTGTCCAGGTCTGCTTGCAGCTGTTCCCTGCCCTCCGGCGTGTCCACTTCTCCCCATAGCTTTGTGTCATCTGCAAACTTGGACAGAGTACATTTCACTCCCTCGTCCAAGTCGCTGATGAAGACATTAAAGAGTATCGGTCCAAGGACCGAGCCCTGTGGGACCCCACTGCCCACACCCTTCCAGGTCGAAGCCGACCCATCCACCACGACTCTCTGGGTGCGACCCTCCAGCCAATTCACCACCCACTGGGCTGTGTAGTCATCCAAGTCACAGCCTCTTAACTTGTTCACCAGTATGGGATACCGTATCGAAGGCCTTCCTGAAGTCTAAGTATACGACATCCACCCCTCCTCCTGTGTCCAGGCGTTTCGTAACCTGGTCATAAAAAGAGACTAGATTGGTCAGGCAAGATGGAGACTATCACTCTAAAACAAAGATGGAAGGGGGCTGGTAAGGGTGGGAATGGAAACATAAGTCTTCTGATTTGAAGTGGGGAGATATCTATAGTCCAAAACAAGTGTCTGCTTTGGCTTCATCCTAAAATAGGAGGTAACCTATCTAAAGTCTCTGGCCTAAGGTAAAAGTGTGAAGTGGCATGGATGTCTTAGTTGGTATTTGCCATAGATCGTACCACCAAATTAAATATCCAAATACCAAGGCGGTGGGGCAGTCCAATTACTACAATATCATCTGGGAATGAAAACTCAGTTGAGGGGTTGGGGGTTGGATTATGGTAGGCAATTTCTAGGGGCAAATGATGGAAAAACCAATGGAGGGAGTACTCTTCTTGACTTGCTGCTTATTAACAGGGATGGAGTGGCTGAAAACTTGAACAGGGAGGACAATGTTAATGAATTGATTGTCAACTCATTCCTCTTGATCCTAAGGGAAGGATGAAAAGCAGAATAAAAAAGTTTTGGTCTTTGGAAAAGTCAGAACTGCTGAGCAGAATCCTGTAGGCAACATGCCTAAGAAAGATGGCCATAGAGAAAGCAGATCAGGAGAGCTAATTCTACTTTAGAGACAACACTGGAGGCACAAGAGCATGCTATCCTGATGTGAAGAAAGTACCAAAAGCATAGCCAACTCCTGTTTGGCTACACAATCCACTCTTCAGTAAATTAATGGAATAAGAAAATTTGTAAAAAGGTGAAACTTGGCCATTTTACTAACAATGAGAGAAAAGTTTACAAGACACAGCAGCAGGAAGGCAAAGGTACAAATGAAGCTACAGCCAGCAGGGCCTATAAAAACAGCAAAGCATTCTACAAGCAAATTAGAAGCAAGACCCAAGGAGAATATAGTGAATGGAGAGGGAAAGCTAATAAAGACCATGTGCAGAAGGCTAAGTTATTTCATATTTTTACTTCATCTTTCACAATTATGAACTGTCAGATGCTGACCACAACTGGCATCAGGGATCAGGATGCACAGATAACCTAGAAGAAGAAAGAACAAGTTAAGGATTACATGAAAATATCTAGCTTTTCTAAATCAGGAGGGCCATACAAGATTTGTTCTAGCGTACTCAAAGAGTTGGCTGAAATAACTGCAGAGGCAGCGGCTATTATGTGTGAGAAAATAATTGAGGTAAATGCAGACCTGTGATGTCTGGAAAATTGCACTGTTGTTGCTCATCTTTCTTACTTCTCCTAAGAGAGTAGGACCCAGGGAATTAAAGTGATTGGTTTAACTTTCATAGCTGGGAGATACTGGACCGTGTAACAAAACAATCAGCCTATAACACTCCTAAGGGGAAGCAGGTGATAAGGAACAGCCATCATGGATTTATCAAGATGAAGTCAGCCTACCAACCTGATTGCTGCCTTGTGACAAGGCAATAGACCTAGCACATGCATGAGTGCAGTGGATGTGATGGATCTAAACTTTGGTAATACTTCTGACATAGTCTCCTGTATCAGAATGCATTCTCATGCATAAGGTAAGGAGATGTGTAAAACTTATAGGATAATCATGCTTTGAGAAGGCTGGGGGGAGTACAAATCTTTTTTTAAGGTGTGGGAAGGGCAGGGGCAATGTCCTAAACTTGCTTTTTAAAGGACAGATCTCCCTTGAAGATGGGGAATTCTTTTCTCCCCCCCCCGCAGGTCTTTTTGTTCACTGTAAAAGGACAAGTGTCCACCAAGGAAATTAATTTCTGTTACTTATAAAGATGGAATAAAATGCTCATCTACTTTTTGTTCAGAAAGTACACCACCCTTAAATGCAACCAGTATATCTAAGAGTGCCAAAACCTCTTCTGCAAAAGGGCTGTGTAATAGAGACCTCATGATTTTCAAACTCCCTCTCTTGAACTGTATCAATAAACAAAACCTCTATGCAATTCCTTTAAATTAAGCCGTTCATGTGGTAAAATCCTGTCTTCACTGGAATACCAAGCAAACTTTGCAACCAACTTCCTACTACAGGCGGAAGTCTTAAAATCTCCACCTCGTGTCTCCTCACCTTCCTCACTAAGTACCCATCTCCTAGCATTCTGCTTAGTAGAGAAAACATATATGGAGTCACACCTTTAATTAGTTTCCTGAACAGGTCCTTGCCTTCACTTAATATTTCTTAGTGAATGTAAGAGAGCCAGAGGCTCTGTTACTAGAAAGGGAGATCTACAACTAACTAGTCTTCTGTGCAAGTAAAGAAGCAGCTAAGATAAGGGCTGCAGGCTATGGATCTTAGCAGCAGTAAGGAGGACCAAGCAGCTCATTAGACCTCAGGGCAAACCTGACTCAGAGAAGGTAGTGGGGCAGTGCGGGGGGGAAGGGGGTTAGATAACAGGAA
>NW_005841837.1:6383094-6384296 GCF_000455745.1 Alligator sinensis
CCTTGCTGAAAGCCAAGCTCTCTGCAGGGAGAGTGGCTGCTCAGGAAGCCTTTGCAGGAGCCAGAACATCTGAGGGGTGGGGGAGGATGGCTCTTGAGTTTACTTGGCATGAGAGAAGGCTTTGTTTAAAGCAATAGCTTGTTTGTTTTGGAGGAGTTTTTGGGGGGGGGGGGGGCTTTTTTTTTTTTTTTTTTTTTTCTGAAGGGATGGATCATAACTTTTGCTCACTCAGAAAGGGGCGGGGGGGAAGGTTGGTCTAAAGTGGCAACTTGCATTTATGTTCTAATTTTAACCAGTGGGCAGGGAGTGACTACAAGGAGGTGGGGAGGAAGCAAAGGAGGTACTTTGAGGGGCATGCTGAGCTTTGAGTCCCACCAGAAGGGTACAAGGTACAAGAGGACTTAAAGGGCACAGGAGCTTTTGAGCCCTGCTGGGCTGAATACTAGGCAGGCCAGCTAAAGCCTAGAAGGCAAGAGCCTGAACCAGGCAGGACAATATAGAGGCAGCCTGAGGCCAGGGCAGGGACCCAGGAAGGGCAAGAGCAGGAGCGTGACAGTATGAGACAGGGGCCAGGAGCCCAAGGCTGGTGCCCAGAAAGTTGGCATTGGGTAAGGGAACAAGCTAGATAAAAGGAGCCAAGGCCAGGAAGGCTGAAGTTCTCACAAAGGCTTTGAGGCCTGACAGGCCAAACACTAAGTTGGCCAAAATCGCCCTGTTGAGATGATAACCCATGTAGCCCAGGTAACTTGAGTATATACTCTCCTTCTCCAATTGAAGGGGATTGTTAGCTGGCAGGTGTGCTGTAGGGTGGGAACTGCAGACTGCTCAGTTTCCCTCCATCCTATAGAACCAGGCCAGGACAGTCAGGGGACTGAACTATATACACATTTATGTACATTAACTTACCACAAGGGAATGGAACATGGATACAAACATATGTACGATGTAAATATATATTTAGAAGATATCTAAATCAGTAACATAAACAATAGCCTCTGGGTAAATGATATAAAACCAGTGCTCCAGATACAGTAAGTCACAGGTAAGTATCTGATCTGAAACAGATAAACCCCAAAGATAAACTCAATCCCAAAGGAAACCCCAATGCCCTTGGGCTTTTCCCAAGCCCTACAAAGAAGCTGATAACTTTAGCAGGGCCCTCTCAGTGGGACTCCCCTTTCAGGAGCCCTTAACTAACCAGG
>NW_005841837.1:6384463-6399214 GCF_000455745.1 Alligator sinensis
CTGGCTTGGCCCTTTTGGCTGGCTCAGTAGCCCGATCACCATCTGGCTCTCTGGATTCAACCTTTTGCCATGGGTCGGAGGTCTGGGCTGCCTCGTGTAGCACCAAGCTTGGTCTGCTCCTGGACCCTCCATGCAGAGCCTCCTGCACTGAGCTCCCAGCCTCGTTCTGGGGTTGCCCAAGCGCTCCAAAGGTCCTACTCCATGCACCGACCTGTGCACCGTGTCTCTGGTCACATGCCAGAGGTTGCAGACCTGAGCCACCTCACGCAGCTCCCAGGGCCTGGACACCATGTGCCATGCTGCACACCAAGAGCCTAGCTGCTGGAGCCATCCACTGTTCCCCGTTGATGGAAGTCTTCAGGGGCACTTCTGGGCTACTGCTTTGCCCTGCTGAGCAGCTCTTCTAAGCCCCAATCTTCTCTCTTCTTGCTCCTGGATGTGTTTCCCCCATGCTGGGTATGCAGTTCCTTTTATACTCTCCAGGGCTCCACCCCTGAAGTCTTCTAGACCTGAGTGTTGCAGTCTTCAATCAGGTCCATGGACAGGGGGGCAGACTCCTCTCCCCCTCCCATCAGGATGGGAGTGTGACTGAACTCCTCTTGCTGCCTTCTGATTGGGAGATGAGCTCCACCAATCAAAACAGCAAGATTTCAAGCCTGGGACTGAACCCAAGCTCCAAAAGGCAAGCCTGCTACACTCATAACATTTACAAGGCACGGGTGTGGCAGTAGGGGCAGTCAGAGGCCATGAATACAGCTTTTAAGTCACCAGGCAGTTGGGTTTTTCTGATTTTTTTTTTTTTTTATTTTATTTCTTTTTTAACATCTACCAGCACTAATATTGACTGTGTGTGAAAGGAAGGGAGTGCGGGGAATATACCTTTTCCTTCCCTCCCTCAATATACACACAATTTATGTTTTTCCATTTATCACAAAGGAACTCTATGTCAAAGGAAAATTTAGTTATTAATCCAGGGTGGTATTCCACAGTCTGAATTACAAGATCTTCCTGATGTTCCTTGCTCTAGTCATTGCATATGAGCATTCCCTGCTCACTGCAGCAAATGAGACAGAACGTTCTACAGAATGTCTAATTTAACACAGTACTCTAATTCCTTCCTAAATCAAAGTTCACTGAATAAGGCAGGGAGCTTGGGGAAAGAGGAATAATGTGATGTAATTAAACTGCATTAAACAATACACACAGAGCACATGAATATTGCCCATGCAACCTTAGCATTAGTATTTCCTGGTTATTGAGTTTTGATTTTGCTAGCTTTATTTCTTTTAAGGCACTTTTTGTCAGAGGTAGTATAGATACTAATATTAGAATAGACTTTATTTGATTAAAAGAGGGAGGGGAAAGCTTGCTTACCACATCTTATGAAGGCTGAGAGCTCATCACAGCCAATCAAAAAAGTCAGGGTCAGAAGAACTGCCTGGATTACCCTATATACAGGTATTCAAGACAAACTTTATTCCAGCTAATAAAGTTACTATTGCAGATAGAACTACCATTTTAGGTATAGATATTGATCTTCTAAATGGTTTGAAGAACACACTGAATTCCACTGTTTGACAGTTCAGCTGCTTTTGCCATGTGCTTGGTAAATGTTGGAGTAGTGTGCAGGAAATTAAGATTCTTCTGCAGATTAAAGGAAATGGAGAAAGGAAGGAGAAACTAGAAGACAAAACTGTGAAAATGATGCAGAAGTACCGCATACATCACAGGAAGCAAAGAAAGTAGCACAGAGCAAAAGAAACAAGTAGTAAATAGGGCTGATCAAAAAGTTGCATTTTCCTCAAAACAGTTGGAAAGAAGAAAAGCTTTGCTGTGAAACTTTCTTTTTCTTCCTTCAGAAGGAAATCTAAATTCAAAATTAGGGGCTTGTACCCTACTTTTTTTTTCCATACTGGAAAATAGAAGGGAAAAGGTTAAATGGTTTCTTCCCCTGAGGTAAACAAATTCCCTGGGTTTTTTGTTTCTGTTCAAACACACACCACAGTTTGGCCAAGGAAAAAATAATTAATTAAATTGGCACTCTGAAGCTTCACAGGCAGTGAAACCCAGGCATGTTGGAGCCCTTTCTCTATCAGTTAGACTGTTTCTGAACTATGGAAGTTTCCTTGATGTGTATTGTTCAGAAAAACAAAAACTTTCTGCAGAAAGAAAGCTATAAAAGATTCATGTACTCTTGTGCCTTGCAATCTATTTTCATTTAAAAACAGTACGTGGAATTTTTTTTTGACCTGCTCTAGTTTCTGGCTTTTAATCCAAAACATTGTACAAAAATATTTGGAAGTATTTTCCCTTTGCTTTGTCATGACCCAAAGGCATGATTTTGTGTGTGCTTCGGCACCAGAATTATCCCCACCAAGTTGCAGCTTCATTGCACGGAAGAGTTTCCTGTCGTAGAGGAAAACCCCGGTGCAGGGACGCGTTTCCCGCCTTTTCTGCAGCTTCTTTTGCAGGGTGCATTGCTCAAGTTGCAAGAGGAATGCACGGTGCAAAAGAGTTCCCGCCACCAGTATGCAAATTCGTTCCCCGTGATTGGCTAGTGCTAAATTATTCCCACGTGGCGGCTAGCGATTGGCCTGTTACCCTTATAAAAGGCTTGAGCAGTTTCCGCCCAAGCCGAAGAGGACTCCACATCCGGCAGGGTAATAGAAACCCTGTGTGAGATCCAGAGGAGCTTGGCGGCCTGATCCACCGCCCACCTCTTCCCGTCTTCAAGCGCGACTTTTATAAGACGTATCTACGATTCTCATTTTGGTGGCTCGTTCACCCAGAGCATCCGGAGCTCTGTTCCGTGGAGCCTAGCAACTTCCACGAGACCGTCTGTGTTGTCTGTCTGTAACCGCAACTCAAGCAAGTTTTCCAGCCTACACCACTGCCATCTCGGTGTAAGTAAACAATCTTTAAAACTACCGATGCGCGTTTGTGCCTAATTTCAGCTCGACGGCCTTCCCTCTCCGACCTGGCGTGCCCGGGCTGCTGGCCACAGCCCGCGTGCAGCACGGAAAAGGGCTCGGGTCGCTCCCGGCCCGCACATGCTTAAGCACTTTCTTAGGCCTACAAGCTTAGATTGGCTCTAATAAATAGCTTCCACAAAGAAAGAAACTGATAAAAGAAGATGATCCAAACACTGAGGAGAGCATTCTTTCCCAATCCTAACCAATGTAAAATCAAACAATGCTGATGAATTGGGAACTGTGGACTCCCTTAACTGAGTACATGAAAACAAAACAAATCTCCCCTCCTTCTTTATCCTCTTCCCTTCCCTCCTTCCCACCAACCCAGATAACTTCTCTATGTGAATGTGAATAGGACAAAGAATGTGTTTAATTTAAGCAAGAATGGGCAGCTTCAATAATTAATCATTGTCTAGTGGCAATCTGGCAAAGTTAATTGTTGATTATGAAAACTCATGACTCTGAGCCAGTTAATATATAAAGATGCCACTCTGCTCTACCTTCTGTTGAACAGATCTGTTGTTCAAGATGTTGAACAATGCCAGACCCAAGACAGAGTCTTGGGAAACCCCACTTGGTACTTCCTCCCAAATAGACATTGAGCCATTTGTTACCACTCATTGAATGGAGGCTTCTGCTGAAAACACCTCTTCTCTCCAGACATGCTTTACATCAAGCTGGCATTTGAAACAACCCTATAAAGACAAAAATCAATAGAGGCAGAGCTCTGTTGCCTTAGATTTCATCTAAGCTTGTTAGAGAAGGATTTGACTTGTACTGCATTAGATCAAACCTGGTTTACAAGCCATGTATTAAAGCAGAATTCAAATGGTAAGGAACAGTGACCAATTTTTAAATAAAGGTGTGAAGGAGCAGGGAGACTGAGTTAAGACTCCGCTCTGTAAAAGGAAGCATTTTACTGAAAGAAGCAGGTAGGAGTTATGAAATTCCTGGAAAATAGTAAGTTTCAGGGCAGACAAAGCTCTGTTAGCTACTTTGCCAACCTAAGCAAGACAAGCAGCATCTTCAATGAAAGCCTTCGGGCCTTGTTATATTTTGCACATGTTAAAAGTAGTTAAACTAGAGTAACCATAATTATTTTAGGGAAATCCGGGGGGGGGGACGGGGGAACGGGACGTGGAGTGCCAAGGGGCACACGTACGCACATACCTCCACCTGTGCTAGGGCAGTGTGTAGCAGTGGGCAGGTCTGGAGCAGGTGTTGGGGGCATGGTGCCTTTGCCACCAGAGCTGGGGCTGTGGCCTAGGGCCAGGCACTGTGCTCCCCAGCATGTCTTTTCTCACTGGAGCTGGAGCCAGGGTTGCAGGCTGGGGCTAGGGGCAGTGTGCAAGCTCTGACTCACAGCTCCGGCCCGTCCTGGCACCTACAGCCACATCCTGGCCAACCACCCCTGGGCTGTCCATCTAATCCGCTCCTGAAAACTTCCAAGGATGGAGATCCCACAGCTTCTCTAGGTAGCCTGTTCTAGTGTTTGACCACCCTCGTAGTTAGAAAATTCCCCTTATTTCCAACCTAAATTTCCACTGCTGAAGTTTGAGGCCATTGCTGTTAGTCTTGTCCCTATGGTAACAGAGAAAAGTCCATCTCCGTCCCCTCTGGAACCACCTGTCAGGTATTTGAAGACCGTTATCCAACCCCCCTCAGTCTTTTTTCTTTCCAGATGAAATAACCCTAGCTCTTTCAGCCTTTCCTCATAAGACTTTCCTCCCAGGCCCCTAATCATTTTTTTTGCACTTCACTGGACGTTTTCCAAACTGTCGACATCTGTCTTGAAGTGTGGAGCCCAACACTGGACACAATACTCCAAGTGAGACCTCACCAGTGCTGAATAGAGCAGAATAATCACTTCCCTTGATTTGCAAGTGACACTCTTGATAACATAGCACAGGATTCTGCTGGCTTGTTTTGCAACAAGAGCACATTGTTAGCTCATATTCAGCTTATGGTCTACTGTTTACCCTTCAGCTCTGTCTCTCGATCTCCCTTCTGTAAAAGGAAGATAACATCATTCTTTCACAGGTGTTTTGGGAAGATACATTTATTAATAATTGTCAAGGATGTTAGTAGTATAGTAAGTACACCTCAGGAAAGCCCAGGAGAAACTTAATAACCTTGTTCACTGCACAAGATACTGGAGGGAGTGGCATGGAGACACACGCTGAAAACAGATAAAATACTGAGTAGATACCATTTCCATGTTCACAGTCTGTCCATCACAGAGGGGGAAAAAACAGGTCTTTAATTGCATGATCACTACGATAAAATGCATCTGAGAAAGTGAGGGAACTTTAAGATTGTAGAAGGTAACCTTAAACCTAGGATTTCCTGACTTGTAGTGCTTGATGTCACCACTCTAAAGCATTCTTTAACGTAGCCTTATTGTACTTATCCCTGTTTTTTAAAAGTAAAACTGAAAATAAAACCAAATTGTGGGTCACTGTGCACTGAAGACTTCTGACACTTCGACTAAAGGAGGAATTAAAGGTCATCAGCTATGTGGCTCATCAGTACAGAGGATGATTCAGGTATGCATTGATAGAGGTTTCCAAAGATAGAATCTTAGGGATATTTTTTTAAAGGTGCAGTCACCCAAGAGTTATACCTGGCCCCCAAGCATAACGCAGAAGTGGTAGGCTCCATACAGAGTGCATGGGAGCAATTTGGACACATGCTAACTAGGGGGCTGCCTAAGGCAGCATGCTGCCGCCCAGAGCTAGCTAACTGGAATACTGCATACTGCTGCCAAGGTTGTTTCTCAAGTTCCAGCCCACTCAGCATTTTACTCAGAGCTTCAGGGAAATATCTCCCCTAGGATAAGCAGTATGCTATTGTATAAAGAGTTGGGTTCAGAGGAGGAGGGGGTATGTCTCCAGGTATGTCTCAAAAAAGCAGTGTCCTCTACTGCACTTTGCTGGAATCCCAGTTTGGTTGAGGTAAGAATAAATACTGGATTAAACCCCTGAGGAGGAGCTAGGTAGGGAAGTTAACCTAATCTTGCTTCTGGTCCCATTCCTCTTGAAGGTGAGGGAAGAAAAAGGGAAATAGCTTCTTGTGCTATCAAGAGTGTGAGGCATTGCTGGCTAGGCCAAGAGTCAGAAGCTTATACACACGAAGCATTGCAGCTCCTTGAAGTAGAGTGCTTATACAGCTTAGGTAGACTGTAGGCAGGTGTTTTCAGGATTGCAGTTTTGGCCTTAGTAGGTATGCAGTTCATTTGTGGGATGTGGCCCTTACTCATAGTGAAAGACTGACAAGACCCAGCAATATTGGCTCTAGAGGTGGGTGCTCTTAGTGGGCGTACAGCATGTTGCGCCAGTATTCATGAAGTCCAATCCCTTAATTATCATTCTCAGGGGGCAACTGACAACTGACGCCCACGAAAAAGCCAACCTATTAAATAGGTACTTTGCGTCAGTCTTTCATCAGTCCCATGGGACGCCCATGCCCGCTACAGGGCCGGGAATTCCGGGTGAGGGTGATCCCCTGCCCTCCTTTAATGCTGACTTTCTGAAGGAACATCTTGAGAAGCTGGATACCTTCAAGTCAGCTGGCCCTGACAATCTTCACCCCAGGTTACTCAAGGAGCTGGCGAGCATCATAGCCCAGCCTCTAGCACGGATCTTTGAAAACTCTTGGCGCTCTGGTGTAGTGCCCGAAGACTGGAAGAAGGCCAATGTGGTGCTTATCTTCAAGAAAGGGAGGAAAGTGGATCTGGGTAACTATAGGCCCATCAGCCTGACTTCTATCCCGGGGAAGATCTTAGAAAAGTTTATTAAAGAGGCCATCCTTAATGGACTGGCTGACGCCAACATCTTAAGGGATAGCCAGCACGGGTTTGTTGCGGGTAGGTCTTGCTTGACCAATCTCATTTCCTTCTACGACCAGGTGACCTATCACCTGGACAAGGGAGAAGAGATTGATGTCATATATCTTGACTTCAAAAAAGCCTTCGATCTGGTGTCCCATGATCGCCTCTTGGAGAAACTGGCCAATTGTCGCCTTGGGTCCTCCACGATCCACTGGCTGGAAAATTGGCTCCGGGGTCGGACCCAGAGGGTAGTAATCGATGGAAGTCACTCATCGTGGTGTCCTGTGACCAGTGGGGTCCCCCAAGGCTCTGTCCTTGGACCCATACTGTTCAACATCTTCATTAATGATGTGGACACTGGAGTCAGAAGCGATCAGAACTGGCCAAGTTCGCCGATGACACCAAACTTTGGGGCAAAGCATCCACACCAGAAGACAGGCAGGTTATCCAGGCTGACCTGGACAGGCTCAGCAAGTGGGCGGACGAGAATCTGATGGTGTTCAACGCCGATAAATGCAAGGTTCTCCACCTTGGGAAAAAAAACCCGCAGCATCCTTATAGGCTCGGCAGTGCTATGTTGGCTAGCACTATGGAAGAAAGAGACTTGGGGGTCATCATTGACCACAAGATGAACATGAGCCTGCAATGCGATGCGGCGGCTAGTAAAGCGACCAAAACGCTGGCTTGCATCCATAGATGCTTCTCAAGCAAATCCCGGGACGTCATTCTCCCCCTGTACTCGGCCTTAGTGAGGCCGCAGCTGGAGTACTGTGTCCAGTTTTGGGCTCCACAATTCAAAAAGGATGTGGAGAAGCTTGAGAGAGTCCAGAGAAGAGCCACGCGCATGATCAGAGGTCAGGGAAGCAGACCCTACGATGACAGGCTGAGAGCCCTGGGGCTCTTTAGCCTGAAAAAGCGCAGGCTCAGGGGTGATCTGATGGCCACCTACAAGTTTATCAGGGGTGACCACCAGCATCTGGGGGAACATTTGTTCACCAGAGCGCCCCAAGGGATGACGAGGTCAAATGGTCACAAACTACTTCAAGATCGTTTCAGGCTGGACATAAGGAAGAACTTCTTTACTGTCCGAGCCCCCAAGGTCTGGGACAGCCTGCCACCTGAGGTGGTTCAAGCGCCTTCATTGAACACCTTCAAGATGAAACTGGATGCTTATCTTGCTGGGATCCTATGACCCCAGCTGACTTCCTGCCCTTTGGGCGGGGGGTTGGACTCGATGATCTTCCGAGGTCCCTTCCACCCTGATGTCTATGAAATCTATGAAATCAGTCTCAAGCCTGGCCTCGTAAGAGTCCTTTCTCTCCAAGCTTCCAATCTTAGTCTGTCCTCTCCAGAGGCTCCATATTCTTATTCCACTTTCCAGCCCTCCAACTCTTGATCTAATTTTTAGTCCTACTCTCATCAAGACCGAGTGTCCCAGTCTCTTTCACCCAGGACCCAGTCCATGTCTACCTTCATTGAGCTACTTACCCATGTCCTTGCCCCCAAGTCCTTGCACAGCCAGTGATAGACACATTTTTCATCCACCACCCCCTCTATGCATACACACTCATCATCCCATTTCAGTCTTCCTCCTGCTGTTCCAACCTATTTCTCTTCCACTCCACACTATCTGAATTATATCAGCAACCAGACCCAGCCAGACTGAAAGTTCATTGTGCTAAGGTCTGTACAGGCATAACTAGAAGAAAGAAAAGAAACACATACCACACTGCAGGCAAACAGCCTGGTATCCTCTTTATGATGGAAGAAAGAAAGCAACAATTCATATTCCAAGCACAGGAAGAGAGACTGAGCAACATGAGCAGACTTCACCTATGCATCAGAGGATGGTCAAAAGCCCTACCCATCCTCAAGCCCCAAGGAGAGACTGTACACTGTGCTCCAGAGAAAGGGATTATTTGTTGATCTCAAACATGAAAGCTTTCCTAGCCCAGGCCAGCCTGAGAACCAACATGAAAATCCAGTGACCTTAACAACCCACGCCAAGTGTGGGAAGAGCAGAGGTTCTTTTACTACTCGCAGACTAGAGCAGCCGCCATAGCTAGGGCTGTTATAAAATGGCAGAGGTGAATTCTGTTCCTGAAGACCCATACTAAACCCAGGTTATTAGGCTTTCTTCAGGAAGGATGTGTTTCCACACACACTGCAGTTCAAAAGCAACCCTAGCCATGTTTAATATTCAGCACAGTCCATCTGCAGGAAAGCAGAAATGCACCCGTGTAAAATTGCACTGTATCAGAATATCAGCCAGAGCTTTTGGCAAGGCCTTCATTTCAGATTCACTAAAAATATACTTGAGCATTTGCTGCGTAGAACAGCAAACCCTGTAAGAGACACATTCATAAAGATTCAGGATGGTAAATGGCAGGTAATGTATACAACACTTTGAATTGTATTTTAATGCCCTCATAATGATTCCGTCACAGCACACAGCTTGCTTTCTACTCTACTTTTCTAAGTGGCTGCGGTCAAGCAATGAAAACTGCAGGGTACAGAAACATAGCTGTGAAAATTACTGATCTCCTCCTGCACTACTGATCAAATAAGAACAGGAGGCCTAAAGAGCAGTCTTTCTTCAGAGGCCAAGTCAAAGTCAGGCTTTATTTCCGATTTTTCCACTTCAATGGAATACTATAGTTTCTAACTTCTGGATCCTATAATTGATAGGGAAGGACAAACTGCTTGGAATAAGTTACACACCAATCCAAAACGGGGGGGGGAGGTGCAGCTCTGTCAAAGATTTAGATATTTCCTGCATTATTCCTCTTGTTTATAGCAGGAAAAAAAATATTCCTAAATTGTGTTATCCTGTTAGACTTGCAAACTGAAAGGAAGTTTTATCTGGATAAAAATGTTTGCTAGGAATATCTGGTTTAATTCCAAAACTAGAGATTTGAATAGATTTCCCCAATCTTTAAGTTTTCCTAAAGCTTCTCTAGGTTGAAAGTGCTATATTTTGGAACCAAGAAAAAGCACAAATTTTGGGTTCACTTATTCAGTACTTACAAATGCATGAATGGCATTGATAATCATTTGCTATATATCACCTCTAACACTGTCTGACTACTACTGTAGCCATCTCTACGTATATGCTTATATGGCATTCATGTTTTCTAGTTCCTAGCTCACTAGTGACCCTCCCTTTCTTTCCCCTCAATGCTGAGGAGATTCTATCACACACACTCTCTCACACACACACACACACACACACACACACACACACAGAGTCATGATGCAGCAGTATCTTAAAATCGCTCTGTGTGTGAGAGAATGAATGCTAGGGCAATGTAGACTCAGACCCATTTTTACTCTGATGGGGCTTCCAAAAGACTTAGGAAATATGTAAGTCAAGCAAAACTGGTTTGTCAAAGAAGCAAAAAACATATGGACATTTTTTCAGAAGTGCCCAGGATTCTCACACACGTCTCAAAAGCATTTGATCCTAATAATTTGAACACTTTGCTTCAGTGTCTAATCTGAATTTGAGTTCTTGAGGCACTAAATATTAGTGGACTGTTTGAGAAGGTAGCTGAAGCAAAAGTAAGATAAATAAATTTAAGAGACACCAAGATTTACAGTTTGGAGAAAACAGACCTTGAGTCATGCTTGAAAGAATAGGTGGCATTTACCCTCCCCTTTCCCCACAAGCCATGTTGGACCCACTCCCATCTCCCTTTTCCTAACATTCCTTCTGTTCTTTTTCAATAGAAGGTATCATCTATTAATCCTAAAAACAAATTATTTTAAATCTGGGTTAGAACACCTGACTGTGAATCAAATCAGTAGATCCTTCTTTTCATTACAAGGCTACCCATCGGTCAAACAGAAAAATGAACTGACTAAAGAAGTGAGGCCAAGTCTGGAATGACTTGGCAGTGGGTCTGAGAGGTTACTTTTGACAACTGCAACAAGGCAACAGGAAGGAGACAAAAAAACCGAGTCAAGCAGGTTTACAGGTATATTTGGATTAGAAATAGGGTTTGGGTGCATACCTGGCTGCAGTACTCATGAAATTATTTCAGAGAAGGGGTTCCCAATTGTATGTACTTAACAATAGGAAAAAACAGTTCCTGTTACGTATTTATTTAGAAATGGGCACAGAGTACAGTATGTTTACTGTATAGTATTTTGATTTACCATGTAGTAAAAGCCAATACCCATCACAGAGCCCTAATATATAATAAATCACTCTAATGTAGGGTAAAATTACCCCTTGAATAGGGTGCACTAACTTTACTGCATGGGAAAATATGCTATGTAGGTGCTGGCATGTGTCCACTATCCATTTTCATCCTTGGGTAGCTCAGTGCAAACTGGCTTCTTGCCACCTAGTGGCCAGATAGGCTAAGTACAGACAGTCAAAAAGCCTGAGGCTGAATCAGTTCAATCTAGCCATCTTCCTCTAAACCAGTGTTTCCCATCAAGCGTGCCACAGCACAAAAGTGTGCCGTAAGGAATGAACAGGTGTGCCACGTAATTTTGCTGTGGCAACGATCTACAATAGGTCTGAGGATAGGGAATGCCTTCACAGGTGTGCCGCAGGAAATTTTTATTAATGTAAGTGTGCCTTGGGTTGGAAAAGGTTGGGAAACAGTGCTCAAAGCTGCAGGTTGAACAGATAGCCAACTGAAGTAACATTCAGTTTTCAATTGGGAAAAGGCAGGGGGAGGCCTGCACTGATCCAGGCCAGTAGACAGGGGATGCTAGAGCATGTCTCCCAGCCTGCTGGCCATTGCCAGCCCAGCCAAGTGTCTCCAAACCCCTGCTGTCCTCCCACAGGGGGTTGAGGAGCCCCCTGTCCAGGTGCTGGCCCACCATGGGGGAGCCTCAGCTTGGATTCCCCATCCCAAGCAGCCCTGGGGAGCTGAGAGGAATTCCTCCTCCTTCCCAGCTGCTGATTGCTTCAGCCACTGCCATGGGAGGGAGAAAGAAGTCCTCCCGGCCAGGTGCCTGCCCCTGCAGCCCAGCATGGGGGGGGGGGGTGGCCCCTCACCTATGGGTGAAACCCCAAGGGTGTGCCCTAGTCTTAGTCAGATGGGATGGGTAGGTGGGGGGGGCTGTGAAAGGGATGCCAGAATTTCAAGCGGATCCCTCTTTCTTCTATAGAGTTAGCCCAAACCCAAAGTTCTTACCTATATACAATTTATTGAGTTAAAATATACATAAACATAAAAACTAAATATCATATACATATATTTACACAGTGAACATTAACCAATGTCAAACCCTAAATAACACAAATCCCTCCCAACTACAACCCCCAGAGAAAACAATATAGCCACAAAAAAACCCACAGCTTCCCCACCCCACAGTGGGGAACCTGTACTCAATTAAAGGGTGATGCGAAGTATAAGAGTGGAAATGTAATTTTACCGCTACAGAGGAACAGTTCCCTCTTTCTTAATTGCAGAAAGATAGGCATCAAAATGGACCCCTACCCAGTTAGGGGACCTAGCATTCCAAGAATGCAACAGGGCGCTTTTCAAAACTTACTCTGTCCTATGATAACACTATCTACCCATCACCATAAAACAATTTCAGAAGCATCAACACAATACAATATTTCAGTTACACAATATAAGGCACAAACATGAACAATCTTAATAGCATCTATTCCTTCATATAGTCCCTGACCCATGGCAAGAGATAGTCCTTCCAATGGGGTCCCTTGGGTGGGGGGGGCCAGGAAGCACCAGGGGCCCCTCCCCTTAAGACCTTGACTAGGCGGGGGGGGCTGCTCACCCAGCCTCTTCTCTGGGTTTGTCTGCCCGAAATGTCTTTCCCCTGTGGGACCCAAGGGTCCAATGACTCACACTCCCTCAAGTGGTGGTGATCAGGGTGCAGCTCGATGGGGTCTCCTCTGCTGGAGCGCCTTTATAGGCCTCTCCTGCATCACTGGGCTCCTCCCCACCCTCTGCCCCACTCGGCAGAGAGCTCAGCTCCTCTCAGCTGCTGCACCACTGCTGCTGGCTCCTGGGTGCTAGGCCTCATGCTGCAGCACTACTATTTCCCTGTGCCCTGGCTTCAGCACCGAGTGGCTAACCCAAGCAGCCTCCGCTGTTCCATGGCTCCCAAGGATTGGGCCCGTGTGCCACCCTGCACACCATGGGACCTAGCCACTTGCCAGGAGAGGAGGCCTGAGCCATCTCACTGTGGCCCCAAGGCCCTTGCTCCATGGGCTGTCCTGTGTACCATGTGACCTGCTGGCCCTGCCAGGGTTGTACGCTCGAGCCACCGGTTATGGCTCCCAAAGCCTGGGCTCTGCGCACCGAACTGCATACCGTGATGAGCCCAAGCAGTCTCACGCCGCTCCCAGGGCCAGGTCTCCCCACACCGTCCCTGCTCAGGCTGTTGACAGCACATGGTCTCGCACTACTCCCAAGGCTGCTCCTCCAGTGGCAGCTTCAGGCGCTTTGGGCCTATTGCCCACTGGGGGAGAGCTCCCAGTTTTTCTTGGCTCCGCTCTTCTTGAGTTCCTCACTGCATCTGCCCCCACCTCTGAAGTCTGCCAGACCTACAAAGCGCAGTCTTCAATCAGGTCCAGGGGCTCCTCACATACCCCTCACTCCAGCAGAGGTGGGGCAAGCCCCTCCCAGATGTTACCTGATTGGTGGAAATATTCCACCAATCCGAAGTGTCCTTCTCCAAGCTGGGCTTGCCAGGCAAAAGCAGCAAGCCTGCCACACCTCCACCCCAGTCCAGGGTCTCCCAGCCCTGGGAAGCCCCATAGAGCTGAGAGGAATTCTTCCCCTCCCCAATCCCTTGCCTTAGCTGCTGGGAGTCTCAGGGATAGCCCAGGGAATGGAGGAAATTCTCCTGCTTTTCCACAGCCAGTTTTGCTTTAGCTGCTGTGAGTCTGAAGCAAAACTAATGCAGGGAAGCAGAGGCATTTCCTTCCCCTCCCTAGGCTATCCTTGAGACTCCCAGCAGCTAAAGTAAGGGGAAGAATCCCCTCAGCTCCCTGGGGCTGGGGTAAGGGAAGCCCCCCAAGGTAGGAGCTCCCCAATGTCCCCATGCTGGGCTGCAAGGACAGGCACCTGGCCTGAAGGTCTTCTCCCTCTCTCCTGTGGCAGTCACTAAAGCAATCAGCAGCTGGGAAGGGGAAGGAGAGAGGGGGGAAGGCTACCAGGGTCTGAAAAGCCCGCACCACAAGGGCTTTTCCTCCCCCCATGTGCTGTGTAGATCCTGGCTTGGGAGGCTGGGGATCTGTTCCCCTGCTCCCCTCCCCCCCCACCCCATCCCTATGAGCTGATGGACACAGGCAGGAAGCAGGCTAAGGAGCAGAGGGGCAAGGCAGTCCCTTCTTCACTGGAGCAGGCAGCATAGTCCAGGGCTGCAAAGCATCTTGGGATGCTGGGGGACTGAGTTAAACTTGACCCAGGAAGGGATCTGGGACAGAAGTTCCACAAACTGGTTTGACCTAAATCTGTTAAGTCTGATACTGCATCCAACCAAGTTTATCTTAAACTGGTTTAGGTTTATGTGCACTGAGCTTCTGTTCTGTTACAGGTTTAAACCAGTTTCTGATCACTTAAACCAGTTTGTGTGCAACTTCTCTCCCTAGCCATTGTGTATTAGCACCGATAATGGGAATCTTGCTAGGAGAGCCAGTTGTAGATCTTCCCTTCATTTCCTTCAATTTATTCTTTCTATGCATTCTTCCTCAGAGTAAATTTACTAAGGAGCAAAGTCAGGGTTAAAAAAAATTACTCTAGGTCCAGCTCAAAGCATCTAACATTTTTAATGAAAAATTTCTCTTGAGGCCCCAATTGATTTTTTTAAAGCCCCACTTCAATCTCCTCCACCTTTCCACAAAAATGTAGTAGAGGCTCAGGCTTATAGATGCAGAGGTATCCTCAGGACCTGGGATTGGACCAGACATACTCAGAAGCATGACATTACAAACCCAGTAATTTTAATGGACTGAAA
>NW_005841837.1:6399224-6425871 GCF_000455745.1 Alligator sinensis
TATTTCTGTTTATTTTAATAATTTATGGTTCATAAACAGAGGCTTGGAGAAAGCTTGTAGATGCAAGAAGAAAAGTTGAGGAAGAAGACATCAGTCCTGTCCCTTAGTGTCCTTGCTATGGTAAGGAAAGATGAACAGAGGAGATGGTACCAGGTGCAGAGAGGCTCCAGCTAAGCTGTGCTGGCTGAAATAAGTCAGTTCTGCTGAGACGCTCCAAGCTGGGATATTTCAGGGTCTCACTTTGCAAGGTTCCAAGTACATCCAGGTTCCACTGAGTTAAATGAGACTTGAAACTACCAGACGGCATTCAGAATCAGACCCTAGTAATGGGTTGCAACAAAGCGCTTATCCCAGGGGTGGCCACAGTGCCCCATGGTGGCCAACTCAGCCCTAGCTGGGTCTACCTAGCCCTAGCTTGAGCCGTCTTTCTGGGGAACCCACCCCTTTGTTTGCCCCCACAATACCTTGATGCTTTAGTCTTGAAGGAAAGGAGTTGGCCCCAGGACTTTCCAAGCCTGATCTCACTCACTGCCTCACAGGCTAATTACATATCTTGGGGTACCTGTATATGCTTGTCAGGACTCTGCCTTCCTGGCCTCAGTCCCCTCTTTCTATTGGCTGGTTCCCGTGGCCTAGGCCCACAGCCACAGACCTGACTTCTGGGTCCCGGCCATCCTCGCACCTTGTCTCTGCCCAGTTTCTGGGATCTTCAGCTCCCAAATGCAGCCCAGCTCTGGGCTCTCTGGCCCCCAAACGCAGCCCAGCTCTGGGCTCTGCTTGCTTGTTCTGCTTTAAGCCTTTGCCCAGCAGGGCTCAAGGCAATCACATGCCCTAGGACATTAATGGGACCTCCAAAAAAACCTCCCAAAAATAACTCAAGATGCAGCAAACAACCACTTAACACAAACCTTCCCTTCTGGGCCAAACATCAACCAAAAAACCCCCCAGCATGTTACCACTTTTAAAAAAAAAGGAAAATCTTCCCCCTCCACCAGGGTAGATAAGCAAACAACTGGGGCAGCCCTCCCTGGGTACCAACATAACCCCCAGCTCTGGGTTATATCCTCCTGTAGGCTCTCAGCGTCTTGCTGGTAGTTCCCAGGCAACAACAATCCACCAGGCACTCCCTTGCAGCTTTCCAAGCCAGGAGCTCCTTCCCCTGCAGCTTGCAGAGCCAGCCTGCCACCCTCTGGCTCAGGGCCTGTGTGGTCCCCTGCTGGTCACTGGCCTCCCAGAGCTGCTGCAGGTGGTTTTTGATTTGGTTTGCTGGGGCAGCCTCTTAGAGGCCCCTTGCTGCTGAGCCACATGGCATTTCTATGCAAGTCCCTGACTCCTGATATTGCTGTTGCTGCTGGCTCTGTAATGAGTGTTTGCTTGAGTCTATTCCACCCTTAAGTCTGCACCTTGGAGCTGGTCTGGCTGGCAGGCCCTGGGGTTTGCTCCCCCTTCTCAGTAATGGGGTAGGGGCTGCTACATGGGAGTACTGTATTTACCAGAATGCATGTACAGTCCAGAGGCCTTTGCATTTCTTATAAAGCTTGAAAACAGCTTCTCACCTCAATGGGATGATAAAAGGGACTTCCTCTTTTTATTCCCAAATTGTCAGCAAAAAAGGTTCCAAGCTGTGCTCTTCCCATCAGCAATAAATAAATAGAGGCCAAATTGAGCAGTACTGTCCCACCCTACCTCCACCCCCTTCTCTCGTGCACCCTCCTGCTCCTTTTTTGCCATAGACATGCATGGTCTTTGGTGGCAAAGAAAAAAAATCTCCTCTAGCAGCAGTGACCTACCAGGTGCTCCTCATGAACCAAGTACTGCATCTGCTTCTCTGCCCTCCCCATGGTCAGAGCTGGACCTGGAGCCACTACAGGGAAGGTTCAGGGTATGAGGGGAGATGGGGACAAGAAGGTGAGGTGCCTGCCAAGATCCATTGTGGTGCTCCTCACCCTCCTTAGGCAGTGCCTAGAGTTTGTGCAACAATTGCCTACCCATCATTACACTACTGGCAATAGATAAAACTTCAAACACTTTGGGGATTCAAAAGTTTGTTGTTTTTTTTTTTTGTTTTTTTTGTTTTTTTTTTTTTGGGGGGGGGGGGGACATAGAATTCCAAACGAGCTCTTTCCTCTAGAAATTTTGTATGAATCCAGACTTGAAGCATGTTTAGAATTATTGCTATATAATAGAAAAGAATTTAAAAGAAATTCTCATCTGGTGAAGTTTAGCATAGCTTCACTTACTTGCCGCAGCTAAGGATCTGGTCTAAGTAAATTCATTGCCTTTCACGGGGTCTCTTTCTTAGCACCTTTTTTTCAACATTGGGATTAAATTTACTGAGTGCAGGTAATCAAGGTGTGTTTAAATGCCATTTGAGCCCTAGTCTGAACACTACCTAAGAGCCAGCTTTGGGCAGGGATCCTGTGAACTAAGTATGTCTTGCAGGAACAACCCATAAACTTTTGTGGAGGAGCCATCTCCCCATTCTCTCACATGCATCTACTGCAAAGTTGGATTTGAGTAAAGGTGTGACCACAGTGTTAACTATACAGAAAAAGCCCTAATGACTTTACAAGAGTATGTAGTTTTACTTTAATCCAAGTTAAATTAAAATCATTCTTCCTTTTTAAATCACATGCCAAAGCATTGAATCCAAGCTAAAGTAACATGATTATACATACTTGCTTCCATCATGGGCAGACCTTTGTTTCAATACCCAGACTCTCATGCCTTACACTGGACTAAGCCCCAAGATACAGGTCAAACATCTACATCTTGGAACAACCCTCACCTCATCTTAAAAGTGAAGTTGCTCGAGTTAACTGGCAAGTCAATGGGCTTGAAAAAAACAAGGAGGAAAGAGAACTAGTGCAGAAAAATCTCATGGTTGCAAGTGATTTGTTACAAGAGACATTTGAATCCTCTACTATTGTCACATCTGTCCCTGGTGAGACAGACTCAACACTTCTGCTTGTCAGTTCAGCTGGATTCAATACATCCATGGTTGTCAAAAACTGACAGGAGACATTGCCTCTCCCAATGCCAATTAAGCACAGTGTAGGACACGTGGGCTAGCAATGTTTTCAACAACAGATTCAGCAGAGTAGATTGAAGACAGTAACTCTCCCCAGTGCATTATACCAGAGAAGGAAATTCAGTAAATTCTTCCATTTAAGTGTATTGTGTTTGATGGACTCTCCCCACTCATCTCGACATAGTCTCTGTCCATCTGCTTCTTCCTGTTTTACTGCTCCTAGAAATGACGATTTAATGTGGCAGTGGATAAGCAAGCAAGGCACTGAGCAGTGAGAGACCCTGGCTACATATTTGTTTTTATTATAAAATTGTGTGAATTTAGGACTCAGTGATTCTATTAGGAGACCCCCTTCTACTCAGTGGCCACACACAAAAAAGCAGCAGCCAAAACCCACAGAAACCTCAAAGCTGCTGCTCATCTCCAGATGTGAGAGTGCATCTTTATGGGGAAAGGTCAACCTTCCCCTCCCCCATGCAGAGATACAAAGGTAAGCAGGTCAGGGAAAAAAGGGCCCTAAAGGCAACCACAGTGGTAGACTAGCCAAACTCAAGCAGTTAAACATGCTTGTAAAGAAGCTTTGGCTCCTCTAGAGACTGCAGCGGTGGCTTAAACCAAGTCCCTGAAGGGTTCATTCACCTGTCAAGTCTGAGTCCATGGGTCTAGACAAAAAACAAATAGCAACCACTCTGCTTTCATGCCCCCATCCAGCCTTTTACACTGGTCATAAAGGGGAACACTATCTGATTTTCAGGTGGAAAATATTTACCAGGAAATATTCAGGAAAAAAGAAAGACAAAGAAATTGATCAGTTTGGGCCATGATCAAGACCAGGGGTTATCTACCAGGGGTATGCATGCCCCTGGGGGTACTTGAGAAGGCCCTAGGGGGTACACGCAGATGGGCGGGGATGGAGCACCGCCACGCACCATCCCGCACTGTCTGCCCGGCCAGATACAGAGGGAACGGAAGCTAACATGCAGTGTGCACACTCCTCTCCCCCCCGCTCAGCAGCCAGGGGTACATTGCCCCACGTCCGGCCATGGGGGGCGGGTGGGGAGGGGTGTACAATGATCCAAAAAGGCTGAAAACCCCATGATCTAGACCTTTATAGTATGTGGAAGTCATTAAAGTCACAGGCATTTTGTGCCTGGAGGAGCTCCCAGATCAGATCTTTAGGACATTATCCTATGAATGAATGAGCAAGTTCCATTGGCTAAATATCAAAAGCAGAACCAAACAACTAGGCATAGATAACAAATAGAAGTAATAACAAAACTAGTTAAAAGCTAACAAATGCATTCATGCTTCTTCAACAGAAGATCCAATTGACCTTTTCTCCTGAACCCAATGTTTTTTGTTTCCACTGATGAAGATGAGGTTATAATGAGAACAATTCTTCCTTGGCAGAAGAGTGTTGGCCTCAGTGGGTTTAAATGAGGAATGAAATTGGATGGCCAGGTTTCATTCTTTTAGAACATAATTACAGTAATGTACAGATGTCCCAACTGAAACCAGGAGTCAATATGATAGATGCTGCACCAAAACACCTAGTGAAAAACAGCCCCTTTTGCCAACAAGGTTACAATCTATTTCCAGGTGCACAAAGCTTCTGCAATAATAAAGCCACATTTTGGTGCTTAAACATGAAGGGTGCATTCAGACAAGCATTCACATGCATTTCCCCAGGGACAAATAGCAGCGGCACATAGTTGTCCCCGGGGAACGCCCTTGCACAGGTGCTCTGGCGCATGGCAAATTGCCCCAGGTGGGGTAGAGGAGGCTGGGGCCGGACCTGGGCTGTCCCCAACAGCCTTACCTTGGGGGCCTTCTGGGGCTGCAGCAGTGATGATCCCAGTGCATGTAGCCCGGCCAGAAACCTGAGCATGGGTCTGCAGCCATCTGCACTGCCCTGCTTTTTTTTTTTTTTTGTCCCTTTTTGTTTTTTATATTGGGAGTTCCTGGTATCTAATTTTGCCTTTGCACTGCAAATATGCAGTGTGAAGAACCTATTCACATGTGGCATGCTCATTTTGTGGCACCTCAAAAGCCTTTGAGTAGCTGCAAAGTGCATATGTGCGCTCATCTGGGCATGCCCAAAGGTTCAAAATTAGACACTCACTATAAATAGGTACCAGTGACTAGCACAAGACCACTGAAGAAGCAGAATTCTCTTGTTTCAAGTCCAGTTGTCGGACATAAGGCCATAGTTCACTCATTAAAAAGTTGGAATTACTTAGAATAGCTTCAAAACTCTTGCTCTATAGCAATATACAGGGCACACAGTACAGTCTTTTAATGTAGGCTTGTGTTGAGAGGCAGAGGGCAGAAGAGGTCAAAAAGAATATCTCCACTGTACTAGAAGCATTATAAACAGATTTGTATGAACATGCCACTACAGAAGCATGAATAGATAAGGAAACATTTTCAGATGCAGATTAGATTGTGTATTCTGGGAAATGAGACATGAATAAATATATTTCATACACTCCAATGATGCTTCCTATTCTTATGCAAGCAATAACAAAAGAGATTCCAATTTTACTACACTGACAATGGTGAAACTCAAATATTTCCAGTACTAGTATTAATGTAACTAAATAGAAGGAACCTGGGCCACATTCTGCCAAGAACATAAAATCCACATCAGACTAAAAAATATAATGAAATAGATATATCTAAATTGTCTGATGCCTCTTAAAAAGTCTACTACTTTCCACATGTGCCTGCTATGGAGATCCATTATTCAGGTTCAACCACATGCCACATTAAACACTGGTAGTAGGGTTTGAGTCTTATTGTAGCCGTGATGATCTAGGAAATGTCAAGAGGGAAGGCTTTTTGTGATATCTTTTATGTCTGGTACTGAGGAAGGGCACCTGATGCCCAAAAGTTTGTCCAACAGCTCTCCCAACTACACAGTTGGTCCAATAAGAAATACAACAAAAAGCTGTTAAACACTGGGATAATTCACATCACAGTTTTATATATTGATGTGAATTACACAAGGATCTGAAGTCAACACAGAGTTTCCTGGGGGAAAACCTCTGTTAGCATGGCCTGCTAGAAAGTTCTTGGTGTCAGTGAGATACCAGAGCCAGCTGTATTCTTTGTAACAGGCAAAAGAAACATTATTGAGTAAAAATAAAATGCCAGCAATTGACAACCCCAAGTGGGAGGACTAGATTCATGTTGCCAGGCATGTGAGGTGGAGATCAAACACCTTACACTCGGGGCTTCTCAGGCAGCTTCATGTCATGTCCAGACCCAGGGACAACAAGCCACATGCTACAGAGTGTGGTGTCCAAATGGTTTTAGGAGATATGGCTGCACAGCATGCTGCAGAAATTGGACACCCAGATGACAGATGTGGATTGCACACAGTGAGAACTGAATCTGAGAAGAGAATCTGAAATGTAAGAGACAGAAAGCCTTCTCTGACCCTGCACTGCTGGAATACCCATATTAGTACAAACAAGTAGGTACTGCAGTGAATACTCTGGACACATACCAGCATAGCTCCATTGACTGGAGAGTTATGTCAATTTGTACCTAAAGACAAAATATGAGAAAAGCTTCTCTCAAAAGGGAGAAATTCCACATACACCTGAAAGTCCAAGCCAGAGAAAAAACATTTGACAGTGAATGTGTATAGAGCTTTTCTGTCCAGGAAACTGTTCAAAGTTGTCACTGACTCCTCTGCTCACACAAACAAGAAGACATCTTATATTCAATAAGTAGGTGGAAGCTCTTACTGCCATAGGAGAGCATAGTAGATACTATAGTATATTCACTGCATGTAAGATTGGAAGGTGGGTTTTTTTGTTTGTTTGTTTTTTTAACCAAACTGATTTAAAAAAAAAAAATATGACCAGCATCAGGAAAAGAACATTTACATGTGCCGGATTTGGAGAAAGCTTTGCCCAGAAAGCAGAAAACCTCAAACCATAGCAGGGAATCCAGTTGGAAGCACCCCATCTATACATCCTGATGTGGGAAGCGATTTACTATGAAAAAGTTCAATATATCAAAATAATCTTCACAGGATGGTATGCACAAAAGATGAAAACCATCCCTGTGCAAAAAAAGTACCTTGCAAGGCCTGGATTTCGAGAAAGCACCACTTCCAAAGGAGAGTCACTGGAAACCCCACTGCTAAAATCCAGCAAGGATGGGGTAGGGAAGAAAAAAAAGGAGAACACTGGCATTCTCCATCCAAAGGTCCAGCAAATAAGGAGAACGCTGGCATTCTCCATCCAAAGGTCCAGCAAATAAATGTCTCTGTCAGGGTGGCCCCTCCAGAACACTCAGTCAGAGACAGCATCCTCCCCTTCTTACACACCTGGGGAGTTTTTTATGTGCATAGGTTCTTTTACATCATCTAGGTGTTGCAAGACTTACCCCAGCAAGACAAGGAATACTGGAGATATGCAAATCAAACACTAGCAAAGGAATCCCACCAAGAAAAAGAAAGGTTCAAGAGTCCTGGGTACAAAGTCTTATAAACTCTGGTTTATGGAAACAAAGCAAAAAACAGAGCTGTGGGCAGAACAGGACAAAAGGTGTATTTATAGGTCAGGAGAAATTATCATTGCAAGAGTTTGAGGCATATAAGCCATTATGGTACATGCTTAAGGCAACTGATTACTATGAGAGGCATTACCATTTCTGGGGAGGGAAGCAGGGGAGGGGGGGATTTTTCAGCTCAGGGTTTCTTGCATCTTCCCCAAAGCAGCTAGTACTGCAAAACCATCGGAACTAGGATACCAGGTTAAATTGAGCATGTTCCAACATTATGAAGAGATCAAGTAGAAGTCCTGAAGGTATTTTCTTGAGCCCCACTCAGACTATGAAAACTAGGATTGAGATTTTTGAGCTGCCAAAAAAAAAAAAAAAAAAAAAAAGGAGGGGAGGGAGGAAATTCACCATTCTGGGACTCTGCAATCCTGGACAGAACATTAATAAACAAGAATCAGCAGCTGAAAACTACAGCCTGAGAAATTCTGAATTTAGGATGCTCCATGACTGGAACAGATTGCCAGGGGAAGGGATAGACTGGAAGCTTCAGAACAAGACTGAATGAGATTCTAAAGTGTGTGCCTTTAGACACACAAATATAAAATAATGGGCTTAAATGTGTTTCCATTGTACTGTGATTATTTCCTATAACCCCCCAAAAATGTTTCCATAGTGGCAGTCTCCATTACCCCCACCCCAACCTCAAGGAGCTGGTTTTGGTGTTGTGTTAGAACAAGTATCTTGGAGGGAAAAAATGACAAATACACAGCTGGGGAAATTAATCCCAGGTACAACTTTTGGGTGGAAAGCAAATACATTTCTTTGATTCTTCTAAAGAGCATTGGAATTGGACTAGTTCAACAATTGCCTCAGATGCTGTAACTACGGTGTTGGGGGGGGATTGCGTCCTGAAAGCAAGTACTGATTTTTTTTATTTTATTTTTTTTAGAAAGCTCTATTAGCAGTTTCATCATTTATTTGGAGTCCTCCGTTTTTGTTTGTTGCTTCCAAATGACCCACAAAAGGTCTCCAGATCAGTTCTATAAAATCTTTTTAACAACCTCATAGCTGTGAGGTTGTATCATATTGTAGCTTTGTTTGTCTTAAACAGTGTTCTCATTTTAAAAAAACAAAACAAAACAAAACAAAAAACAGGTAGAAGTGTTTGATTTCAGTTTTTAAACCCAGCTTTAAAAACTGGATAAAATGGAGATACTTAAAGGACTTGCCTATGGGCAACAAATCAATTAGTTCAGGTTCTAACTTTTAGTTCTTTTATTGAAATAACCACTAGGGTACAGGGACAGATTAGAGGTATTTTATGCCATAGGACAGGGTAGGCCAATACTTTCATCTTAACTTCCCCATGTAACCAAGTTTATGCACAACATCTTGCAAAATGATTGTTTCATTACACAGCTTTTTTTTGCTTTTTTTAATTACACAGACAAACTGAGATGGTTTGCACCAGAAAGTGGGTGAACAGGTAGGATATTATTGAAGGAATAGCCAAGTGATAAGGCAGTCTTGCAGCAGCATTTATTTCTGGTATGGTGTACTTATGCTATTCCAATTCCACCTATTGTTAGAAGTGATAGTGTTATCACTATAAAACTAGACATGGGCTCAAACCCCGACTCAAATGTAGTCTTCTATTATTATCATCATCATCATCCTCTTACGTGAACTAAGGTATCCCCCTTAACTAGCCTGCCAGATAGCAAAAACACAGAATCAACAGCATAGTGCAGTAAGTTTCTGATATAGAGGGGTAGGAGGAGCAGTTTCCTCTGTTCTTCTCAGGATATCCAGTATCGTTTTATTGTTAGATTTCAGTTTAGGGTTGTTTGTTCATCTAATTTTTAACATCTAGGTCAAAGGTTCACCTAAGCCTAGCGGTCAACTAAGCTAACATATTAGAGACTGCCAGTTTCAACAGTACAAAGGAGTAATGTGGCTCCATCATATCCAACTACCTAGACCTCCTAGACCCAAAGAACAGGCATGTATCTGCAAGTAGATCAGTGAATTGTGTGGTACAAGGGCTCAGTAAGGCTACTCCTTTGGGTATCAGTAATTTTACACACACTTGCAGGACTTATGCTTACAGGTTTTTTTTCTAGTCAAAGTCTATATTCTGTCTTCTGAGTCAGTGGTAAGCAGTTAAGTACGGGAAGGGAAAGAACATTAATAAGAGGCATCCAGCCCACATGAATAGTCTTTGGCTATCCAAATGGGTTTCCACTTGTAAACACAAGAAGCATCTCTGATGGCATATTTCTGGGAGCCTTAGGCATAGCCCATTATTGTGGCATCTAATATGTTTAAGCAGGACAGAAAAAACTTTTGTTTAACGAGACTGACAGCATCTGCCCTTTACTACATGCAACCTGCCTTGGCCCAGTGACCTCAGTCAGGCACTCACCTGGTGTTACATTCTGGACACTCAAACCTTCCATGTAACACCATTACTTTTTTCAGTCAAATGGTGTAAATTTCTCCCTCCCCATGCCCTATGCCCACAATCCCCAACCACAGGACATAAATATAGATTTAAGGAGGAAACCATGTTCAAAGACAAAATATGAGTTCAGAAAAAGAATTAAGACCCTGGTCCTACAATCAGATTATCTATAGGGATCTGTACAGACCTGCATGAAATGAAAATGCATTCCACAGAGGGCTCTGTAGTAAGAATTCCATAAATGGAAACAGGGGCCACACTGCTGGGTCACAGAGTGGAGAGGGGCCATCTGTACCAGAGAGGACGATTACACTGCAGCTTATGTAGACATTCCAGAGATAGTCTTAAACTAGCTAGTTTGGGTAACAGGAGCAGTTAAGCTATAACACAGAACTCAGTGGTCAGTTGCATCTCTACTAGAAGCTAAATGTGCAGTAAACCACTTCTACTGCACATTAGTGCATCATGGCAAAAGTCAAGCTAATGCGCTAATGCTCAGTAGAATTAGTATTCTGTGCATTAGTGTAACTAAAAAGGTGTGCACTGGTGCTACTGCACAGTGGCACCAGTTACTGTGAATTGAGTTAGTACCTGCTATTACAGGTACTAATAGCCATAACTACCACACATTAATACACGTGTAGATGTACCCAGTGTGAACTAACTGAGTAAACATCTGCCCTCCTTCTTGGGAGAGTGTTGCAGTCTACACTGTGCTCCACAGTGTTGCACCTACAATGCTAGTCTCGCCCAGTATCCACTGCAGTAAGAGTGACTACAGTGAAGACATACCTAGAGGAAGCTGAAAGCACATAACTACTTGCAAGAATCGATCAGCCTCATGCAAATCCTTCTATTAAAACCTCTCTCTTGGACAAGGACTTCTACCTTGAGCAGGCAGTTGGACTAGACAGCCACCTAAAGATCATTTCAATCCTTCTTCTATGATTCTTCCACAATTATTATAAATGTTATTTTGGGAAAAGCCAATCACCTTCTCACTCTTTCATATAAGTTATTTGGTTGGTAATAGTCTTGCATAGTTCATTTTTCCCTAATCTCAAAGTCAAAACACATTTAAAATCCTGTACAGGCTAAGAAAGGAACAGATCCCTTTGAGGGATGGTATTCAGATTTATTATTCTTCAGTAAACTTTGAGGCATACATATTAATATTGTGATGGGACTTTGAGTCAGCCAAGGGCATGTGTGCGCAAACTCTCGGGAGGTGAGATACCCAATTAAAGGACAGCTAAATTTCCTAGATTTAAAGTTTTGCTTTTTTTATAATTTGGGGGAAACCCACTACCTCATAACTGGGGAAGCATTAAATCAAGGTTTTAAAACACAGTAACTCCTAACACTTTTCTCTTTCACACGTGGCTAGTGCTTACTTCCCCATCCACAGCTGGTTCCAGTAGCAGGCAGGAACAGTGCCAACCCTCAGCAGGTTGCCTCTGCCCCACTGGTCCAGGCTTTTCAGCTGCAGTCTCCACATGGTGGACTCCCTCTCTCTCCAATGAGACTTCACACCAGCAGAATTCAATGGGCTTCAGCAAGCTGGCAGGCATTCACACACATCTATTCTCCAGTTCCCCTGCTTATATCTCCTTCCTACCCTGCCCCCAGCTTCCACAGTGAGCCAGAGTTGTCCAGAAAGGGACCTTTCAGCACCATCCAGAATACAGAGTGCAATGGGCCTGGCTACACCCAGCCCTTCTGAGAGCCAGCCATTAGCCCTTTCCCTGCCAGAACAAAACCCATTAAAAAAACAAAACAAAAACAGAAAACCACCAATTGCAGCAGGGAACATCAAAACAAACAATGCAACCACATAACTGTCACAAGTACCCAAAATGTTCAGGTACTAAAGCAACAACAACAACCACCACCACCATCTGATAGACTTCTGGATTCTATTCTCTGTTCTGTAGCTACTAGTATTTGCATTTCCTTTGCATTTCTCATGACCAATTTTGTTCTGCCCTCTGAAGACATAGATCCATACTCAACACATCACCCACTGTGACTCAATACAAATATTGTAATTAGATCATCATTTTACTATGTTCATAGGGTGAAATACATTTGTGCCATGGAAGGTCAATACAAGCCCACCACAGTGTTGAAGCATAAAGTGGCTGTATAGTACCCGTCTGAACACTACATGTAGTAATACAGAAAGGGTGCGTGCCAGTCTTCCCTAATGCCTTAAAAGCACATGATTGGATTGGACCTCTGTGCAAATGCCTCTAAGCTGTATTTCTAATGTACAGATGGAACACCAACTATGAAATGGTAGCAGGAAACTGGACTTAATGACTCACAAAGTCTTTGTCCCATTTTCCAGACCTGCTCATGATCTGTAGGTTGGAGAGGTAGAGTTCATCTCCTAATCCTTTTCACACTGCATTTACATAAAGCCCAATTACTGAGGCTGTGTGTATATAGACTGGATTTCACTTTTCAGATTTGCATATGTATGTTTATATACCGCCCATTCCCCATGCAGTATCTATCCTGGATATCATACCAGTTTGTGTTTTATTCTTTTGGAGTAACATACTTACAGCATGTAACGTTTCAGTAATGGTAATTTTCATGAAGAAAGTGGTTTCTCAAACAAACTGACCGCCAGAACTGAGTTAAGGGATCCATTCCAAACCTAGCATCTGTCTTCTACATCATCAATTTGAATGTAGTCTGTTTAAGAGCTTGCCAACATGGGCAGTGGCCAAAGACCCCAGTAGGCTGTAGGTCTCCTTCCTCTGCTGCAGGGACCCTGAGTGGCCTTGGGTGAGTCACCCACATTTACACCCTGCCATATTTACATGCACACCCCATATTTACATTCACCCACACCCGTACGCACATACACCCACCCACCCTCCCCCCAGCCATACACATACCCACACCCCCAACACACACTATACAAAAGTAGGCCTTTATTTTGAGCTATTATGCAATCGCCTCTATCTACACTATGCAAACACACATAAATTAGGACATATATTTTTTAACAAAATTAAAATGTGTTACAGTAGATATAGGCAGACAAGGTTCCTTGGGTGAATTTGATATCTTTTATTAGACCAACCCAAATGATTGGAGAATAGTTATTAAGCAAGCTTTCAGGTTCAAAAACCCTTCGTCGTTACAGTAGAAATATGCTTTTTTTTTTTCTGGTTCCAAGATGGCAAACCCCCCTCCTGCTGGGGTACATTTAGAGGTCAGGGGAGGGACTTCCAGTGGCAATGGTCAGGAGTGAGGGTGTGGGACTTTTGGTCCCAAGATGGCAGCCAGTGAGCAGGGCTAGCCTTGCAGCCCTCAACAGTTCACCAAAACTCATTAAGCATCCCTCCAGCTGAAATAATTGCCCACCCCTGCTCTAGTGGCAAGTCATAGCTGTGCAGGTGAGGGACATTCAAAGTAGGTTTTTGCCCACATACGACTGCTCCACTAAGCCGATTAACATTAGCTCAGCTTTCAGCATAAGGTCTGACAAGACCCTTACAGGAATGTGGGGCTTTAATACACTTATTAGTTTAGATAGCAATGGTTCCAAAGGGATTTATCACTTTCAGTTGTGTCTACCAAGTCACAATATTTTAACATTCTATTTCCACAGCACTCTCAGCAGTGGAAGAAGTGTATTACTCACCACCAGCCTGCTCCATTACAAGTACATCTACATGGGCAATTAGCACACAGCAATTAACTCCGGGGCAGTTCACTCTGGAGTTTATTTCTCCTGGGTGCAGCATTTATACATGTGCCCGGAACCACAGCATGTTGAGCCAGGATGGAGCAGTCCTGGATTTGCAGGGGACCCAGGGAGTCAGTCTGCCAGCCAGGAGCTGCTCCACCCCAGCTCAACATGCTGTGGAGGGGCTGGCTAGGGTAGGAGGGTGCTACAGTGTAAGGCTAGCTGGCAGGCAGCCCCTGCATTGTAGCACCCTCATGCCCCAGCCAGCCCTAGTCACCATCTATACGTGCACTTTGGCATATGTAACTACTCCACTCTAGGATAGCACTTGTCCTAGACAGTACTATCCTACAGCAGGGTTAATTAATTTACTGTGCCCTAATATGGGCACATGTGTAAATGGTGATGCTTTACTACAGAGATAATTGGTCAGCTCTGCAGTATAGTACACATGTAGATGCACCCTATTGGTAGCAATTTGGACTGTTCTATTTGATGCATTCATAATTAAATCCAAATAGAGACAACCAACCACACACACACACACACACACACACACACACACACACACACACACACAGTTTGCAGGACAAGATGATCGACCTTTCTGGATACCTTCTCTGTTGGCCTATAGACCTGACATATCAACTTAAATGTTGACTAAGTTTCTCTAAAATAACCTTTAAGTTGTATTAGATAATTTTTCTTTTCCTGCTTCTTTCCTTTGTTTAGAGGAGTCTTTTGCAACTGGCTCACAAGTGACACTTTTAACCAGTTTGGGACCATCCCTCTCCATCATTCTCCTCCCCATATACGAACTAGTAAGAAAACTTCCACGAAAACTTTTGAGAATAATTTAAATTGAAAAATCTAAGTATGTTCCTTTCTGCCCCCTCCTCTCCCTCACCCACAAGAAGTCATGGTCTCCTTGGCAGGTTTTGAGTCTTCACTCAAAACTGAAAAAAACAGGATATTTTCACCAAAAACTGAACCATAATTATATGCAGAGAATATGGCATTTTCAATCATCTAGAGGGTGGCGGACAGGTGGGGAGCAGGGGAAGGAGGAGAGCTTCAGTTGAAAAAACTGCCAGATGTTGTCTGAATAGCTGAAAACTGCCAAAAATAAATTTGATTTTTGATTGGGGATGAGAGGGATTTTCATTTTTAAAATGTAATAATAAATTATAGTGAATTTTCCATTCGGAAATTTTCTGACCAGTCCTATTGCACAGTTAGCTTTATTAAAACAGAAATACCAATATCTGCTTGATAACTGTTTCAAAGACCGTGCCATCATATACACAAAACTAGACTTGTGAAAACATTTAAAACTCCTTATTGTTTTAAGGAAACAATAATTGGTGAATAAATATTCCCTTTAATGCTTGAGAGACCAAATGCACTCACACCATCTTCTTGAGTTGTTTTTTTAAAGACTTAAAGTACAGGGACAAAACTGTTCTAGTGTAACCATATACAATGCCACTTAAAAAAAAATAAAATAAAATAAATAAAATAAAATCAATGAAGTTGTGGAGACGTCTTACCTATTCTGAGAATACACAGAAGTTAAAACAGTGCTTTTCATCCTGAAGTGTTTTATAAAGCTGAATTCATGGTAGAGCCAATATGGACATGGGTTCCCGTTATCCCATCCAGTGCCAATGACTGAACTACACTGCCTTCCCTTGGCATAATTTATGTTAGGGACAAGCACAAGCAAATGCCAAGACGTTCTCTGTGGCTAGCCTGCTTTGTGTTCCACTTCAACAATATCACATGCAAGTCACAAGGATTTGGCCCAATTACATCTTTTCATTGGTCCAATTTGCCTTTTAAGGTAAGTCTCTTCTGTGGTCACTTCTTTGAATGCATATTCATAGTTTCTAGGGTCGGAAAGGACCTCAACAGATCATAAACTCCGACCCCCAGCCCTGGGCAGGCACGAGTGCTGGGATCATAGTACCTCAATCAGATATCTATCCAACCTCCTCTTGAAGACCCCCCAAGGTGGGGGAGAGCACCACCTCCCTTGGGAGCCCAAACTGTTATGTAGACATACCCAAGACAGCCTTAAACTAGTCAGCCTGGTATTGCAAACAGAGAAGCTGTACTGAACCCAGGGCAGATGGTGTAGCCTGCCCACAGTACTAAGTAAATTCTTGGGCTATCAGCCAACACTGAGCTCTGTGCTGCCATGGCTCTACAGATAGCACTTCGTCAACTAGCTTTTTCGGAGCTAGCCCAGGCATATCCATGTGAGCTAAACTGCAAGCACTGCAGACAAACCCTTCAAAGAAAAAGGGAAGACCCATCATCCGTCTAGTTAAGCGTGCAACTACTCTGTGCCAAATAAGCCACTTGTGGGAAGGTGGCAATGTTCCTCAGTGTTTACTGGTTGACATACAGTAAGATATAATCCCTTTACTTAAGTGACCTGAGCTATATCCAGTTTGGAGTGGGGTGAGGGAAGTCTTAATTATTGGGTAACTTGAAGCTGGAATAAAGGTGCTTCACCCCTCAAAAGAAACCACAGTAGTAATTTTCTCTTTTTAATAAGGCTGCCAAGAGACAGCCATTTAGGCCATGAGTAGACCTTCAAATCTACTTTTAGGAAGGGTTTAAGCCAGTTAGAGCCTGTCTTAAATAAGGGAAGATACAGTTATTCTCTCTCTCTCTGACACCATTTAAAACTGAAGTAATTCTGATAAACAAAGGTTTTAGACATGGATCTGGTGAACTGGTTTCAAGTTATTTTCATTGTCTTGGCATCTTCACTGCAATCAATTAATAAATTCATAGGATACTCACTTCTGTGAATATCTAAGCTGGTATAAATTTGTTAGAATGCTATCTGGTGTGATGGAGTAACTAATTAGAAATCTAATGATCTGTAGTGAAGACATTGGATCGGGATCTGGGAAATCTGAGTACAGCTCCTAGCCTTCAGAGTTTTAGTTCTATTTTGGGCAACCTCTGCCTGTTTTTTTACTTTCCTCTCATATTCTGTCCGTCTAAAATATATGCATGTTGTAAGCTCTCTAAGTCAGAAACTCCCCACTTATTGTAGTTTCAGCTCTGGCAACACAAGTGTTCTGGCTATTTTCTTAGGTCTTGAGTTATTACTGGCCATTATGCTCTTTGTATATACTACAGTGAAAGGCTTCTTGTACATATATAATACAGCTCACCAAAAGATATTTGAATCATCTTTTACTAAAGCCAGTCTCCTCCTTCCTATCATAATTTTATAATGGTTCCCCATAACATTCTTGTTCTTATTTTTGTCTGCAAAAAATTGCATTCGTGATTTTAAACACAGCATTCCTAACCAAAATAGATGCATTGTCTTCCTCCCTGATAAATTATATTAACAAAGTTGTGTGCCACCACTCTCAGCCTACTGTATTGCCCATAATCCAAGAACATTCCTCTGCAGCTTGAAATGCACTATAAAATTTACACTACAACTCCTTTTTGGGATTAGTTTGTCTCAAGAGCTGATAACAGCCCTGAAGTTAGTTCACATCCTAATTGGGCGTGCCTACACGTGCACTTAAGTGCACCTAAATTTAATGCACATTAAGCAGGCATCTACACGTGCAGGCATTAAAATGCATTAATGCTGTGTGTGGACTGACTTGGGACTTGGGACTAAAGTTAGTCCCAAGTCAGTCCACACACACACCGTTACTGCAGGTTAATACATCTAATGCATTTCAACTATTCATGCCTAAATTTGATATCTGAATTTGCATGCATCAAATTTAGGCACAAATAGCCTAAATTTACCATTTTTAAAGAGAATTAACGGTGTGCACATATAGACATTCTCCCTTAATGCACATTAATTTAAGCTAATGGGCATTAAAGCGTCACATGTAGATGCATCCATTGTAATCTATGAAACACTACTTTGTATACCATTCTGCATAGGAGAAAAGCAAGACTTTGGCTTCACAAAGAAATCCTGTTACTGTTGGGGAAAAAAACCTGAAGTAATAAATTCAGTAAACTCATATCTCCTTCACTGTTTCTTGCTGGTGGAGAAAAGGAAGCACAAAAACTTCTCTTTAATTGACCTACTTTCATGAACTATAGAAGTACTATCCCAAGTACTACAGAAGAGTTGTCCTGCTCTCACCCTTATTTCAAAATCTCAATAGCTTACCAAAGAAAGTTGAACAAATATTCAAGAACATTTAATTCTACTGTCTCTTGCACACACTGTATTAAGTAGAGTAAAATAAAAACCTTTAACTCTTTAGTAACTCCTCCTAGGAATATTTTACCTGGACAATATAATTTCATTTGAAATTTTGCTGTCCATTTTTGGCCAAGAGAAATTGGTGTGGTTTCCTAGTCAAGGGTTAGGAAGGGGATTACATCGTGTTGTACAATTGACTCATTCCTCACATGAAGAATACACAAATTAGAACTCCACCTACAAAGTAATGATCTAAATCCTCAGCTGGACTTGTACTGATTTACACCATTTGAGAATCAGGCCCAATATCTTCACATTCTCTTCTCCTTGCAGCCTTCTGTTTTGATGCTGCTGCCACATCTTCAAGTTAACTGCCATGTGCAGCTGCTGCTGTGTGCTTTTGCCACCTGCTGGTCAAGCCACTGCTGTATGCATTACTTTTTCCCTGTGAAACTGAGTTGAGCACTGTGTTGTACAAGGGGGCACAGCATAGGTTAGACTAATCTCTAAGTCAGGATTTAAGGGACTTGGTTCTATTCTTGGCACTACCAGTGACCTAGAACAATTCACTCCATGTTTCCGTACCTCCGTTTCCTCAGTCCTAGAATAGAGAAGACACTGGCCTCCTTTGTGATTCGAAGTCTACTGAGAAAGGTATTCTTATTAAATTGGTAGTGTTGTATGGTGGACTAGCAAGATGAGGAAGTCAGCACTGCACTTTGACTGTTTATGTGGCACACCCCCTGTAAGAATTCTTCCTTATAAAAATCAGGGAAGTAGAAACCCTAGCCATTACAAATGCCTGATCTTCATTGTTTTAGACGTCAGAAGAGTAGGCTGCTAGGGATCTCAAGGAGTTGACATATACATCCACCCCTCCTGCCCCCACAGTGAAGCAATAACAGATTTTAGTCTGGTCACTCTATAGCCTATACTATTACATCTCTAAGTAGTTGTTTCTAGTGCTTAACTATCCTTACATTTCAAATCTTCCCAATATCTCACTCCCTAAGTCTGCTTCTCTGCAAAAGAATCTAACTTCTTCCTATCTTTTCCCAGTGGCCTAGGTGAACACTTAACCTCTTACACATTGGAAAATGGTTATTATAAGAAGAACAATGATTCAAAGTAACCCCATCCCCCAATTCTCTCTTTTCTAGAACAAACTAATGCAATTTCTTTATTATTTCAATATAAAAGGTTTAGAAAACATAACCTATCTTTCTCATTGCTTTCTACAAAAATCTCTCCAATTTGTCTACAGCTTTCTTGAATTTCACTGTCCCAAACTGGACAGTATTCCAGGCCTCACAGGAGCCAAATAATTACTTCATAGTTCTTATACATGACATTGCTGTTCATACATCCCTGGACAACATACATATATTGACTCTCCTTCAGTTTGCAATCTGCTCCAGTCTACCCATCCTTTTTTTTTTTTTTTTTTTTTTTTTTTTTTTTTTTTTTTTACAGTACCACTGCTTAGCTAATTCTTCCCCATTTTGTATCTGAGCATTCAATTCCTTCTTCCTAACTGTAGCACTTTGTACTTCAAAATGCTTGCAGTAAGCTTCATGTTATCTCCAAACTAAATAAAGTGACTTGCCTACCTGATCATCCACAACATTAAAACAACAATACTGGATACAGCTATGCCAGGATGGACCTTTCTGGGACTCATCTTGGAATTTCTCCCATTTTGTGAGACATGTATGTCCTGCCTTCCTTCTTGAAACATTACTGCTATTGGCACAACCTGACCTTCAACTAGGTTTGGACTACCTCTCCCTACTAATTCTATCAGTACGTTCAGTCTACACCAGTTAGCTATAAATCCTTCCAACTATATTCAACTTAAGAGGCACTCACAAAAAAAAAAAAAAAGGTCCAACCAGGAAGAGAGAAATAGCCAAGTCCTCCAGAATGCATCCATGTGAGCAAAGGATTCTCTGCAAGTGCCAAGCCTCAGTTTGCCCTTTCCCAGTTCTTTTAGGTTATTTAACATAACCAGTTCTACACGTTTCTACAAATCCTAACACATGGTTTCCTATCATCATGCCAGAATCCTCACTTGTTGTCATCTTCCACTAACTTTCAGCCTCTTCACTGCTGCTCATTTGCCCCATGGTGGGTTGCCAGATTTCTTCCTGGCATCTGCTAGAAGGGAAGAAAGCCTTAAAGTAAAACCAGCCACCTAACCTGGGCTTGATCAAGCAGTCTCCTTCTAGGGACCAGTCACCACTCCAGCTTCCTCCACAGTCTCTTTTCAGCTACAATGTAGCCCTTGATACAAGTCAGGTGTTCTCTGTCTAATACTGTTATTTTTCTCTGATGGGAACAGTGGACTGGGCCCAGTCTCTCAAAGGCACCAGTGACTATCTGATAATCTCAAAGGAGTCCAAATTTATAACAAACCTTAAATGCATCTGCCTAGCAGAAGTCTGAATTGAGGCTTTCAAAGTACCTCTTGTATTTTTTTTTTATTTCAATCACAGTTTGAACCAAAAAGGGATCAAAATATACTTAATTTTGTTCATACAGCAAGAATCCCTTTTAGTTTAACCCCAAATAATAATATAAATGGAATATGTAGGCAAATTCTTATTTAATTTTATGCATGTCACTTAGTTACTATAACAAGACCATCTGGAATTACTCCCATTTATCCAGGGTATTAAAAGTGGACACTGAAAAATATAAACCAGAAGAAGTAAGTGAGTGAAAGTAAATTCCAGTTTCCACAACTCAACCAACTTGTCAAATTTGCTTCAGCAGTGTCTGATTGCACCAAAAGGTTAAGGATAAGAAACTATTGAGCTAAGATCAAGTGGTAGGTGTCACCATCCCCTTTGAGAACCAGCATCAAGTCTTCCTTGAGGCCTGTGAAAAGAAGAAATACCAGCCACAGCCCAACATCCTGAGGAGCTGAGATTCGATATGTGACAGTTGAAGTGCTGATCATTAGGGCACTTGGAGCATGGGACCCCAGCAATGAGAGCATCCTGCATGCCTGCCACGTATCCCACTATTACACCAAACTGACGCAGTGCGTCATGGTGTCTGACACCATCCACTGGACCAGGGATATCTATGTGGAGCACAATTGCAGGACAACACCAGTACGTGAATCCCACCAGACCACTGACTGGAAGTGATACAGAAGGGACTGCCCAACTGTTCCCTGCTGCTACAACTAAAGGAACCAAGGACTTTCTAAATCCTGGACACTTCCCTACCCCACAATTGTATCCCGCATGTCATATTTGTAACTTTGCGCGCCTACAAACCAGCTCCCTACTCGAATGCAGTATTGTTGTGTGGAGTCTCCTATACGTTCTTTGCTATATAAGCGTCATATCCCCTCCCCTGTTTTTCCCCCTTCCCACCCCCTCACTCCTGGTCTTAGCTGGCTACATGTTTCTTGTGCAACTTAGTTACGTTTGCACCCCAACCCATGTAGCCCCTCATGTGGGTCCTCTGTATGTCCTTATGCTTCAAAACTTTGTCATTTTGAACTTTTAACATTTTGTAATATTAAATCTATCATTATAGTACCTAGTTAACAGTCCTCAAAGGGTAGAGAGGAACAACAGCCAGGATCGTAAGTGGGAGGGTATCCAGAGAAAATGCATCATGTAGCTAGGGCCTGATCTTATTTCCACTGACTTCTGTCATGAAACATTAAATCAGCAGTTGCATGAAAAAGGTGGCTTGTCTTCTGAACCCCCTATCAGAGGGAGATGGTCAGAAGAACCTCCGGACAGCCCCCACAAACTCAAACAGCAACTCTCAAGCAACAGGCTACCCAGCTTCTTTTCTTAGTCCAGGCCTTACATTGGACCCACATGCCAGCTGTGCTCTCTCATCATAGGCCAGTCATTACTGGCCCAAAAAATATAGATAAAATGATAAAAATAATTAGATTTTACATCTGGAAAATTTGTTATACTTTTCCAGGTATCAAATCTAATTATTGGAAGTTTGCCTTATTTGTCCCCCTCCCACTACTATATCAGGGAAAATATATCTGGGGGGGGGCAGGTTAGCCCCCTTGACCTCTGTCTCCACCCAACTCCCCCCGCCCCCCCGCCAACTCCTTCCCCTCCTCCCCTTTGCTTTCAGATCATGCTCTCCTTGAGCACATGGAAGTGAGGAGCAAGTTTGAAAATAATAACCTTGAAATTAAGCAGAGCTCTAATAATTTACATAATAGACTTAGGTCATCTGGAACTGATGCATATTATCTTTTTTGAAACTGCTGCAAGTTTTAACACAGGTACTCCATAAAAAGACTTTTAAGCAGAATTTCTGTACCTATTTGTATATAGTACAAGCTATGCATGATATTAGTCCAAAGTCCTATGATTTGCCATTTGGGCTGGGTCAACAGCATTTCAAACTCTGGTGACCCCACATCTCAGCACTTCTCAAAGGGTGCATCTACATGAGACATTTAGTGCAGAGTAGGCTGCACCATTTTTGGAGCCACACAAACAAATGGTGCAGCAACAAATAGTGTTCCCGTCATGGGTCCTGGATAACAAATGTGCTCCAAAAATGTGGCTCTGAAAATTTATAAGATAAGGCATAGGGTGACCTGGTCCAGCTCCGCCTCATAGAGGGTGGGGCCACTCTAATCATATGTGCCAGACTGAGAGAGGGGGTGACAGAGGGATTCTGGGTGAACTGTTTGAGGCCCCTTTTTATGAAGTTTGCCAGAATATTAAGGCTGGTGATGAAAGGCTGTTGTCAAAGACTGAGTTTGTATTAATTTCAAATGGGCAAGGGATTAGAAAGAAGATCTTAGATGTGACCTTCTGTGATCAGCAGATGCTGAGAATGGAAGTGAGTTTAGAAAAAAAGCAAAGGTAGGGAGAAAGGGGTGTGGATGTTAAATGTTCAATTAGTACAAGATGAGAATATCTGTCAAGAATATATGGAACTGTATAAAGGATGGAGGATTCTGAAGCAATAATACAAAAGCATCTTGGATTGGTGGACTATGATAAAGAGAAAAACAAGAATTTCAGAAATATTGATCAATGGGAAGCTTCCACAGGATGGAAAAGTTAGAACTGCAGGCAAGGAATCAGGAATTATTACAGGAGGTGGTAAGAGGAGTACAACTGAAAGAACTGGAAGACAAAGTGACAGATTGAAGGATGGTTCAAAAAGAAAATGGATGAGAAAATCTTTCTGACCAGAGCACCATGGGTGGAGAAGAGAGAAGGATGGTATAAGTGTTTTTCAATGAAATTGAGGAAAAGAAGGAAGGAACTCAAAGCAGTGAGAACCGAACAAGGAATCCAAATAGAAGAGTGTGTGAAGGTGTTGGACAGTGGTAGAGTTTTACGAAAGAATTGTTACAAAAGAAAAGGAGTGGATGGAAGCAAAATGGCCATGCTGATTTCCCTGTGCCACCGCCTGACCCAGGTCAGTTCCTCGAGAGAATAAAAGAAGGAAGAGAGGATGCAAAGAAACAGAAATTGGAGAGGTTAAGTATGACAGAAGTGGAGGACTGCTTAAAATCTTGCAAGAGAGAGGGAAGGTGCCAGGAAGAGATGGACTTCCAGTGGAATTCAATGAAACATTTTGGCAATGGCTGGGGACAGATATAGTAGAGACATACCAGGAAAAAATGGAAGATAGGGAGATAGGGGAGGATTTTGCAGAAGGTGTGGTAATCTTGATATTTCAAGAAGGGAAAGGAAAAGGTGTTAGGCACCTAGAGGCCAATAACCCTTTTAAACGTAGACTGCAAACTAATGGCAAAAGTATTGGCTAAACAAATGTGTGGCTGTTTAGCAGATGTGACGCAAGAAGAACAAACATGTGCCATTCCTGAGAGGAAGATATACCAGACCCTATGGTTAATGACAGAATGTTATATCAGATGTGCAAGAGAGGAAAAGAAATACAATAATAATGAATCTAGACCTGGAAAAAGTTTATGAAAGGGTTGAACATGATTTCATGTTTGAAGTGCTGCAAAGGGTGGGGTTTCCGTAGAAGATAACTGGATGCATCAAAGTGCTATACACTACAGTAAAGCAGGAAGTGAAGTACTGGTAAATGGTTACTTGAGTAAGGCATCTCCATACAAACAGGGGTAAGACAGAAATGCCTTCTGCCCCCCTATCTTTTTGTGTGCACAATGGAGCCATTGGCACAGAGCATTCAGGATGATAAACCGATAAGTGATGTGAAGATACCAAGAGAAGGAAAAAGTTAAATGGACATTATTGTAGGAGGGCGGCTGTGTTTATCTCAATTCCCCTCAGAACTCTCCTGCCACAACTTTGATTGAAAGGAAAAAGATACCCAGTGTTAATCCCTGAGGGTGAGAAAACACCACAGACCACCCAGATGGTTAACGTCCTGGTGTTAACTTGATTTGTATCAGGGTTACACTGTTACTTCCACCACGCTAATTGCCTCATTAGCAGGGAAGCAACACAGCCATTCTAATTAAGTCTTAAGCTGGGGAGTCTCCCGACTGTGTTAGTCAATTTGTGCTTGGGCAGTGTTCTTGCCACCAATTACCTCATTGTGTGGCTTGCCATCAATCAGCCCAGCAGAGCGCTGTCTTCGCTGTGGCTTCCCATGTCTGCAGCTGAACCTACCGCATGCCCTGACTGCTTGGTGGGGAGAACGGTTTTGCATAGCTCTCCCTTTCATGCCCAGCCCCAGAGTCCCCTGCCTCAGAGCTCTTCCTTCTACTCAGCTCTCCAGGACCCCCAGGGTCCTCCCTTGCTTGTCCATGCCAACTACAGGGCTTGGGTAGGTGTCCCAGCTCCTTACTGGTGGGCTGCAATGTCCCCGCATCACTGATCCCCAGCTCTCCTCTGGGTACCATCTCTCCGCTTCTCTCTCTTCTTCCCTTTGTGGCCTCCTCCTCTTCCTCCAGTGCCCAAGAGCAAAGTGCGGTCCCTCACAGCCAGGCTTATGTAGGTGGCAACAGGTATAGTTACCCTGATTTTCCTAAGGTGTAGGAACTCCCTTCACCTGCGTTGTGTGCTCCTTAACTTTACCCGCTCCTGGGTTACCCTAGTAACGGGGCTTCTACTTAAGCACCTATTACAATTATACATGGATGATGTGAACATAGTGGCTTAGAAAAATGTATCAATTGAGAGATTATTGTAATCAAGATCTTGGGAATGCCAATAGATGCTGAAGGGAAAGGAAAAAGGGTGTGGAAGAAGTTAGAGATAAGAGTGAGACAGACCTTGAGATCTTGGAGTGGTAAAACATTATCTTTCAAGGGTAAAGTGGCTGAAGTGAAAACAGTACTCTTGCGAATCATCCTTTACATAGGTGTAGTGTATTGTAGCAGGTGTCCCTCCCCAGCAGCATTTTTTTTTTTTTGATGTGGCTTATGAGGGGTACTCCTGAAGTCCCTTAATGTTTCACTTCTCTCTTTTGTCTCATATCCCACCTTTACTCTCCTGCCATGTCTTGATGTAAATATTATTTAGATGTTCTTACACATGGGAGACTGCTCATTTTATTTCTGTGTTGGGGTTCTCAGCCACTATGGGCCTTGCCCCCCATCTTTCTCTAGATAGGCCTACCAGTCTAAACCCACCAGATAGGGTTTGAGTCTGAGGCTCTAGCTCCTTAATCCTCTCGGAGCCCGGGGCCCTCCTTTTGCTTTCAATATGGAGCCCAGGCTTTCTGGACCAGAGGCCCATCTGCTGGGCATGGAGCCAGAAGGCTGCCAGCCCCAGCCTGGGCAGCAGCCCAGAGCTCCCACTGCCCAAGGGTGCCCTTCCTTTTAGCTTGGGCTACTAGCCAAGATCCCCCCCACTGGGACCCGGCTTAAAAGTCCTGCAACCAGCTCCGAGCTACTGGCTCTATACGGCTGCACACACTAGTACTAGGCCCTTTGGTCTTTTATGACTGTGCTCAAGGCACTAATAAGGCCTCCTTCTCCCCTACAGCCTCAACCACAAACCACCAGTCTTTCAATCAAAAAGATATAAACAGTAAGTCCATGGGCTGTAACAAAAAAAAAATTAAAGAAGGCAGCATGCCAGCTTACATTTTTTCCATGGCTCTGTGCTTCTGCTTCCCATCATCTATGATGCTCCTCCTTGTGAGGCTGCTGCCACTTCTCTGAGAGTCATCAGGAGTTCCCCTCTCACAACAGCCAGACAAGCAACCAAGCCTCTCTGTGGAGATCTTAAGCACAACCTCCTTCCCCTTTGGCTGATGCCTCCAACTACCACCAACCCCAGGGTTTTTATAGTTCTTGCTTTCCCCCTTCCAGTCACCTGACTAGCCAGCCAGGCTCAGCTTTTAGCCCCTACCCTGCCAGCAGGCTATTCCCGGAAAGTTCTGGTCTTAAAGGGACTGGCCTGCTTTCTGGTAACAGGGCTAGAGTTCCCTGTTACATGTATCCACCATCATAAAAACAGATAAGGAGGGCACAGAGGCAGAAATGCATTTTGGTGGGTGGAAGAAGAGGAGAAAGGATAGCCAGAATAGAGTTACACAAAACCAAGCAATTAGGAGGTTACGGAATGCCAGATTTGGAAAGCTCTGTGTATACTTACTTTATAGCTATGTTATATAAAGAGGCAACAGAGGGTGAAGGGAAGACGACATGTTTCTGCTGTTACCTGGCAGGAAGAATGTTAAGGAGATGGGGCATAGTTTCATAGTAGCTAGGGTCAGGAGGGACCTGAACAGATCATCTAGCCTGACCCCCTGCCA
>NW_005841837.1:6426055-6429096 GCF_000455745.1 Alligator sinensis
TTGTAGGCAGCCACCAGGTCCCCCCTCAGCCTCCTTTTGCTCAGGCTGAACAGGTTGAGGTCCCTCAGTCTCTCCTCATAGGGCCAGTCCTCCTGCCCTCTCACCAAGCAGGTGGCCCTCCTCTGAACCCTCTCCAGGCTGGCCACGTCCCTTTTGAAGTGCGGTGCCCAGTACTGGATGCAGTACTCCTACTGCGGCCTGACCAAAGTGGTATAGAGGGGGAGTATCAGTTCTCTGGCCTGGCTTGAGATGCTCCTTTGGATGCATGACAAGGTATGGCTGGCCTTGCTGGCTGCAGTCTGGCATGGCGGCTCATGTTCATCTTGGAGTCAATAATGACTCCAAGATCCCGTTCCGCCTCTGTGCTTTCAAGAAGGGAACTCCCCAGCCTGTATGTGTGCTGTGGATTCCTTCTCCCAAGGTGCAGCACCCTGCATTTTTCTGCGTTGAACCCCATCCTATTCTTGTCTGCCCACTTTTGTAGTCTGTCTAAATCTAGTTGCAGCCTCTCTCTCCCTTCAAGTGTGTCCACCTTGCCCCACATCTTCGTGTCATCAGCAAACTTGGACACCCCCTCGTCCAAGTCACTGATGAAGATGTTAAACAGTGCGGGCCCGAGGACCGAGCCCTAGGGTACTCCACTGCTCATATCTCACCAGGTTGAGTACAACCCATCCACCACTACTCTCTGGGTGTGCCCCATCAACCAATTTTTTTAATTACTCTGAAGTAAACCCACCCAGGAGCATTTGTGCATGTAGATGCATCCAATTAGTTTATTATGTGCATCTCTACCCTGTCTTCTGCCTCTTAAATTCCTTAAAACTCAACTGTAATGAAGTACATGGCCTAGAACACTGAACAAGATCACCCAGAAGTCTGTTCCAGTGTGGGAAGTTGTATATTCCCACAGCAACAGAGATACTCAAGTGTTATTCACAGCCAGCAAGAAAATATTAACTGGGAGAAAGAACGAAAAATTTATTTTCATTTCCATCCTCTGCTCTGTTTCATTTCACTCATTTTAAACCCATCCTCTAGATTTAGCAATCTGCTAGTAAACAGATGCCGTTGTCACACAGAAGTATTTGCACCTGATTCTCCATGGCTTGCTCTATTTTGATTTGATTAAATTCCAATGTGTAGTTAAGGAATGTGAAAAAGCATTTGCTCCCCTCCCCTCCCAATTCTATCATCTGTGGCAAAACTTATTTGCAACCTAGCAAGATAGCTTAGTGCACGTAAAGTCATGCTTTGTTACAGCAATGTTTATGATGAGTTGGGACACGCTTTATCAACACCGCAACTAAAATTGTTTTAGTTCTTCTCTTGCTTTGTGATCTGAAAGAGAGCCAGCTATAGAAATGTCTAAAATAGAGTTCCATAACAGCAGCAAAATTGCTTTAAGCATATGCAGTGTGATGAAAATCAGATAAATGGCAGTCACAGTTCATGTTAACAAGCCTGATGCTTTCTGTATTCTTTTTATCTATGACAGCATTAAACATTTTTAGTACCCATTAAGGTTGTATTATTCAAGTTAAAAATGCAGAGATAGTCTTAGAGAATTTTAATCGCATAAGATTGTACAAGACATTCAGACATTGCCTGCTTTGGTTTTTCTTCTTCCCCCTTAATGAAACACGCATACTGACATCATCAAGAATTCCAAGCTCCAAGATTTTCTAAATGCTCTTTATAACATCTGCTGAATTGGCTGCCTGACATTACCTTACTAGTGTAACTACAGATACTACCTTCCTAGTGTAACTATACCTTCCTAGTATAACTACAGATCTAGTTATAATCCAAAGATTATATCAGAGGTCAGAGTGAGAAGAGATGTAAGTGATAGCCTTTTTTCTCAAACTCAACCAAAGTTCCAGCTCTTCATGAGGCAGAAAGAGATGCCACAAGAGATTACACAGTTCCTCATAATACAATTGATTTGCTCTTGTGCATGCTTCAATCAACAATGAGCAACATATTTTTGTTATACTTCAGAGTCAACATTCAGGCAAGGCAACTAAGGGGCACTTTTCTCCACTCTGGGATATTATGTTTGTCTGTCTTCATATTTCAGGCAGAAAACACTGCATCCATTATCTGTTCGTAATGGAGTAATGCCAAGGAGACCCTTTCATGGACCACGGTCCCACTGTGCTAGGTTCTGTACAAATAAAGACCAAGGACAACAGTCTCTCTCCCAAAACCTTACAGTCCAAGTCTCACTGCACCAACTGCTTAACATGTTGAACATTTTTAAGTCTGAGTTTCCAGGGCCCAAAATGACTACAAGGCATGACATTTTTCTCACCTGCAGTGAACCAATCCAATTCGCTGCCACTATTTCCCCACCACCACCACCCTTGAGAGAACATGAGGATCTGCAAGGTGCTTAGTCACTTGGACTTTCTGTCCATTGTAGTAAATGTACATTTTTAAAGAGATTATACTTTTTATTCACTATACTAAAGCAATATTAAATTAGATATCATTACCCCTCATTATTACAGATAAGAAAAATAAAGCATACTTCAAACTGGCCTCCAGGTTTGCCTACCCCATTTTATTAGATACCTTGGCTAGGTCTTCCTGAGGTTTTTCTCCAGTTTCTGTGTACTTCTGGAAAAAGAGAGAGAAAAAAAAATCATTCCCTAGGGAAATGGTCAGGATAAAATGGGAACAAACTCTACCCTTGCCCAAATCAAATACAAACTAACTTGCTTGGAGGTATTAAATAAAGTTGAAATGTAACTGGAGAATACCACATTTAATTTTCTTATGGCTATGTATTTCTAGAGGTTGAGTATATTTGGAATGGAAAAGTAAGTGCTAGATAAAACTATGAGAAACTTGCTATTTTGCAGGGTATTACTGAGAAATTGCTGCAAATCTCACAAGAAAGCCTGGGCATGTGTAGATGAAACAGGAGCCCTAAATTGAAGTGGTGGGTTTTAAAAAACACTGCTTCAATTTAGGGATGATTAAACCCCCGTGTCATGCACCCCCCCCCCCCCCCCCCGCCTGTTTCCGCCTCT
>NW_005841837.1:6429142-6494559 GCF_000455745.1 Alligator sinensis
GCGGCCCCCGCCCCAGGCAGCACCCATCCACATGTACCCAGCTCAGGCGGTCCCAGGGGGCAAGCAGGCAGGCTCTGGGGGTGGGGTCTGGAAATTCTGACTTCCAGATGTATTTAATTCTCATTTAGCTTTCTAAACAAAGTGGCCAGATCTTCAGACGTGACAGGCAGCCAGCACTCCTGTTGTTCTGGTACTGGCCAAATGTGACCTGCAGGGAGGGGTACCATTCTTTCACATAAAGGGCCATACCTCCTCCCTTCTTCCCAACCTGATCCTACCTAGAGAGCCTATAGCCCTCAATATCCATTGCCCAATCATATAGATCATCCCACCAGGTCTCCATCAACCCAATGAGGTCAAATTCCTCATTTACCAGAAGGAGTGCCAGTTCATCCTGTTTATTACCCAAGCTTCTGGCATTCCATAAAGACACCCGAGTTCACCTCTAGTTGCCTCAGGCATTCTGTCATGCTGCAAGTGTCTGAGGGCATTAGTGCTCATCTGGGTGCCCACTACGAGAATGCTCTCCCCTGGATCATCATGGCTAGAGGACTCATGTACAGCAGTAAAACCTTCCCTCTCTCCCCTGGACATGCCTAGTTTAAAGTCCTCCTCAGCTATATGTAGTAATGATTGCAAAAATATACCGTATTTACTGATATGCACCTTCCCTCCAAAACTCAGTCCTCCAAAACTGGGGTATGAATCTTAAGTGAGGAAACATTTTTCTTTGCTGGTATAGAAGCAGGATAAGAATTGAGTAGACAGACACCGACATCCAAGATGTCTACTGCTTGTACCTAGAAGAGCAAACAGCAGGGGCAGAGCCCACTGGTAACCTTCTCTCAGCCTCCGGTGAGACAGTAGCTTTTGGCTGAAAAGCCACTGAGCTGGCTGACAGTAAATGAGCTGTCATTTACTGTCAGCTCGCCCCAAGAGCGATGACGAGGTGATGACGATGACCAGAGCGCCCCAAGGGATGACGAGGTCGAATGGTCACAAACTACTTCAAGATCGTTTCAGGCTGGACATAAGGAAGAATTTCTTTACTGTCCGAGCCCCCAAGGTCTGGAACAGCCTGCCACCGGAGGTGGTTCAAGCGCCTTCATTGAACACCTTCAAGATGAAACTGGATACTTATCTTGCTGGGATCCTATGACCCCAGCTGACTTCCTGCCCTTTGGGCAGGGGGCTGGACTCGATGATCTTCCAAGGTCCCTTCCAGCCCTGATGTCTATGAAATCTATGAAATGTTGCATGTAGTCTGCAGTATTTTGGTGAGGCTTGCAGTATGGAAACAACACTTTATTAGTTACAGGAATTTATATAAGTAACAATTTACAATCCAGTAGTAGCAGTCTTGCTACTGTACTTAGCCCTTGCAAGGGTCTTGGCCTTGGCTTGTTGCTATCCTGCCAAGCCAGGAAGTTCCTGCTGCCTCACCCAGAACATTCCCTGAAATGCCATGTTTCCACGAGAACTTATTCTCCATTAGTCTGGAAAAACCTGTTCTTCTACATTTTTCCTTCCAAAAATAAATGTGCATGTTTTATTTGGGCGTATGTGGTATGCAAGAAAATACAGTATGCATGCTACATATTTGCAACCTTTGCCCTGGCATTAAAGTAGATGCAGTACTGAATTTAGCCAATATCACTTGTTACTTCAGATATTCATCTGGTTCTAGTTTTTTTTTAGCTGAATGATTTTTTTAACCAAAAATTGCTAAGAAATCAGCTTACATTTTTTAAATGTCAGTGCACATCCATGAATCGCTGCTCATTTCTTTAGGCCATTGACTTCCGGCAGTCTCTGCTCATCATGTATTAGCCCTATGAAAATATTTGCTCCCATTCTAGAAACAGTTTTGGTAGTTCTCAAACATTGGCACAATCCATGCAGTAGGACAAATGCATTTGCTGATGCAGCTCTGCAAAGACCAAGGGAATTACACGAAGGAAAAGTTCATCTCAGGGAGTTAAACTCCACTCTCATTTAAATCCTGAGCAAAAAAATCTACTGAAGTGAAAAGACTCACTCTGGATTTACATCAATGAAACTGCAGATTGACTATGTCCTAATTTCTCCCTGTTCCCATGGGGGATGCTTTAAAAAAGCACAAGCTAAATACTAACTTATTATTTCACCTAAAACTCAAATTGAGCCAAAAAAAACATTTTTATTGAGTATACTGTTTTTCCACTTACTGGTTTAGTCCAAGGTTGAAATAAGTAAGAAGGTATGCCTTACTTGACCGTACTGAAATCATGTGGGGAAAAGGAAGTGAAACCTCTTCCTTCATTCCCAACCCGGTTTTGCAAAAATCAGCAGATTTGGTAGATCGAAAAGGCTTGAGTCTTCATTTAAAGCAAAACATCTAAACTTATTTAGGTTTTTGGTTTTTTGTTGTTTGTTTTTTTTTAATCACTAATAACTTGTGCCATAGCTATGCTAATGACCCTTACCAAAGCATTTGTCCTTAACTTGCACATAAATACTTTTGAATACATCAGAAAGCTTCCTAACCCAAATCTGAATTCAGTCTCTTACTGATTTTCCTACCAAGAACAGAATCCATTATTTCCTTAACTGTAATTTTTGCCACCTTGGTCTATTTTAAGTTTTGGACTTAAAGCATCATGATTTCTACCACATAACTGCACCTATTTCAGCAAAAGGCATAAGCAAAGGAAAAATTTGTTTTTTTCAGTACCTAGAAGAAACACTCTCTCTCTTGCTACTGGTCTTACAACTGCAAGTCCCCGTACACTCTATGTGCTCCAATCAGAAGTGTGATGACACTTGTATTTTACTATTAATGTTGCAGATTGCTAGTCAAAAATAAAAAATTGACATGTTACACTAACATTTCCCTTCAGTCTCAGTTCATGCCAACTGATTCACAGATCAAGTTTAGCTTTGAGTACAAAAAGGTCTAATACTGAAACATTAGAATCTGGCTCCGATTACAAGTGTCCCAGAGGAGAGGGCCCCACACAGATGATACACTTACACTAATTTAAAGGAAGCTTCTGGCTAAGACCTATTTACCACTGTGACAGGGGGGCATCATGAGGCCGGTCCAATAGTTGGCTCACCCACTTGTCTAGGGCAGTCCGCCCACCTGTCTCATCTGCCATACCTTTGACGTATCTAAGAAGTAGTTCTTTACAAGGCAGGAGGCTGTCCATTTACTACTACATGCCAAGGGCATAATACACTGCTCCGTACTGCCCCTACACCTGGTCCCATGCCTCACAGATGGCATCACTATATGGCTCCAGCCCTACAATGGGCCTCACTCTGTGCCCACCTGACATTTGGACTCCACCTGGACCCCTCCTACTCAGGAAATCTAACCTCTGCTCTCATTCTGGGCTGCAAAACTCTGTAGGCACTTTTCTCTCTTGGCAGTGGCCTGCTTCACGACCTTTGGCCTCACAGGCCCTGGACTCACATCTAGGCCAGTTGGGACTTCAGGCTCCTGGCTCTAGCCATCCCTCATAGTGGGTGCCCTTGCCCTTTGACCATTCTGGTCCTGGCCCCAGCATGGGCCAGTTGAGGTTTTTCTGACTAGGTTTTGAGCAGCTATCCCTCTCCCCGATATGAGTCCGCCTTCTCGAGCCCCTTCAAACACTGTCCCCACTCTCTGGGCTTGTGGGCCACATAGTCACTCTGGACCCCTTCTGGGCCCACTGTTCTGCCCTCACTGAGCTCACTCACTTTCTACTTAGGCTGGCCTATGCACAGTCCTTCAGGCCCCCCATACAGACCTTACTCTATGCGGCCTACTCACTCTTACATGCCCCCCTCACTGGGACCTCTAACCACACCCTCACTGGGGCTATTGAGCCTTAAACCCATAGGGCTTCAGGTCTCTGATGACATGCCTGGACCCCTCTCCTGTCTCCTCTACAGTGTAACCCACCAGGTCATGAGGGCTGACTCTATATGGCACCCCATACTCACCTTTCACTAGGGAGGCACTGGTGTGGCATTTCCTGGGGACCACCCTGCTACCGGCAGCCCCACCACACCATCCAACCCCAGCAGGGTGTAGTTATAGGTCATTCCCCAGGATCAGGAACCACCTCCATCCCCATAGTTCCTACCCTAACCTCCAGGTGTTCTGGGAGCAGCAGCTCCAGCTGGACAATGCTGTCTCTCTGGCTCCCTGCAGTAACTACCAGCTCAGCTCTGAGGGCCTGGGTTTACACTGAGGCTGCCCAGCCCCATCCTCCAATCTAGGAGCCCTCTTGAGGACATGTGACCACCTCATTAGTCCTCACCACACCTGGTGGCTGCTCTGCAGCCTGCTCAAACCTCTTAAAGTGGCAGGCACCAAAGGGGCCCTGCCACAACCGGATTTGCTTGATGTTAAGAAGTTTTCTGGGTTACTTGTATTATAAAGTTCTCAATCTGCATAATACTCATATTACCGTCAACCGTAGGCAGATACCATCCATGAGTACATGGGAGATGCTTGGTACTATGGTCAAAGGGGAAGCCTATAAACACATAGAAAAATATTTTGGGACCCAAATTCAGGTTTTCTAAAGCCTAATGGGCAAAATATACCAGTAAAGTCAGTAGAAATACATCAGTGTTTTTGTTTGAACTAATTTAAAAATGAATAACATAAATACTAAAAATAAAGGTTTTTTTAGTTGAATTGTACCATTGTCATCTGTTAGTTTTTCCTCACCAGTCCCCAACAACTGTTGAAGTACAAACACAATAATACTGAATGTTTGTGACTCCAGGCCTCTGGCTAGGTCCTTCATAACATTTCCCCTATTAGGAAAGCTATACTCTGAGAAACAACAGCAGGGTTGCCAACTGTCCAGAAATGTACAGACAAGGTTCCTTGGGTGAATTTGATATCTTTTATTAGACCACCGGAAATCCATCAAAGACAGAAATACCCAATTACCGGTGGGGGCACATTTCTCACAGGAGGGCCACTCTCTCTCCAATCTCTCAGTCCTGATCCTCAAGGGAAACTTACACAACACTTCCCAGAGACGAGCCTATGAGCTCCATTTCATCAACCTGCTGGATACTAGAGATCAGGGACTAAACATAGACACTGGATTTTCGATACATTACAATCTGCCTGGCAACTGACTCCCCAGCCCAGCCCAGCCCCTGGCTTCTTTACTTTTCATTCCATCCAGGAAGAGCACACAGCAACTGCTGCAGCTTCCTTAGCCTGACGAAGGGTTTTTGAACCTGAAAGCTTGCTTAATAACTTTTCTCCAACCATTTGGGTTGGTCTAATAAAAGATATCAAATTCACCCAAGGAACCTTGTCTGCCTATATCCTTAGACCAACACGGCTACAACCTAAACCCCTGCAGAAATGTACAGGCACTCTATAAAAATAAAAAAGGTGAAAATCTCTGTCCATAATGTCCATAAAAAAATTGAGCTATTCATAAAAAAAACTAAGCAACTCTCAGCTTAATTAAAGCTTCTTCACTGGGCAGAGGATGAATGCAAGTGTTTCAAGTGGCAGTGCAGCACCCTACAGAGAGCTATGTCAGGCCTTTGTGGCCCACAGCAGGTTCTGTAACCCATGACAGCCCCTTCTCCCCCCCCCCACCTCCCACAAGCCATGTGCTGTTGCTTCTGCATTCTATGGAATATTGCTCACCTTGGGAACTGGGTGGTGTGGCCAGGTCAGAGTGGGGTGGGGGGAAGGGGCTGGAAGAGGGGAGAGGCATTGGGTGGGTAGTCATGCTGGGACAGGATGAGGGTGAGGCTGAGGAGGCAGCACAGTGCAGGGTGCAGTTGGGGGTATCAGGGTGTGGGGGTAAGGGACCCCTGGGGAGGGGGTATCACAGTACAAAACCATTGCTGCAGTCAAGCAGTGCTGCCATCCCAAGCCATTTTTTTTTTTACTTCAGACTTTTTACTGACAACTAAACATTTATTTTTTACTAAGGCTGGTATTAAACCCTCACATTGGAACCCACCCCTTGTTACTACCTCCAGGCCCTGGCAGAAGGGTTATATTTACATCATGTGAAATTTGTGTCTATAAAAACATGTCAGTAAAAAAAAATGGTTGTCAGTAACAAATGTGAAGATTTTCAGTAAAAAAAGAGTTGGGATGGCAACCCTGATCAATAGCCTCAAGCTCATGAGATTCAAATGCCTTATGCCCACTTCTCTAGTAAGGCCTGTACCCAGACCCACCCACTCTTCTGAGTTCCAGCCTAGGTTTCTCATGTGAAGCAGCTAAAATCATCCTTTTCCAATCCTTTACTACCACCTACCACTTCTCTCTTGCAGACATGTTCCCTCATCCACATCTGTAATCATCACCTTTCCTAGTAAGTAGACAGTTTCCCAAAGGCCAGTTGCTGATATGAACTCCTACAGCTCTCCTTCATCCCCACCCCTATCTCCCTGACTCGGCAGCCATTTTATTATTCCAGCTGTCACAAAACAGCAATGAATCCCAGCCTCCCTATTAACCCTTTGGCAACTAAGCTAGTACAAGGTATATATACCCCGTGATCATCCCTTCCCCCAAACCCTGCTCCTAATGTGAGCAGCTTGTGGATGGCAGGACCCCTGCAGTTCAAATCTATTTAGCAGCATGCCCTTGTGAAATGCTTACATTTACCAGGATCACAGATAGATTTTCTCCAGCTCTGCTATTTAGTCTTCTTGCCTGTAGTCTATTTCTCTACTCTGCAGGTTGTGAAGGCAGGATGCTAACCAAAACTAGCATTTGCACCTGGTTATGTCTTTTCACTTCAGTCTGCTTTCCTCTTTAGAGCAGTATCTCAATGTACTGCAACAAAATTTTCAACATATAGGGCATTCTTTTTATCAACTTTCCCATTTTAAGGGGCCAGGTGCTTGTTAAGTGACCTGACCAGACCCCAATGATCTCTCCTGAGGGCAGTGAAGTCTCTGCTAGACACTGTGCTTATCTTGGCCTGCTTCCTGAGGAACGATACTCTGTACTGATCCCCAAGCTAGAGCTAGAAGCTAAAGCTCTTTCTGATAGTGAGCAGAACAGAGTTGGAGAGACTCCAGTTCAGCTAAACCCTGTTTTGTTTTATATGCCTAAATGGAATTTGTACAATTGCATAACTGCGGTTTTTGGCACTTCTGGACACCTTAAAATTTAACACTGAGCACACAAGCACCCACATGCCCACTGAGCATGTTCTGTAGTCTTGCACACTGGCTAGACTGATACACAGTGCTATATGATTCCCCAGGTATGCACATAAGACCAGGTAAGTCCCAGAATTGTAGGTGGGGGAAAAACCCAGAATAGAAAAACTGAGGCCTCTCCTTTTTGAGCCCAATAGCCTAGTGGCTAACTATTCATAGAATCATAGAAAATTAAGGTTAAAAGGGACCGAAGGAGGTCATCTAGTCCAAACCCTGCTCAAAGTAGGACCATCCCCAACTAGTTCATTCCAACCAGGGCTTTGATGAGCCAGGCCTTAAAAACCTCCAAGGATGGAGATTACACTACCTCTCTAGGTAACCTGTTCCAGTGCTTCACCACCCTCCTAGTGAGAGAGTTTTTTTCAATGTCCAACCTAAACCTCCCTTGCTGCAACTTGGAACCATTGCTCCTTATTCTGTCATCTGTCTCCACTGAGAACAGTGTAGCTCCATCTTATTTGGAACCACCCTTTAGGCAGTTGAAGGCTGCTATCAAATCCCCTCTCAGTCATCTTTTATCCAAACTAAATAAACCCAGTTCCCTCAGCCTCTCCTCAGAAGTCATGTGCCCCAGGCCCCTAACAGTTTTCATTGCTCTCTGCTGGACTCGGTCCAACTTGTTCACATCCATTCTTTAGTGGGGGTCCAAAACTGGTGATGCCACCTGCCAACAAGTCATTGAGCTACTGATTACTACCCATTGAGCCCAATGATCCAGCCTGCTTTCTATCTACCTTACGGTCCATTCATCCAATCCATACTTCCTCAGTTTTTTTGCAATAATATTATGGGAATAAGTATCAAAAGCCTTGCTAAAGTTAAGGTATATTGTGTCTACTGCTTTCCCCACATCCACAGAGCCAGTTATCTCCTCATAGAAAGCAATCAGGTAGGTCAGGCATGACTTGCCTTTGGTAAATCCATGGTGACTGTTCCTGATCACTTTATTCTCCTCCAAGGGCTTATAAATGGATACTTTGAGGACCTGCTCCATGACTTTTCCAGGGGACTAAGGTGAAGCAGACTGGTCTGTAGTTCCCTGGATCCTCCTTCTTCCCTTCTTCCATGAGCTCCAGGCTCATGGGACTGGGAGAAAGGTCACCTCCCCTTGTGGGGTTTGCTCCACTTTGGAGTCTCTGGGGCACCAGATTGAGGAGCTCCAGGCCATAGTCCAGAGATTACATGCCATCAGGGATGGTGAGCAGGAGATTGACTCCTACTGCCATGCCCTTCACCCCCTGGAAATGGAGAGTAGACCAAGGTCACCTCCTAGGACAAGGGAGGACACAGGGATCTCCCATACTGTCCAGCCAGGGGGCTGGACCAAGGTGGTCAAGGGCCCCAAGGCCCACCGCACCAAGATCCCCTCCCCTTTGGGGCTCTGCTTGCAGCCCGAGTTGAGCCTGCAGAGATGCCAGCTCCTGCAGGCAAGGGAGGATCACCCACCCCTACTCTCCCTAAGACAAAACACAGAGTGGTCGTCATGGGAGACTCCCTCCTGAGGGGAACTGAGGGGGCAATCTGCCGCCCCAATCCCCTAGCCCAGGAGGTCTGCTACTTCCCGAGGGCCCACACCAAGGACATAGCAGAGAGGATACCAAAGATTATCTGGCCCCCTGACCACTACGCTAAGCTTCTTATCCATGTGGGCACAAATGACACCTGACTCAAGAAGTCTATGGGCCGATGACAGACAAAGCATTGTTGGACCTGATACTAGCCAAAGGGGATGACATAGTCAGTGACCTAAGAATTGATGGAAAGTTGGGTGATAATGACCACGAGCTGACCATCTTTACTATCCATTGCAAAGCTGGCAAGTCAGTCAGCAAAACAGAAGTCCTCGACTTTAGGAAAGCTGACTTTGACAAGCTCAGGAGGCTCGTTGTTGAGACCCTAAGGGACCATGACTTGACAGGAAGAGGAGTTCAAGAGGAGTGGTTGCTCCTCAAGGGAGCGATCCTGACAGCGCAAGGGATGGCCATCCCATCTCAGAGGAAGGGTAGCAAAAGGGTGTAGCAACCCCCTTGGCTCAGCAGGGAACTCGAGGACCTCCTACACCTCAAAAGAGAGACTTATAAAGGATGGAAGGTTGGAATTACCTCCAAGGATGATTACTCAGCACTGGTCCACCTGCAGGGAGAGGATTAGGAAAGCCAAGGCTGGAACTGAGGTCCATCTGGCTTCACATATCAAGGATAACAAAAAGTCCTTTTTCAGATATGTAGGGAGTTGGAAAAGAAGCAAGGATAACATTGGACCCCTGCTGACCCAAACGGGACAGTTGATAACCAACACCCAGGAAAAGGCCAACCTGCCTAACAGGTACTTTGGGTTGGTCTTTCATCAGTCCAATGGGACCACCCTGCCTAGCAAGATGCAGGACAGCCAGGGTGAGGGCGTATTTATACCCAGCATTGGTGTTGATCTAGTAAAGTATCACCTTGAGAGGCTGGATACCTTCAAGTCAGCTGGTCCTGACAGACTACACCCTAGGGTACTCAAGGAGTTGGCAGGTGTCATAGCTCAAACATTGGCAAAAATATTCAAAAATTCATGGCACTCAGGTGGAATATCTGAAGACTGGAAGAAGACCAACGTGGTACCCATCTTCAAGAAATGGTGGAAAGTAGATCCCGGGAATTACAGGCCAATCAGCTTGACCTCAATCCCTGGTAAGGTTCTTGAGAAAATTATCAAGGAGAACCTTCTGAACAAGCTGGCCGAGGGCAACATCCTGAGGGATAGCCAGCACATGTTTGTTGCAGGTAGGTCTTGCTTGACCAATTTCATCTCCTCCTATGACCAGGTGACATATTATCTGAACAAGGGAGAAGAGATTGATGTCATATACCTGGACTTTAAAAAAGCCTTTGATCTGGTGTCCCATGACCTCCTCATGGAAAAATTGGCCAAGTGTGGCCTCGGCTACACCACAGTCCAATGGCTGGGAAATTGGCTCTGAGGTCAGACCCAGAGAGTAGTGGTTGATGGCAGCAAGTCATTATGGCACTCCGTAACCAGTGGCATCCCCCAAGGCTCTGTCCTTGGACCAGTTCTCTTCAACATCTTTATCGATGATGTGGACATTGGTGTCAGAAGCTCACTGGCTAAGTTCACCAATGACACTAAATTTTGGGGCATAGCATCCACACTTGAGGACAGGCTAGTGATCCACGCTGACTTGAATAAGCTTAGTAAGTAGGCGGACACAAACCTGATGATGTTCAATATTGATAAATGCAAGGTATTCTACCTCAGAAAAAAAAAACCTGAGGCATACTTATAGGCTCAGCAGCACTATGCTTGCCAGCACCACTGCTGAAAGAGATTTGGGGGTCATGATTGACCACGAGATGAATATGAGCCACCAATGCAACATCGCAGCTCGTAAAGCAAACAAAACCCTGGCTTGCATCCATAGATGCTTCTCAAGTAAATCTCAGGATGTCATCCTCCCGCTGTACTCATCCTTGGTGAAGCCACAGCTGGAGTACTGCATCCAGTTCTGGGCTCCGCAATTCAAGAAGGATGTCGAGACACTTGAGTCCAGAAGAGAGCCACGCACATGATCAGAGGGCAAGAGAATAGGTCCTATGAAGAGAGGCTGAGAGCCATGGGACTCTTCAGTCTGGAAAACTGCAGGCTCAGGGGGGACCTGGTGGCCACCTATAAGTACACAAGGGGTGTTCATCAGGATCTGGAAGAATGTCTGTTCACCACAGTGCCCCAAGGAAAAACAAGGACAAATGGTCATAAACTCCTACAAGACTATTTTAGGCTGGACATAAGAAAATATTTCTTCACTGTCTGAGCCCCCAAGACCTGGAATAGACTCCCTCCAGAGGTGGTACAGGCACCTACTCTGGACTTATTCAAGAAGTGATTGGATGCTTATCTTGCTGGGATCCTTTGACCCTAGCTGACTTCCTGCCTCGGGGCAAGGGGCTGGACTTGGTGATCTTTGAGGTCCCTTCCAGCCCCAACGTCTATGAATCTTTCTTGAAGATGGACACTATATTTGCATTTTTCTAGTTGTCCAGGACCTCCCCTGATCACCACAAATTTTCAAAGATAATAGTCAGCATCTCTGAAATTACATCAGCCAACTCTCTCAGCATCCTCAGATGCATTTCATCTGGCCCCATGGGGTGCATCCAGACAAGTGCGCACATGCCTCTTGCCCCATCTCAAACCCCTTTGAGACAGGGCAAGAGGCACACATGGGAACAAAAAAATGTTCCCTGCACTGCAAGGTAGCAGCACAGGGAGAAAATTAGACCCCTGGATATCCAGGGGTCTAAAAAAACTAAGTTAAAAAAAGTGGAGCAGGCAACTGGAGGCTTGGTCCTCCACGGAGATGGTCTGGCTGCCAGAGCGTCTCTATGGTTAGCCCCTCGGCCTGGTGCTGAGGCAACTGCTTCAGCACCAGGGCTCCAGTGCCGGTAAGTAAGGGGTTGGGGGAGCTGGAGGAGGGCAGAGGTGACTATGGGGGCACCCCTGCTGGCCCCGCCTACCCACCCCCTGCCTGCCCCCTGATCCCCGATCCCTGCCCCCCTACCCCAGCATCCCAACAGTTTAAAACAAACAACAACAAAAAACCAGCACTTACTGGCAGTTTGAGCTGCCATCTGTCTAACTGGGGCTTTGCCCACACAGCACGGGGCAGAGGGACAGTCCCAGTAGCCCCAGCGCAGGCTCTCCAGGTCCCCACTGCCCTGGGCTGCCCATGGGGGGCTCTGCCAGAAGGTCCCAGAGCTGCCCCCCAGCCCCTAGTACTAAGGTAAATAGAGGCTTTTTTTCAGGGTTTTTTTGTTTTTGAAGTGACAGTGTCTGGGGTTGATGCCTCTACTGGCTGTGCAGTCCCCATCCAGGTCTGGTAGGTGTGCAGCAGGTCACAGCCAGGCAGCAGCCCCCCACTGTCAGACTGCTGCAGTGGGTAAAGGGTGCAGGAACTCTCAGGGCTGCTTCAGCAATCCAGCTGGCACAAGAGGTAGTGTTCCCAGGTACCAATTGGCTGGTCCCCAGAAGTTCCTGAGAGCTAGTAGCCCTGAGCTACTTGACAGGGCAGCTTTTTTGGACAGGGCAACTTTTTATACTGCTGAGGACAGAGCAGGTGCTGGCCCCGGGCTCTAGCTCCCCCTGGCTGCAGATCCAGGAGGAGCCAGGCAGGGTTATTTTGCCCCAAGTGGCACAATTTGCTCCACAACAAAGTGCATGTCCGAGCATGTGCGCTGAGGCGAAAAGCCCCAGCTCAAATTTGTACCACTTCTATTTGAGCTGCTGCAAGCACATGTGCTTGCATGTGTGGACAGACCCATAGATTTGTACATATCCAGCTTTTGTACAGAGTCCCTAACCTGTTTTTTCACCATTGAGGGCTGCTCACCTTCTCCCCATATTGTGCTGCCCAGTACAGTAGTCTGGGAGCTCACCTTGCCTATGAAGTCCAAAGTAAAAAAGGCATCAAATTCTTTAGCTTTTGCCTCTTCCTCTGTCACTAGGTTTCCTCACCCATTCAGTAAGGGACCCACACTTTCCCTGATCCCCCTTGTATTGCTAACGTACTTGTAGAAACCCTTCTTGTTGCCCTTCATGTCCCTTGCTAGCTGCAGTTCCAATTGTGCTTTGGCCTTCCTGACATCATCCCTGCATACCTGAGCAATATCCTATACTCTTCCCTTGTCATCTATCCCAAGCTGCCACTTCTTGTAAGCTTCCTTTTTGTGTTTAAGCTAACCAAAGAGTTCTCTGCTAAGCCAAGCCAGCCTTCTGCTATATTTGCTATTCTTCCTGCACATCAGAATGGTTTGTTCCTGCACCTTCAATAAGGCTTCCTTAAAGTACAGCCAGCTTTCCTGAACTCCTTTCCCACTCAGACTCACATGCCAGAGGATCCTACATACATATGTATGTATGTATGTATGTATGTATGTATGTATGAGAATGGTTTAGGTTGGGCAGCAGGGATTAATTTATTTTTAAAAGCCCGGGTGTCTCACGCACAGTTTTCTCAGTTTTCAGAAGCAGACAGGTTGTCTAACAAACAAGGACACAGTCTGAGAAACTGGGGGCATATACCACACTGTTCCCTTCCTTATTCCCATGGAATAAGGTGGCACCAGCTCGCAAGGCCAAAAAGGGGGCTAAAATTCCAGTTTTGGGAAGGGTGTGCATGTGATGAGTTTGGAATATACTAATGAAACAGAACATGAACTGTATGATGACCACAAAGAGAGACCAATCAGTGATAGCCATGATGAACAGTCATCAGGAGTCATCAGGAGGGAAGGAAAATACAAAAGGAAGACTTTAGAGCAGCAAAGGTTCTCACCCCTGTCGCCATCCTCCTCCCTAAGAAGGCCCCTGAGAGGGGTCCTTGTCCCCCAGGAGGGGTCCCTGAGACCACCAGGGACAGAGGGCATAACACCAGCCCATCTCATCTACTCTGCTGAGGTTGGAGGAGAGGCTCTCAGCATCCCACCTCCAGGCTGCTGACATCTGACACCCCTGACCCCGCAGAACAAGACATCTGGGTCCTAAATCCAGAGGCAACACCCAGCAGATGTCAGGATGATTGACATCTTCCATGAGAACCAGGGCCTATAATCTGGAAACTTCTGCTAGGTGTCCAAAGAAAGCCTCACCTACCTCATCCTCCTGGTTTGGTGGTCTGTAGCAGACACCAACCATGACATCACCACTACTGCTCCTGGCTCTAAACCTTAACCCAGAGACCTTCAACAGGTCTATCTCCAGTTTCATAGTGAAACTCTGAACAATCATACAGCACTTTTACATACAGCGCAATTCCTCCTCCTCTTCTCCCCTGCCCATTCTTCCTGAACAGTGTGTACCCATCCATACCAGTGCTCCAGTCTAATTACATCATAGTTCACTTAAAGAGCAAGATATCCAGGTTCTACCCATCCCTCTGCCCCCTCATTTCAGAGAGCATTTAGGACTTGAATCTCCTGCTTCCACTAAAATGGTCTAACTATTACTAGCTAAACATTACCTCAGCTGACCTCCAGTCCTTCTCTTGAATTTGACTCCTAAAAGCAGCTAAGAGGGGGTAATATTTAAGGCCAGGAGGAAGAAAGCAACCCAGATGGTGGTTAGACAGGAGCTAGACCTGGCTTCCAACTTGTGTCCTTGCTCCCAAAGGGGAAAAAATCCTCATTGTTCTCTATCCATCTTATGAATTTGAATATTAAATGTAAAGTTTAGTTTCAGAAGGACAGCTGGAGAGGAGCTTGGCTAATGCCTAAACCTATAGTCTGGTGGCTAGAGCACTATATTAGAAAGTAGGTGATTCAGGTTCAAATCCCAACTGAGTGTATGCTCTTTGGCCAATGCCCTAGGGAACTGGGCTAAAACATAGAAGCATTCTTCTTTGGTTTGCTTACAGCAGGTATGTACAGCAATTGTATTCCATCACAGCACAAAACAGAATCTAACCCCATGCATAACAGCTGAACACTGCAGTTACACAGCTGCCTACATGCCACTTAGGCACAGAAAGTGAAACAAGCCCCTATGTATGAAGGTCTGAAATAGTAATTTGAAGGATTCATTGGTTAAATGATGGCCTCTAAACACAGGAACCTTGACCTGATGGCACAGGAGACCTTTCTAATTCTTCCATACATACAAGCCAGATCCCACCTTTTGTCACTCAGAAGCTCCCTTAGTCTTTGCAATGTTATTCATTATCCATTCTTCACAAGCAGCAAACTAGTGACATAACATATTTGCTGGAATTTTGCTGGAAAAAATACCCCAAGAAATCTCACTGATGCTTTCAGACTGCAGAATAAGGCAAATTTTCCCTTAAAAAAAATGCTGTGGCTCTGTGACTGAATGCTTCAATATGACATTTAGTAAACTTATGTGCCTCTGTGTCCATTTTCACTTTTTTATGATTAGTCTATTTTGATTCTTAGTTCTCTGAGGCAGGAGCTGTCTCTCATTGTGTGCTCACACAGTCCCTTGCTCATAGGGTGCTTTGGGCTGTACTGCAACACTAAAGAAACAAACACAACAGAATCAGGCTTCATTGCAGTAACTTACAATTACTGTTTCAGATAGCAGATGCCCAGCTCCAAATCTGGTTTGATTTATCAGATGAGCGTCTTTGTGTCTCTTAATCTCTGTAAGGTTTTTGTTTATTATAATAATCATTTTATAATATTCTTAAAGCCTGTATTTTATCCTTGCTTCAGTATTTGCTTATAATCACAAACAGTTTGGTGGACTCACAATAGAAGAAAATATCCAACTTCCTTTATGTTCCAATATGGCCCTTTGAAATATTCAAGTGATAGGTAGGAAAGGCTGAAGTTACCACTCATGAATCTGTAGCTACGTTTTAATTATCTTAAGGAAAACCACCAGTTCACATATGTGGGGGGGGGGGGGGTTTGGAGGGGGGGGGGGTGGGGAGGGTTTTGTTTTGCTTTTTAATAACAACACAGAGGGAAGGAAAAAAGATATTAGCCTGAACTGAGCTTCCCATAGGAAGAAGCAAGATACTCAGCTAGTGTAAACTGGCATAGCCTCATTAAAGTCAATGGAGCTGCACTTGTTTATAGCAACCAAAAACATGGCCCTGGATCTCTAATCCTAGTCATAGAAGCCATATGGTAAGACTTCACATGAGTGAGTCCTCTTCATAAATGAACCCACGTGCTTGGCTAACTTTATACCTATGAGCTTCCTGCCTGCAACTTTGGGAACATTCCATACATAATTCATGGAGGAAAATTACAGCTTTTCAGTGCTTTGGCATCACTTTACCAGCAGGCAGGTTTGTGCTCAGCAAGCACATATACTATTATTTCCAGAAATCAAACCTGGGCAGGGACATACAATTCTTTTACAAGAAGTGACTGTTCAGGTGACAGTTGACATGTGCACAATGTCTTCCCAGCTAACACACTAGTATCTGCCTTGATTGTTTGCTAGAGTCTTATATACCGTTCATTTTTTTTTTTAATGGGGAAAGACAGCTAGTAGGAAGAAGTATGTCAAACCCAACTGGTGGTTGTTAAGCCTGGAGTATACAGAGGAATTCAGCAAAATGTGTGGAGAAGTTGTACTTGCTGTATTGATACATGGAGCAGGGAAGGAGATTGAAGGCATTTACATCCCTCAGAGAAAGTCCATTTGCCATCAGGCTTGCCTATTGCACTCAGATCTACCTACTTTTATTGAATGCTGAAGCAATAAAGCACAAAACCTGTCTAGGCCTAACAGTCTGCTCACAAAACAAAAAGGGACATGGCATAGTTTAGTCTTGTGAGCAATGTATGATCAGATCAAAATCAAACTTAGTAGGCTGGATATACCACTACACACTCCAGCTGTTCTTTCCTACTCCAGTGACACAAAACAGCCATAAACCCACTCTAACTGGCCACTTCAGCTGGTTCTATGGCTGCTTTGTGTTGCTGAAACAATGCAAGGCCGCTGGAGTGTAACAATGAATCTGGCCCACTCGTTTTGTAAGTGTAAATAATAACATTATGAATCGCCAAGTGATGGACCAATGATTCCCTTTTGAAACCTTTTTTTAGAACAGGATTCAGTATACTGACTTCTCATGTCAGTTTACACTAAATAAAAAGTAATGTGGTCATTTTCAATATGCATGAAGTAGCTTTCCACTACACAAGAGGCTCAGCTATGAAAGAGGCATTTGTGAACAAAAAAGTAGTTTTGGCACTATTTGTCTGCCTGTGCAGAAGGTAATATTGTCCTGTCTGCAACATTTTTCTTCCATCCTGAAAAAGCCTCTCTACCCTCAGCTGGTCTTGGGGTAAGTAGAAGAATATGGGCTAAGGGATTATATAAGAAGCTCCAACCCAGAGATTATGTAGATGCAAACTAATGACCTGCTTTTATTTATCTACAATGTGAAATGCCCTTGAAAGGGAACTCTGCTGAGCAAAAAATTTGTTAACGGCCCTTATTGCTCCTACCTGATAAAAATGGGCCTGGGAGCTGCTTCCAAGACACAGAGGCCCAAAGCTTAATTTCACCTCCAAGATGCCTAAGTGTGATCCTATTCCACTCTGCTGGAGACACAGAAAAACAATGATTCTATTGACTTTTGTAACAAGCCTTTATTCTGGTCCTAAAACTAAGTCACAAAAAGAAATGAAGAGAAGGAATATTTACATATTGATTAGGGCTGTTCAAAGCTTCGGATCATGATTCAGAGATGATGTGGATGATTTGGAGGCCAAATCTATGAATCTGAATTGAATCTCTGGAAGTCTTAGACTTTCCAAATGGATTCGGAGCTTCTAAATCGCTTTGGAAAAGATTCAGAGACGATTCAGCAATTCGGCCATAGAGTATAATGGGAAATCAAAGAAATATCTATAACTTTGTTGTCTTCTGGCTGATTCAGATGAAACTTGCAGGGATAGTAGTTGCTGCTGAGGCCACAAAGTCTGCCAAGTTTCAAGGATATGGGTGCAGGGGATTGGGGAAACTGTATCCCAAAGTCTTGAAAGCAAAACTCATGTCATGTGTATGTGTTAAGCCACAGTGGGGTCAAAACTACAGGGGTGTGGCCCCTGCTGAGGCCACAAAGTCTGCCAAGTTTCAAGGAGATAGGTGTAAGGGTTTGGGGGAAATTGTACCTCAAGCTGCAGACAATCCAAATTCTTGACATGGGTGACACTGCTGCGCCTTAACAAACACAGAGTGAAAGCTGCAGGGATGGTAGCCCCCCTTGAAACTTGGCAGACTTTGTGGCCTTAGCAGGAGTGACCACCCCTGAAGTTTTCACCCTGCTGTGGTGTAACACATACAAGTGACATGAGTTTTGCTTTCAAGAATTTGGGGTGCAGTTTCCCCGAACCCTCTGCATCTATCTCCTTGAAACTTGTCAGGCTTTGTGGCCTCTGTAGGGGCTACCATCCCTGAAGTTTTGACCCTGCTGTGCCTTAACACACACAGGGTCATCTATGTCATGAGTTCTGCCTGTTAGCAGCCAGAGGTGCAGAAGTCAGACTCCACCTGCACCTATCACCTTGAAACTTGGCAGACTTTGTGGCCTTAGCAGGAGTGACCACCCCTGAAGTTTTCACCCTGCTGTGGTGTAACACATACAAGTGACATGAGTTTTGCTTTCAAGAATTTGGGGTGCAGTTTCCCCGAACCCTCTGCATCTATCTCCTTGAAACTTGTCAGGCTTTGTGGCCTCTGTAGGGGCTACCATCCCTGAAGTTTTGACCCTGCTGTGCCTTAACACACACAGGGTCATCTATGTCATGAGTTCTGCCTGTTAGCAGCCAGAGGTGCAGAAGTCAGACTCCACCTGCACCTATCACCTTGAAACTTGGCAGACTTTGTGGCCTTAGCAGGAGTGACCACCCCTGAAGTTTTCACCCTGCTGTGGTGTAACACATACAAGTGACATGAGTTTTGCTTTCAAGAATTTGGGGTGCAGTTTCCCCGAACCCTCTGCATCTATCTCCTTGAAACTTGTCAGGCTTTGTGGCCTCTGTAGGGGCTACCATCCCTGAAGTTTTGACCCTGCTGTGCCTTAACACACACAGGGTCATCTATGTCACGAGTTTTGCCTGTCAGCAACTTGAGGTGCAGTTTCTCCCAAACCCCTGCACCTATCTCCTTGAAACTTGGCAGGTTTTATGTCCTCAGCAGGGGCCACCACCTCTGCAGTTTTCACCCCACTGTGATGTAACACATATACATGACAGGAGTTTTGCTTTCAAGAATTTAGGGTGCAGTTTTCCCCAAACCCCTGCACCTATCTCCTTGAAACCTGGCAGACTTCATGCTCTCAGCAGAGGCTACCAAACCTGCACGTTTCCTTCAAATCAGACAAAAAACAACAAAGTTATAGATATTTCATTGATTCCCCATTATACCCTATGGCCGGATCTCCGAAGCGGCTCCGAAGCTTCAGAGCCGATTCAGCCAAATCAAAGCGGGAAACCGATCCAGAGCTCCAAATCCAATTGCTGGCATCTGAATCAGCCAGATCTGAAGCTGAATCGAATAGCTGACTATTCGCACAGGCCTAGAATTGATGTTTCAGGGATTCAAGCTGGGAGGAATAGGATAGCACTTAGATGCCTCACAACCATCTTAGAGATTAAATAAGATTCCAGGGTATTTCACCTCAAATTAATAAGGACTTTCTAATACTGAGAACAGAATCCCTGGTCCTTCCAAGGAGGCCAGAAAGCATTAAATCAGGCCATTCTCAGGAGAAGACCACAAAGGCATTCCACAGGAACAATGTGAAGCAAGTGCAAAATGCTACTACACTGTTAGAGATCTCTTGCAGTCACATAAATGACTATGGAAGAAGCAAGGTAATGGAGAATAGTGCCCTGCAAGTGCAGTGTGGACCTTGCTGAAATGCAGGGGACAATGAAGTTCATGGTGAATAACTTGGTAGACCAGCTACACAAGTGCTGAAAATGGCAAGAAGTTATTACCATATATGCGCAGATGATCCTAGGAAAAGAACCTTGCCTCACGTTACAGAAAAAGTTGAAAAATCACCACTATTCTTGACAGTCTGACCTAGTAAAACATCACTAGGTTCCCCTTCCCCTAAATATAATGATCAGTTTGACTCAGAAAAAGAGGAAGACCCTTCAGCCAGGGGACTGATAACTTCCTAAGTACCAGGACAGCCACCTGCATATCCAAGTTAAAATTTCTCACCTCTAGCTGAGGCAAGTGTCCAAAACACCATAGGATTTTTTTTTTTTTAAAAACATGATGCCAAAAAAGAGCCATTCAGGCATTGCAGCATAACTGGTAGAAAGGAGGGGCAAGAGGGGCACCAACTCTGGGTACTAACTTAGAGGGATGCTAGAATGATGCCCCCTTCCATTGGAATCTTTTTGGCAGGAGTAGCCTCATGCTACCCAGGTGTAGGAGCCCAGTGTGGGGACACAGAAGAAGCAGCAGGGCTCTTTGAGTCCCCAGGGCATGTAAAACCCTCCTTTCCCCTCCCCCACCTCACAGGTATTGGCACCCACTTCCCTCTTCCTCTCCACTCCTCCCACTTCACCCCTAGAAAGTTTTGCCTAGGGCACTAAACCTGATAGTTAACACTTATGTTCCAAAGGAACAAATATCTTCCTGGCAGCTAGAGATGATCAGCAGAAGCCATGAAATGAAGGTTTATCAGATACCTTTCACACATATATAGTTACCTATCAATGTTAAGGGGAAGATCAAAAGTACCTTATTTACTTGAATACAAGGTGAGGTTTTTTTTCCTCCAATCAGCATGGGGGAAAGAAATATCTCATCTTACAATTGCATACAAGGAGATATCATGAAAAACACTGTCTATCATTAAGCTGCTACTAAAAGCAACATGTGCTCAGTGATGGAAATCAACTATGAAGTTGATTAAGTATGGCAGTCACTGAAAATAGCTATAAAACACATGACCCACTTTAGGCAAACATGATGATGAGAAACTAACATAAGGATAGGTTAATGCAACCCATATGATTAAGATGTATGAAAGTGCCCATTGAGCATAGTCCCTCTAAGCAATCATTCTTTTCTTCATGTCAAGTTGAGTTACTACATTTAATACATTTTGCCTTCCTCTTAACTCTCACAGAGGATCTGTGCTTTTCTTTCCCATTTCAAATGATTCCTGTCTTTTCCAGCCCTAAATGTCTGTCAAACATAACCTAATGAGGCTCCAATTCACTAAGAATCCATCGATTGCCCCCTAAGACTGTTGCATATGTTTAGTGTCGCCCTGCCCTCCATGGGGTGAAGCAGGAGCAGGTTGCCCTGTGCCTCATCTGCATATACATTTTTGGAGCATCCCAGGACTCATTACAAGAACTTCTGGTTCCACTCATGAGTGCAGGGCAGGGCTAATGGATCCTTTGTCTGGGGTAGCTGAAGTACGCACAGTGCTGAGCACTGGGGTCTTCGTGGCTTGAAACACTGTTGACTCTGGTGGAGTCCAGCCCAATGAACTATATTGTACATCATGAGCCTTTTGGATTAATATCCATAATTTGTACTAAATATAAGTCATTGCTTCTTGGCCTTTTGGCTCAGATCAAGAGACTAGCCCGCTGGATGGCAAGTTCAGCCAAGATGGATCCGAGCCCACAATGCCACATACTGGCTTGGGAAATGCATTGGCTGTGCCTAGACCTAGTCCAAGAAGCACCAGAAGCCTGGACCTGGACCTGATCCAAGAAGCACCAGAAGAGGGAGTTGTGCACCATGGAGGAGCAGGAGGCACCCCTGTACACTTTCCACCCCACACAGTTTGCCTCCTACACAGTCCCCGCCCAGCCACAGCCTCCCCATGCCCTACACCGATGTACATATGCGCACTATCAAGCTGGGTGGGCTCTGTGGCTGCCCCTGGCTTACAATTCCCTCCCCATTGGCAAGTAGCTCTTACAAGCTGTTTTCAAATTGGGAAAACTTTTATTCCCCCTTTAAAAGGGAAAATCTGCTTTTTTCCATGGGAAATAGAAAACCCAGATCTCTGCTTACCAGGGTTGCCCATGGTCCCTGTCGCACCCTCTGGCTCCTCCTAACTCTGCTTCTGGCTTGCAGCTTAGACCTGGGTGCCTCAGGCTCCAGGGCACAGGAACAGCCTGCCCCCATACATGGCTGCAAGGCAACCTGCCTGGTCCTGATGCTGTGCCTGGGTCCAGGGCAGAACCTGGATGCCAAGCAAGCTCTGGAACAACCCAGGACACAGCCCGGGTCCCAGCCAGCTCCAGGACACTTCTGCCAGTCATGCCCTGCTTTTATTTTCTCCAGCACAGGAGAGCATGCTGGAGCAACAGGGACATGCAGCAGCCATAGAGACCCTCTGTCCAGGTGCTAGAGCATCCACCTTGGAGGACCTTGTCTTCAGTTGCTTCATGGGTATGCTCTAAAAGCGCACCGCTTGCCACTTTTTCCAGTGTTTTTTTTTTTATACCAGAATTCCCCAGTATCAAATTTAGAGTCCACACTGGGACTAGAACTACATTTTCTAGTTCATGGGGTGCCTTCTGCAGCATCTCAAACTGCTTTGAGATGCCGCAACAGACATGTGCAAGCTCATGTGGACGTGGCCTTAGAGTCCAAGCAATGTATGAAGCAGAAGGCTGTTGCAGAGACTGAAGGTCAGAGCAAGAAACAAGTGACCATGTCCTCCCTCTTTAAAAGGGCCATAGGAAGCAGCTTGGCAAGAGGTAGCTACCTTTTGGTGAGGGATAGCATTTTCCCTCATGGAAGCTTTCGTGGCAGTGAACATCCCACTGGAGAAACTTGATCATCCAAAGTTAAGGGACTACATGGACCAAAATGTACCAAATGCTGGCAGTTTTCCTCATACCAGCAAGCTTCACCAAGACTACCTCTCTGCAGTGATTGCTTTGTGTGTATAGCCCATAAAGGGAGTATGACTCCTGCTCCATTGTAGCTGATAAAGCCACTGACCCTCAAGATAACTATGTGCCGCACATATATTTTGTACCAGGGGGCTGGACAGGCCAGGACCTGCCTGTTTCAAACAAAGCTGGTCCACCTCATGTCTGTCAATTTTTCTACCATGGCTCAAGCCATCATGAAGGTAATTTTCAGCTATGGTATAGACTTTTAACAAGGTATCAACATTTCTGTCTGACAATGTCATGTACATGTGCAAAGCTCTCCAATGTGCTCCAAGGAATGCTACCTAATGTTGTTCATGTCACCTGCAAGGCACACATTCTGCTCTTAGTAAGTGACATCTGGTGCATGCAGTTCCCTGATGTGGATAGCTTGGTGTCTTCTTTCATGAAAGCCTTCAAGCACTCTCGAGGCTGTAAGGTCCAGTACAGGGAGTCCATCACCAGTCAAAGTTGGGGGGGACATATGCCATTGTACCACTGCCTCCAGAGTCTGTGCTCACACAGTGCAATTCAAGGTTCAATGCAGTCCATTACCATGCCAAGCATATGCAGTACTATGAGCAGTTTGTGAGCAAGGAACTGGAAATCACACCCAACACACAGTGCATGCTTAAGCTTCGCAATCTCTTAGGGCAAGGTGACATTCAAGATCAAGTGACATTTATGGTTGACAATGCCACCCAGGTCATGGAGCTCCTGACATGGTTTGGAGGCCAGCAGGCTGTGATCCACCGTGCACACAAGCTGGATTTGATAAGCTGAGCTGAAGACAGGGCATTGCAAGAACTTTCAAGATGTCCTCATGAAAACCATAAGGGACCTGTTCCAGAAAATAGCTGTGAAGCTGAACCAATACTACAGGTACAACCCATCACTGTCACCACAGTTTAGACAACCAGCTGCCTCCTTCCTTAGTGTTGTTCACATTTTGGACCCCAACCAGGTGCCTGTTCCGAGTCGAGACCCTCAGCTACTGAAAGCAATCCCAGGATAGGGGAAAGAGCATGACAACAAATGAATGTGCTGCTTATGTGAACTTTGTCAAAGAGGGCCAAATGCCTCTGTCTGTGCCTGTGTTCTGGGACTCTGTCTGTGACCAGTTTCTACATCTTTATGCCCTGGCAATATGCTGCCTCACTGTTCCAATGAACTCAGTGGACACCGAGTGTGCCATCTCAGTATATGGATAAGTGTTCACTCCACAGAGACAGAAAGTCTGCAGCAACTGTGGCTAGGTGCAGCATGCTCACATTTACTAGCTAGCGTGAACTGCCTGTCTCAATATTAGCATTCAGTTTCAGTAAACTCCTTTTTATGTCCTTTAATAAAGTATATATAGTTGGTATTACAGTAGCTACAATTCATGTTGTGTATAGCTTTATTTTAATAAGATATTTCAGTTTACAGTTTAATCAAGTACTTAGATGGTATTAGTTAACAATGTATATAAAGTTAGTATTAATAAAGTGTATGTAGTTAGCATTAGTTAAGAAAGGGTGCATCTACACAGGCTATTAAGGTGGTCCAATAAACTTCAAAGCAGTTTGTGGCAAAGTTAACTGCTCGGAGGCACAGCGTCTACACATGTGCCCAGGACTGCAACAATTAGAGACAGAGTGGAGAAGTCCTGCGCTGTCAAGGGGAGCAGGGGTCAGCCCTGGTCTCTAGGTGACAGTGGCAGGGGGGGGGGGGGGGGTGGCATGGGCCAGGCCCCTGGCTGGCTTGACTGACCAGGTGCAACTTGTGCCTTGCAGACACTGTTCACATGAGCATTTGATAGCAGTTAATTACTCCACCATAAGATAGTACTGTCCCCAACAGTACTATCTTACAGCAGAGTTAATTAATTTACTGTGTCCTAATACCAGCCCATAGCTGGTATTACTTACAATTCATGGTGTGCATAGCTTTATTTTTAATAAGATATTTCATTTTAGAGCTTAACTGAGTGCTTAGATTCCTTAATAAGGAATCAATTAATGGCTTCCATGGGCTTAATCCCATGATTAAGACCATGGTAACCATTAACCACCACTTAGATTGCTTAATAATGCATCAATTAATGGTTTATGTGGGCTTAATCCCCTGATTAAGCCTGCAGAAGCCATTAATTGACACATTATTAAAGTGGCAGTTAATGGCTTCCACAGAATTAAATCAGGGGATTAGGCCCATGGAAGCCATTAATTGACACATTATTAAGCAATGTAAGTGGTGGTTTGGTGCCATCTGGCAATCTCCAAGTGCCCCTTGGACAATCAGAGGCAGGGTGTGGGGGTGCCTATTGTGATCAGTGTACAAAATGGCAGTCAGCCCCAGGATCTGCCTGCAAATTAGGTCAGCCATCTCCTCAAGTAGACCCCTCTTTGTACTGTCATAGAAAAATAATATTAGATCAGTCTGACATTAGATAATTTATTCCTTAGATAAAACCATGTTATATTTAATCTAATGTTCTGTTTATCTTCTTATTTCTGACTATTCTTTTTTACATTATCACTTTTAAGACTGTGCATAATGTTGAAGCCAAGCTAACAAGTCTATAATTGTGTGGGCCACTATTCTTCATTTTCTAATAAAGTCACTGAAGATCTATGCTACAGTTAGAGGCATCAAACATCTATCCTGTGGGCCAGATCCAGCCCAGAAAACTACTGGAAGCTGGGGGGCATGGCCAGTGGGGCATGACTTACTACAGAATTTAAGGTCCTGAACCAAGATGGACATGGCCATCTGTGGCAGAGTATGAGCAAGAGCTGTGGAGATACAGCCCTCACTTTCCCTGTTGCCACCTGATTTCCAACCTGTTGCTTCCCACCCCTGGACCTGCACTGCCCACCATCCCTGGGGCCATGCTATCCCTGAGCCCACACTGCTGCATAACTCCCCAACCTATTAAGATGCCCACTCCTGGAGCCATGCTGCCACCCAATTCCCTAACATGAACTGATGCTAGCTCCTGGATCTATGCCACTGGCCCAGCCAGTGCTGCAGCCCTTCCCTGGGCTTGTGCTGCTACCCGATCCCTAATTCCCAACCCACACTGCAACCTGATCCCCAACCTGTGCTGCTGCCTGAAATGGACTTGTACCACTGACCCCAAAACTGGACCCACCATAGCCAGATGCTACTGGTTCCCTGGATATGGACTGGGAGGAGCACCCATGGTCCAGATCTGGCCAGGGCCCAGGGTAAGTTTGACAACCCTGATATAGGAGTTGCTTTTCCTCATTTCACTATTCTGGGATAGAAATTATCCAAGCACCATAATGTCATCACAGTAAGCAGTCTAATGTTTGCATCCATCTCAAATGCAATTACTTCCATAGCTGTATCCTGTCATTCCCACTTGGTATCCTATTATCCTTCTCATTTAAATCTTCATCCTTAGTGAATGCTAAAGCAAGGTTCATTACTTGGACCATACCTAGATTATCTTCAGTGCATCACAGCCCCATTTTTCCTTTTTCTCTTCTGTAAATTCAGATGTTTCAAAACTTGAGGCCATTCTGGAATCCCAACACGCTAGAAGAGTCAGATTTGGGTTCTTAAAATTAGGCTCTTAATTTCTTATTTATAACTGGGGAAAAGTGTCTTAATTTTCAGAGATGCTCTCTATAATCAGTAAGTTTGTGGGGGCATAGCACAGGTAAAAAAAAAATTAGGCCACTTTCATCTATGCGCTTCATCTCCAGTGTCCCAGGTTTAGAAATTTTGATAGTAATCCCTAAATTGGAAGTTCTTAGCTTTTATGACAAACTTTAAGGATGTAAGATAATTGATGTATGCAGATCAATGCAGTTTTACTGTTTTAGAGATTTTGTTGTCACTAAAACATTGTACACATAAATTAAACTTCCTACTAGATTGCATCTTCTCTGATCAGGATGTTAAACATCCTAGGTGAAATTAGCAAATCTAACAATGGGAGTGTTAGAGTGATGTTGTAGCCATCAGTACATAGCGGGGGGGAGGCACCAACAGGCGCTGCCCAGATGAAGCAGGGCACAGGACACAGCTGTGAGCAGCTCATTTGGGGGGGGGAAGAGAGTGGCTCACACCACTGTGCGCGCTCCTAGGCAAGCATGGTGGTGGGGAGGGTGCCCTCGGATCTGTGCATAGTGCGAGGACAGGCTGCTGCTGTGGGCTGTCCCAGGTGTCAAAATTCCCTGCCATGGCACTGGTAGCTGCAATGGTCCAAGAATTATGCAAGAGGCAAGATTTTGTTAGGATGATATTTTTACTGGACCAACTGCAAGTCTAACATTCACAGTTTCCTATCTTGATAAACAGTATCTCTGCACTAGTGGGCACTGATCACTTTGATCCTTTTGTTCCATTGAGTCATTAGAAGTAAGGCCCTAGAAATGGGTTATATGGAGGCTAGCTAGTAGGGCTGTGCAAAGTTTTGGTAGCCGATTCGATTCAGAGGAGATTCAGCCCAATTCAGGGACCAAATCTCTGAATCCAAATAAAAATAAATAAATAAATAAAATCAGGAGACCAAGTAAAAGCTCCAAATCGATTCGAGCATCCATCGATTCAGAAAGTTTCAAGAAAGACTCAGCCAATTCAGAGATTCGGCCATAGACTAAACAGGCAGCTGACAGCACGTTACCCTGGGAGGGGAGTGGGGGGGCATGGGATGTGGGCGCAGCAGCGATGAGAGTGGGGTCTCTGCCCTGCTGCTGCTTGCCCAGCTGCGGTGGGTGGGGGGGGCCAGATGAGGGCGTGGCTCACTCCAGGCAGAAGGGGGCAAGTGACAGCAGAGCACAGCTCCCAGTGATGCTGCGCCCATATACTGCAAACCCCATGCCAGCTGGCAAGTGGCAGGAGGGGCGAGGCCCCCCGTGCAGCAGCACTGGGAGTGGGGGCTCTGCTGCTGCCACCCAGAGCAAGCTGTGCCTGCATTGCACCCTGCCCTGCCCCCTCACTGGTTTGGCAAGCAGCAGCAGGGCATAGCCCCTGCAGCTCCCCCCACTGGGGCAGAGGCAGGCACAGCCAGGGGAGCTGCTGGACAAGCCTGCATGGCTGCCCTGACTGGCCCCATCCCCTTCCCAGCCCAGCCTCTCAGCACTTAAAAAGCCCCACACTCACCAGCTGCAGAAGCGGCGATTGGGGCCTCTGGATGCTCATGGCAGAGCCCCCCTCCCCCCCCCATGCAGTGCAGTGGAGATCATCCCCCACACTTGGCACCCACCCAGCAGCTGGCCCATGGCATGAGTGCAGTGCAGCTCGGCAGGGCACCGTGTGCTGTCTGGGAGGTGGGGCAGTTTCACACGTCAGCTGGAGCCCTGCGGCGCTCAACCCCAGTGGCCCCCACTCACAGACAGTGGGTGCCAAGTGGGGGTGGGAATCCCTGGTGGCCCCCACTGCCCTGCACTGCACAGGGGGGCTCTGCCATGAGTGCCCAGAGGCCCCAATCACTGCTTCTGCATCCAGTGAGTGTGGGGCTTTTTTTTTTTTTTTTTTTTTTTTTTTTTTTTTTTTTTTCTTTTTAAGTGCAGGGATTAGGCTGGAGCTGGGGCTGAGGCTGAGTGGGGATGGGGTCAGGCAGGGCAGCCATGGGGGCTTCTCCCATGGTTCCCTCAACCTGGGGAGAGGCAGGCACAGCTGGAGGAGCTGCCCAGCTGTGCCTGCCTCTCCCCTGCCAATCCAAGTCACCAAATCTCTCCGAATCAGTGCCGAATTTTCCAAAGCTGATTTGGCCGAATTGATTCAGGACAGTGATCCAAATCTGAGTCAAATCACAGTCCACTGAATCAACTGAATCCGAATCAGATACTTCTTTTTTCACACAGGCCTAGTAGCTAGCATCACAACTGTTATACAGAGCATCAGATCCGTCTCTGGTCTGATCTAGCAAAGCTGGCATTCACTATGTAACAGACTCAACCCCTTCAGGGAAGGTATACTTCTCTGTCTAGCTCCCCAAACTAGCACTCTAGAGGTGTGTGTGCACACAGCACTTTAAAGCAGGCTAGATGCTCTTGTACTGCTTTAATGGTGTCAGTGTTTGAATGTCTCAGTGGCGTATTGCGAATTAATTACAGCCACTGTAGGAAATTCAGCAGTGTAATGCGCCTTAAGTGACTTGGGGCACAGCAAACTAACACTCCTTTGAGGAGTTTTTGTTAGCTACCCCTACAGCTGCAGAGGGAAGCACTGGGCTCTGTGCAACTCCACGGCTCTGCAGGAAGCCCTGAAGGCAGCAGCCCAGGAAAACAGCTCCACCCAAGAAAAGCAGCGAGCCTCCCCACACCCCCTGGGGCCTGCCTGCCTGCCTAAGCTGCATGGGGGGGGCACTGCTTCCCTCTGCAGCTGCAGTGCCCCCCCAGAACGGACCAAGCCAGGTGCCTGCGGGTGGGTGCTACCTGCCAGCAGCTTGCCCTCCCCTCCCCGCCTCAGAGGCAGGTAAGTCAGCAGAGTGTGTGCACAACATGGGGGTTTAATCAGCTCTAAATTGAAGCGGATTTTTTTTAAAAACATACCACTTTAATTCAGGGCCCCCCGTTTTGTCTACACACACCCTAGTTCTCCAGACAATACCTGGAGCAGGACTGATTTGTAGGAACCAGAAGAAGCCCTGGCTGTTGAAAGAAAGGCTCCAGTGATCTGGGGATTCTTAAAGGAAGTAAGAGGAGGAAGCAGGCTGTTAGGTGGAGGGAGAAGAAATGAAGGGCATATTCTTAGAGACCAAATGAAGACTTTCCATAATGTAAAAAAATGCTTAGGCAAATACATATGTGCCTCTGAATATTAAGGCTCAAGAACATATTTCTTTTAAATAGTGTTTTTCCATTTTGACCACTGACAGGATTAGAAATTATTTCACTCATGTATGTGCATATTAATACAATACTATTCTATTTTGTATGTTGTTACTAAAAAATATCCCTGAACCACTGCAGAGTTAATTTGTGTAGTTTCAAAATTAAGTTGTACAGTTTCCAAATAATCTTAATGGGGATTTTTTTTTTTTTTTTTTACCCCCACACATTCATTTCTTCTATCAAAGCCCACATATGCATATCAAAAAAGAAACACATGAAGAAGTGGGAGATGATATCAGAAATACAGGGTTAAGTCAGGTTTCTCTGGGTAAGCTGTTTCTCTGTGTAAAGCCCATAAAACTACATAGGTCAGTGAACAAATAGGGTTTCTATGCTTCCAAATTTTCTCCTGGTTGTTTTTTCCCCATGGAAGAGTCACCTTGAAATTAAATCTAAGGATAAAGCAAAAATGACTTTGTTGAATTTTTAAAAGTTTTATAAAACATTATGCTAAAAGTGTACATAATATTAATTGATTGTCTTTCTTTATACTGTGGGCATGTCTACACATGCATGTTTATCCTCTGCAGTAAATATGGTGGCTTATGCCAACTTGAGTATAAATTTGATGCCCACATCATGCAGGTATCAAAGTTGATGCCCAATTGCTTACTGCATAGTAACACATGCGTACACACCTTACTATGCAGTAATACTGTGTGTGTGTGTGGACTAACTTGGGACCAACTTTAGTCCCAAGTCAGTCCACACACAAAATTAATGTGCTTTAATGCCTGCATGTGTAGACGTCGGCCTATTCCTGCTTACTGTGCAGTAACTTACTGTAACTGGACATAAATGCTGTAACTTACTGCAAAGGAAATTTAAGCAGATATAAATGTACATGTAGACACACCCTGAATATACCACAGGGAACTGCCATAATGGGTCACACTATTGATCTTTACTGTTCCCAGCAGTAGTTGCTCTTCCTCAGCTTCAAACAACGATATACAGAAATAATAGGTGGTTATGGAACAACTTGTCCATAAGCCAAGTTTTTTGAAAACTCCATTGCTAAAGGTTGGCTAGGTACTGAGGTATAAAGGTTTGTGTCCCTTCCAAAACTCCAGGTTGCTTTAAAGCTTTAGTATTCTAACTCTGGGTATCCATTATAAATTTTGGTCATTGTCTTTACAGAGACCATGATTTCACCCATTAGCCCTGGAAATGGTTGGTTCCTTTTTAAAACCTTGCTAAGTACTTGGCCTCAGCAGTATCTTACAACAATGAGTTCCACAGGCTACAGAAGAAGTGTTGGCTGCCTTTCAATTGCACTGAAAAATTCCCTTGTTCACATATCACAGAGGGTGACTGGAAATACTTTATCTGCTCAAAAATATATATTTCATTATTCTGTGTAACTTTGCTGTCCACTCTTACAGAAGCCCTACAGCAAGCACATAACTCGCCACTAAAGCTGTAAGATGGTACAAAATCCCTACTGAAAGGTTATTATTTTTTTTTGTAACTCTGTAGACTTACACAGAAAATTCATGAGATTAATGGCGAGATAAAATAAATCTGCATTTCTATGTTGATTCATTATAAAACATACACCCCACACACACACACACACACACACACACACAGGTTGTTTAAAGTATTGCTAATACAGTCTGACTCCAGTTTGCTCATGAACTATGTACATTTTTTCACCTGTGTGTTTCATTATTCACACTGGATCTATTTTTATAGGGCTGTATGTGTCAACTGTTTGTTGCAAAAGGTAGCCGAGTTGATTCTACAGGATTCTTAGCAGTATGTGTGTTCAAGTTAATGGTGTCAACAGAATTCCCTGTCTATTCCCCATCTCCACTTCTGGTAATTTAACCCACTGTGCAAAACTCAGTTGAGTGCTACTCATATTTCAGTTATATTTTCAGCAGAGCAATGACAACGTACAGCAGCTGATGATCTACACTACTATATTTACCATTGTTGTATGACCCTAATGTTATCATGTGTTATTTACATCATGGCAAAGACTAAAGGTTTCCAGTTAGGGTAACAGCACATTGTGTTTGATAGGATTGTATGTTATCAAATGTTCTGCTTATTCCTCACTCAAAATAAACAAGTTATTGCTAGGGTATTGAAAGAGACCCAAACTTCCCATGAAAACCCTTCTTCCCCTTTGAAAATACAAGTCCATCTTAACAATATCTGTCATTTTATTGGTTTCCAAATCAATAGGACCCTGTTTTTAAAAAAAAAGATTGCACATTGATGAGCATATGGAGCTAATCAGAAGAATGTCACACTTGTTCACACAAAGAAAAAAAAAAAAACCTACACAAAACCAAACAAAATAGCCAAGGTCAAAATGGGCTCAAATACAGCAAAATAAATTCAACCATTATCTGAATGAATAATAATAGAGATACATTGTGAGGAATTCACTTCATTGCATGAACTGGAAACTCTCTCAGGTAGTTAAACCCAACCTACAAACACACAGTTGTATGAGTCATCCCAGGTGACTCAACAGATGTTAAACATTTTAAAACAAACAAACAGACAAAAATACCACTCTCAAAAAATGAGTACGGTGTACCTGCAGCTGGAGGGCTAATGCTCCTATTACTTTAAGGGAAAATTTGCAGCAGATAGAGAGCCCTGACAACTAAATAAGGAATGGCTGGAAGTAACTAAGCAGCAAGGAAGCCTTGTTACCGAGGCAGGGAGCTGCCCATTAGGGAAAGGGGAGCACCTGCAGCAGGTTAAGGAAACACTGCCCCAGGTGAGCAGGCAAACAACAGAGCAGAGCCCAGCTAGGCAACAAGGAAGCAGCTACAGTTGTAACTGTAAGCTCCCATGGTGACTGGATGGCAAGCCCTGATGAGCAGGGATCCTGGTTTTCTCCGATTAAAACAAACCCCAATTTTCAGATTAAAAAAAAAAAAAAAAAAGTAGCCCAAAATCCACATTTTTCCATGATTAAAATGAAACAACACTATATAGATATAAATGAAACGCCACTATATTTATATCTACATCTCGATGGATAGATAGATATAGTAGCGTTTCATATATATTATATTTAGGGCAGGCCTTGGGACGTATAAGAGCCCAGAGCCAGAAGGAAGATGGCAGTCCTGCCCTGCAGGCAGCCAGGGAAGGAATACTGCCTAAAAAGGGACTTTACCAGGGTGACTGGTAGAAAGCTGCCTGCCTACCTGCCTTGTGGACTGCAAGAAACTCAGAGAAGGAACTCAGTCCTAAAAGGACCTCTACTGGAACAGCTGGATGGGAGCTACTTATCCCAAGGACTGAGAACTACTAGGAAATAGTTCCTCACCCAAAGGACCCTGGCTAAGAGACTTACTGACCGTGGCCTGAAATGACAGGTAAAAGAAAGGGCTTAAAGACAGGTTGGGGCAGGTTAGTTACATAACTGGTATGCTTAGAATATGGGATGTAGTCAGTGCACTGATGTGTTAGTTATAGTTATGACTAGTGGTTTGGGCTTGGCACTGTCAGAGGAAAGCAGAGGTCCCAGTAGTACCTGAGGGCATGAGAAGCTCGAGGGCCCTCCGAGGGGTTGGGGGCTCAAGACACACAGCAGGCCTAACCAAAGGACTGGAGCTTGGTGAAAGCAGCTGAAACCTAGCAAGGGTGAATTGCAGATAGGGCCAGGGCCTAGCAATCCAAGATACAGGGGCTGGAGTCCAGAGATACTTATGATTAAGGGCTGAGGCCAAGAGAGCCATACCCAAATCCATGGGCCAGGGCTGGAGGCTTGCATCTGGAAAGAAGGGGTGGAGACCAAAAAGGACTGAGGTGTAAGGAGTGGCTGGAGCCACATAATAAACCCTTAAGTTGCTGAGTAATGAGACCAAAGCTCAGGGGTGGAAGAGAGCTCATTCAATGATCCCAAGGGCAGCTTCCCTTTTCTAACTACTTATTTCCATCATAGCATGGCAGGTGAGGAGAAAGAGAAAGTGTATAAGGGACCAAGGACACAACAGGAGCAGGGTGGCCACCAGGGGGCATCACAGCCACCCCTGGGGTCCTTTCCTGTTACAGTACCCAAAACACTATTCATTGTAGACACTCTGGATATTCCAAATCTGATCATTGTACTCCCTTAAAACTTTCCTACTGACTTCTATTATGCGAGTTTTAAATATACTCATGGACACTGATGGGCTCCTTGTGGTTAGGTAGATTCGTTGTGCCATGCTGGTTTCATCAAATGTATTTCCTTCTTGACTGGGGGAAAAATTAAATCTTAGCTCTCTCCTGAGCACCATGTGCTCAGAACTCCAAAATGAGTTGTTTCTCACAACAAAAAGTCAATAGAGCCACATTATGACTGCTGAGAACCTAGCCCAGTGCAAATGTAATGATGACACTTTCCTGGTTTCCCTAAAAACCTGTCATTACTTTTGTAGACTTACCTTTATCTCATCAGCATATTTTTTTGTGAAAAAACAATCCATTATTTTTAGCAGCCTACTCTTCTGGCTGTTTGTTACAGAGGCTTCTTCTTCTACATGATAAAGAGAACAGCTTCCCTACTTGCGCTGACATGTATAAACCAACCAAAATAATATTTCCCCAGGAGATTTCTTCACAATAGTTTCCTATTGTCTTCAGAAACAGTACAAAGCAGGAGAAAGTGAGCAGCCTACAGCTGATCTGCATTCCAAAGTTAAGTGCACCTGAACTTTTAAAACTCCTTTGTTGTCATATATAAAATTATCTTCACTATATTAAACTGTGGTGCAAAGCAGCACCAAATTGCCAGCCTGAAACTCCTATAGTCAGTGACTGGATGAGAGTATTTGGGGCCAAATTCTTACATTTTAACTCAGGTTAGATAATGCCTTATTCAACAAAAGCTTCCATTGTAATGAATGGGGCTAGCGCTGAGTGGGAAGTAGCATTGAGGGGGAAGAAAGGAGGAAGACTCTGCCCCATAATTAGTGGGCTAGATTGCATCTTTGCAGTCTGTCCTGGTTAACAGGTGGCACATAGCAGCACGCCTCTAAAATTATATAAGGGAAAGAATTGGGACTGTGAGTCACGGTTCCTGCTATCACTTTTCCTTGCTCCAAGGGTCATGGATGGATCTAGACCCCCATGCCGATTCCATCCTCCTCCACACTAGCTTAGTTGGCTTGGATAGTCCATTGTTTGGGGAGAATCAAACCCCAGATGAGGTAAGAGTGTTGTGCAGAAGCCTGTAGTTTAAGTTCTCCAACCTAGCAGAAAGTCCAGCTCTATTTTTATGTAATCTTTTGTATTATAACTTTGAGCAAAAATTGAAGACAGATGGCATTAGTACCCACAAAAGGCCTATTGGTAAGGCCCAAGACCAGTTTAAGATCATGGCTTTTAAACAAGAAGAATGAGGGACTGGAAATAAGCAGGCCAAAATTAGAATTTCAGAAATGAGACCAAATTGATAAACAAAATAATTAGGAAATGGGCTATTTTGTCAATCAACTCTTGGGGCATTTATGCATGTGCTCTAGGATGGAGAGGGGTATTTAATTAGAGCAGCTTTGAGAGCAACTCTAATTAAAACACCCAGAGCATCTTGTGTACAAGCATCCCCACACTTAAAAATGGTGGTGGGATGGAAAAACTAGAGCCCCCCCACTGCCATTTTTCAGCATGGGTATAACTAGAGCACCCCCACTGCCATTTTTCAGCATGGGGATGCCGATACATGAGATGCTGGAGTCTACTGGAGCATGGTAATTACCACCCTCCAGCAGACTCAATTAATCAAGTCTGCTCCAACACGCTGTAGTTACAGTGCACAGGAGCAGCCTCACTATTCATGTATAGGCACCCTTGGATCTCCCGGTCATCTCATAAACCAATCTTGATGTTTTGTGGTCAAGAATCCAAGCGTCTCTTTGCAGGCACTGATGATGGTGGACTTGAAGGCACCCCAAGTGCTACCAGCATTCTGTCATTGCTGTTGATTGGAATTCACCTGTTTGAGGCAGTAGTAGAAGTGGCCTCACTTGATTGGGTCCCCGAGTCCTTCAACATTGATCTTCCGTCAGCACTGCTTCTGCTACAGCTATTGTTTGGGGGCCAGTGAGAGTGACATAATCAAGTGGAGGAGTCAGTGATCAGTCCAGCTATCATCAGCTCCTAACATAGCTTGTGTGATGTGGACATCTTTGCAATCCCTGACATGAACAATGACATACTTAATCAGGTGCCAGTGATTAGATCATGGGTGTTGCCACAATGTCTTGTGCCTGTTTTTCTGGCAGAACAGGGTGTTGGTGAATCCATGTTTCACACATAGTCAAGAGGGGATGCCATTGGAGTTGACCTTTCCTACTCCCACCTTGCCGATGGTTCCATTCCAGAGGTTTGAGTCCTTTTCAACTCTGGAATTGAAATTGCCAAGAAGAATAAGTTGGTCTCCCTCTGTAATGGACTTGGTGAAGGTTGGCATAGCATTCCTCCTTGGTTTTACTGGCAACATCAAGAGTCAAGGTATATGCTCTGATGACAGTGACATATTCACTCCCCACCAGTTTAAGACACAGAGTCATGAGGCACTCAATTATGATAGGGAGCTCACCGAGTTGTTTTACGATTCTTTCTTGATGGCAAAACCAACTCCATGAAGCCAGCATTCTCCTTTCTGTTTCCCCTTCCCATAGAAGATATAACCACCTTCATGTTCCTTGAGCTGCCAATCTCCTGCTCACCAGGTCTCACTCAGTGCAGTGACACTGATGTTGTGTCACCCGAGTTCTCAAACCACTATTGTGGTACGGTGCTCTAGGCATTAACTATTCGGATTATCCATGAGGGTCCTGATGTTCCAGGTCCCAAAATTGATTGAGCATGTCTTCATTTATTTAAATTCCTGTAAAAGGTGATCCCACTGGATGTGGTTATCCAGTCAGGAATAAGATAGACAGGCTATGTTTAGGGCACCTTTTATAGTACCCTCCACATATGGGGTAAGCAGAGTGGATCCTGAAAAGTGCTGTTCAGTCAGCTACGGTAGCTGAATTGCACTCCTGCCTCATCCAAGTGCTAAATGACCTTCTTGTAACTGCTACCTTCATGTCAGTTCATGACTAGCAGCTTCCAGACCTAGAAGATAAGCAGCCCAAAACTGAACTAGTTTTGCTAGACTTCACAGTGAATGATAAGACCATACCCTATGCCTGTCTCCTCTAGAATCCCAGTGGCAAGTCCTAGCCAGGAACTGCATTATTCATCTTTGTTGTTCACTTCACTCTGCTTTTGTGTGCGTTTCATTTCAAGGAGGCGGGAATGGACCCAACTATAATAGCAACAATCACAGTCCCTCACCATCTCAATCAATGTTGTTCTCTTTTACTCAAAAACGGCTATTCTTATCATTACTATACAAATGGCTGTCAAACAGGGGGTACTTATGATAAGAACTATACAGCTAGAGGGGGGGGAAAAAAAAAAGAAAGAGAAGGAGGATGAAAGCCTCATTTAATATTTTACATTTCAAATGCTTTAAATTGTTTGTACTCTTTTGCAACTTTAATAAAATGCTAAGAAAACAAATTTTAGTAGTAATTATTTGTCAAGAGAACAAGAAAACAAGGCTGCTCTCTCAAAACACCAGTTGTGTTCAGATGTTTAATACTGTATATTGACAGGGTCATTTTAACCCCTGTGACTCTCTGGGTCCATTTATCCCATTGAAATGAACACAGCAGTAGTGGACCTGCAAATGAAGGTACATACACAAGAGTGTAAAAGGACTCCTTATTTCACCTAGTCCCCTCCTAGGACACAAAGAGGAAGAATCTTGCCTGTTTTTCTTTACTTACAGCAAGATTTAAATATCCCTATTATGAAATAATTACAAAAAAAAAACAAACCACACAAAAAACAAAAAAACCAACACAAAAAAACCAGACAGTGTATAAAAGGGAAGTTACAGTTAAAGTTGTATATGGTCACTATTTGAATTATGTCTGCTGTAACTAAAGACGGTGTTACATTTTTTATACATCGACTATGCTGCTGTCTGGTATCTCTAGAGCAGAGATTCTCAGCCTTTTTAGATTCAAGGCACTGCTCAAAAAAATCTCCAGCATCCTTATAGGCTTGGCAGTGCTACATTGGCTAGCACTACAGATGAAAGGGACTTGAGGGCCATGATTAACTTTAAGATGAACATGAGCCAATGTGATGCTGCAGCTAGTAAAAGTGAGCAAAAACACTGGCTTGCATCCATAGATGCTTCTCAAGCAAATCCCAGGGCATCATTCTCCCATTGTACTCAGCCTTGGTGAGGCCACAGCTGGAGTACTGCATCCAGTTTTGGGCTCCTCAATTCAAGAAAGATGCAGATAAACTCGAGAGAGTCCAGAGAAGAGCCACGAGCATGATCAGAGGTCAGGAAAACAGACCTTATGATGAGAGGCTGAGAGCTATGAGACTTCAGCCTGGAAAAGTGCAGGCTCAGGGGCGATCTGATGGCCACCTATAAAAAGTTCATCAGGTGTGTTCACCAGGATCTGGGGGAACATTAGTTCACCAGAGCGCCCCAAGGGATGACAAGGTCGAACGGTTATAAAACTCCAGCAAGACCGTTTCAGGCTGGACATAAGGAAGAATTTCTTCACTGTCCGAGCCCCCAAGGTCTGGAATAGCCTGCCACCGGAGGTGGTTCAAGCACCTACATTGAACGCCTTCAAGAGAAATTTGGATGTTTATCTTGCTGGGATCCTATGACCCCATCTGACTTCCTGCCCCTGGAGCAGGGGGCTGGACTCGATGATCTTCTGAGGTCCCTTCCAGCCCTAATGTCCATGAAATCTATGAAAATATGCTAGCTTGTTAGCATTCACTCATTTCTTGACTACAGAAAAGTTATAGAGCAATTCTTCTATTGTAAAAAACTTAGAAAGCCCACAAGAAGTCAAAATGTTTTTGACACTGTGGATTCTTATCCAATTTCTCTGGATCTTAGTAGGAAGATTTCAGTTTTCAGTGTATGCATGGTCAACCCAAGAGTTGAAAGCAGCTCACCACGTCTCTTAGTAAAAATTTCTAGAATAATTCATTAACTGTAGCAGGACTGGACCAGACCTCTGAGATCATTGCAATCACAGGAAGCCATTTATCCAATATTGTTCTCAAAACCATCCACTCCAGCACCTCTTGCATACCCCAGTCACCAACTACCCAATGAAGAACCCCTGAGAAGGGAGCAGAAGAGATACAAGTGCCACCAGCACACAATTTCTTAGGCACAGTATGCTCAGGCGATACAATGAAGTAGACCACACTAGAGAGGCCTGGAAAAAAAGTACAGTGGTTCTGGACAATCTGGCTCAATAAGAAATTTCCTTCCTAACTCCAAATGTGATGGTTGATTTGACCCTGAACTCATAAGCTAGATTCAAAATCTTACTAAAGCTCTTCCTTTTCCTAACATATCTGTATGGCCTATCTTACTTTAATACCATGCACCTCATTCTTGAGCATATTTGTCTCTTTTGGTGGTGACATGTGGCACATAGAAACCAAGAGTATGTCTATATCATGGCAGCACTCAATTGTGATACTGCTGAACATCACCCACCCCATCCAACTGTTCCCTCTCACACGCCTAACTTGGAAATGCAGCAATGAGACCACCCTCATGTATCTCTCAGGAGCTGCTGGAGAGACTTTGACCTCCAGCATGCTTAAGAGTGGTTATGGGGAAGGTCTCCAGAACAGCCTACTAGCATACTTTCAGATTTGGAACATGCAACCAAGAGATGTCTCAGGAATGTTTGTGGACATCCCAGCCAAGACACACTGCTACTATAGTAAAGTGACCCAGGAGGAGAGCAAGGAATTGAACCCGCATTTCTCAAATCCCTAGCTAGCATCCTAACTGCTGGAGCACCTCATTCTTTACTTAGTGTTTGTTTAATTCATATACTTTAGTGTGGTTACACTATTTGGAAAATCCTTGAGTAGAGTATTTCAGAAGGGTGGTCTTTAGAACAGGTTTTGTAATACTGTTGTTCATTTTTCTTGTGCAAATGTTTAAATTCTTCCATTTTTAGGTTGCATGTGGAGTTACACAGAAAGCCATTTATCATATGCTCAGTTCAGGTCTCAGTGATGTTTCTTATAGGCCACCTTTCCACTGGGGCATACAGCACAGTGTTATTAAAAGATCCCCAAGAACAAATGTCATACATTCAGCTCATCCATTTCCCTATGGAAGACACAGCTTTGGATTAGCACCTTACTCATGTGTATTTCATCTTAGGCATTGGCATTTTGCAGTCTGCTGTCTCAGGGCCCAGTAACTACAAGCTGTTCTATGCATTGTGACTAAGGGGAAACTTCCCTTTTAAATATTCAAATGAACTTTATTATGGGATCTGACCTGGGATAAAATTAAGTGCATGAGCAGGGTCAGGTCCAGTTCTTTTTTTGTGTTGCCAAACCCAGATGATTGAACAGACATTCTAGAAAGCTAAAAAGCTACCTCCCACCCCATCAGATCCTTGTTTCATTAGCAGATACTGACACCAGGTGAGGTTATAGGAAAAAGAATACTGAGCAAGCATGAAGAGCAGGAGAGACAAAGCAAAACCAATGGCTTGGGACCCTGCCATGGCAGGGAATTGTTAGGTAAAATATGTTTGTATGGTTATAGAATGTGGGTCATGCCACATGCTAAAGGAAGAAAAACAGTCCCTGGCAATCTTATCTTGAAAAAAATTCCTTCCTGGCCCCAAATCTGGCAGCCTGTTTGATTGTGACCAAGGTATAAAAGCTATGCATCTATGAGGCATATCACTACCCACAGGAGCACCAGTATGTCCCAGGCAACCTTCCATCTCTAACCATAGCCAATATCTAAAACTTCAGAAGAAAAGGGGAAAGAACTGCAGAAGACAAGTAACACATTCACAAGAGAAAAAAAAAAAAATATATCTTCCTCTTCTTCTACTATATATGACCAGCAAAAGCCTGAGACATGGAATTAATACCATTATAAAACATGTCATATTGAAAGAACTTGTTTTTCACTTGGACTTCATTCCCATGCAAGAAACAAACAAACAAAAGTAAGAACCACTCTTAGCCCCCAATTGGGCTACCTGTTCTTGCACCAAATGCCTCCCAACACACCAGCATGTTGGAGCAAGAAGGAAGCAGTAATGAAATTATGTTTCGAAGGCAGAGAGTTTCTCAGAACCACTTACTCAGTGTTGTGCCTGTGGGCACAATATACCCAAATTAATTTTTCCAGGTGTCACACAAGGAAGGAAGCCTCAAAAACAAAGAGTGAGAAAAACAGGCAATTAGAAATAATGTATTGCTTGCTACAAAGGAAATGACAACAAGCTAACACTGGATACAACAACTAATTATTAAATAAACCAGATATATACTACTAAACACTAAAAAAAATAAATAAATAAATAAAAAAAATCCATACACAAGCTCACAGCTGTGGTGGTCACAGCCACATCTGGGATAGCATGCTTCTTCTGCAAGCCCTTACTCATTTTGAAAATCCTCCTCTTTTTTTGCCTTAAAGATACTTCTCTAAAGCACAAGGGCCCAGTTCCTCAAATGGCATTGGAGTTTGATTCCTTGAAACCTTTGAGGATCAGAGCCAACATCTCCCAGGACCATTCCTGAAGAATTACAATTTATGATGTGCAGCTTTAGGCTATGCCTAAGGACACAATCTGGCCCCTATTTTCCTTTTCCAAGAAAGTGATTTTTTTTATGACCATAGCTGGCTGAGTGATTGTTTTGGGGCCATTGCTTATACAAGTAATCCTTACTAAAGTTAGGAATTCCACAGAGGTCACTCAAGCAATGGCCAAACATACCTTTCAACTGCTTTAAGAGGGGAAAGAAAGCTGCTACTCCAGATCAGTTGTCAGCTGTTATAATCCAACTGTTACAGTGACACAAGTTAGCTACATCACTGTAGCTTTAACCCTGAATGCAGAAGAGTTAAACCTGCAACTGTTCTGTTACAGTTCCATTGCCTGCAAAAGTATGCATAGGTTACAGTTACACTAACAGCTTTGCTTTCCTATTGTTTGATATCAATACAATTGCTCTAGCTATCTACACCAGGGGTGGGCAAGATATCGCCCATGGGCCAAATCTGGCCTGCCAGGCCATACTATCCAACCCACAAAACCCCTAAAAAAAAAAAAAAAAAAAAAAAAGAAGAATTAGAAAATTAAATATTTATCTGCCCCTAGCCCTTGTCAAAGATGACAGGAGCAGGGGCAGTAGGACCCAGGGGAAGCCAAGACAGGCTCCTGCAACAGCAGGGGCCACCTCTCCAGCTCCCCTGCCAGCCAGGACTCTGTGCTCCCGCCATCCTGCTCTGGGCCCTGCCCACACTGACCCTAGGACACCAGCGTGGGCCCTGTGCTTCTGCCTGACTGTCACTGGCTCCCACATGCCCACTCACTCCCAGTGCCCTCAACCCAGCCCCACAATACAGGTGGGAAGCAGCATGCAGCCCCAACCCCACATGCTTGCCTGTCTAAACTGAGCAGTGGCAGCAGGGAATGAGCTGGTGCTCAGCACAGGGGGAAAAGCACAATCTCCCCCCGCCCCCATGGCTGGCACTTCCTGGTGCACCCACTCGCAGCCTGTGCAGGGCTGTCTTGCCTCACCACTGCATCACTGTGACCCCATGGGGCAGCAGTGGCAACAGAGACCAGGCATGGGCAGCCCTATGTGGGCTCTGAATGGCTGCAGCATGGGGTGCTGGCCACAGGGAGGGGGAGCAGCCACTTTTCCCCCCCCACACTGAGCACCATCCCTGCTGCTCCTAGCCTGGGCCCTGCACCAGCTGTGGGCTCACCTGTCAGGGCTGAGCCATGGCAGAAGCATCTGGGCACAAACTGCTGCTCAGCTCAGAGGAAAGCAAGGCCCCCCTCTCACCACTGCCAGGTAGGGTTTGCTGCTGCTGCCCACCCAGAGATCACACCATGCTAGGCTGTGATGCAGTAGTTTCACCGCTGCCTCCGTGCTGCCCAGCAGGTGCTCCACATTGCCACCTCTGTGCTGCCCAGAGCAGCAGTGGCCGTGAAGCAGTTGTGACACAGCCTAGCATGGCATGAACTCCGGGCAGGCAGCAGCAGCAAACACTGGCCAGTAGCAGTGAGCAGGGCGCTTTCCTCTGCACTAAGCAGCAGTTTGTGCCCAGTTGCTGCTGCCATGGCTCAGCCCTGCAGTCAGTGCAGGACCCAGGCTAGCAGCAGCGGCAGAGAATGAACTGGTGCTCAGCATGGGGGAAAAGCAGCCATTCCCCATCCCCATGACTGGCATACCATGCTGCAGCCACTCAGAGCCCATGCAGGGCTGCCTATGCCTGCTCCCATTGCCACCACTGGGGCAGCAGCAAAATGGCAGAGATGCAGGACAGCTCCATGTGTGCTCGGGTGAGCTGCAGCAGGGAGTGCCGGGGGCAAGGGGAGCACTATCCCCACTACCGCTGCTCAGTCCAGAGCATGGGGTGTGTGGTGTCGGGGCTGTATAGTCATCCCTGCCTGTACTGCGGGGCTCGGGCAGGGGAACTGGGAGTGAGTGGGTGTGCGGGAGCCAGTGGCAGCTGGATGTGGGCACCAGACCTGCACCAATGTCCCAAGGCCAGTGCCAGCAGAGCCCAGAGCAGGGTGGCAGGAGCACAGGGTCCCAGCTGGCAGGGGCTCTATGGAGCTGAGTCAGCTCCCCCTTCTCCCTGCTGGTGTAGCCCAACTCAACTTCACAGACCCCTGCAAGGCAACACCCCGCACTCCTACCACCCCACTCCAGGCCCCGCCAGCACTGACCCCGGGACAATGATGCAGCCCCGTGCTCCTGCACACCACTCACTTCCATTCCCCCCCTCCACCCCACCATTTTCCCCCACTTCCCTGCCTGCCCACCCAGTGGCCACTCTGCACCACATGACTCCCATACCCACATCCATACCCGCCCCCCACACACACACAAACCCCCATATGCAATCACTTCTGCATAATACAAACAATACACAGAAATCAGGACAAAAATATTTTTTTAAATTAAATTAAAGTGTACTATTATAGGCATTTGATTTTTAGTATGTAATTTGGGGTTTTTTGCCCTAAGATGGCAAACCCTCTTTCCCAAAAGTGTACTTCCAGGGGCAAGGGGAGGGACTTCCGGTAACAAAGGTCAGAGGTTAGGGGCGGGACTTCCAGTCCCAAGATAGCAACCAGAGGATGGGGCACCTATCAAGGGGCGAGGCTACCCATGAGACCCTTGATAGCTTGCCAAAATTCAGTAAGCAGCCCTCTGCCTGAAGTAATTGCCCACCCCTTATCTATACCCTCAAACTGCTCATCTGAGGAAGGGGTGAGTTTGCAGACCTTTAAACTGTGAACAGAAAAGTATAATTCCACTGCCCTCATACCTCTCGCATGATATCAGATAGTTTTATATTCCTGGAAACACCTTTGACAGAATTATTAAGCTTGACATATTTGGTCAATTATTCTTACACAGTGCACTGTTGTGACCTTTCTGCATTTTGCTTAGTTGTGCTCCTCAGATCTTGCCTGTGGGTTCTCTCTTCTCTGTAATTACAATTTGGAGTTTGATTAACTGCAGACCCCAGGTGAGCTTCCTATTCATTTTTTTTTCCTTCCCTCTAACCTGTATTTGTACAAAGGAGGAAGGAAACTGCAACAGAAAGAGCCTGGTTTCATTTTCAGATGAGTCTTGGTTCCTAATTTTATCATTTTTAGGTTGTATTGTGGACGTCCATCCCAGGGCTCTTACTGTCTATTCTGCCCTTGCCAAGCATTTGCACAAGTGATCTCACGGAGGTTACGAATGCTCAACAAGGAGCATAACGCTTATTCAACCTCACTCTTTATAAATTGAAGGGGTTTCATGCTGCAATTTCACATTTGGCTTAGAGTAATAGAATGGAAACTTCCTTCAGTGCTGATGGCTCCACATTTCACTTCTATGATAGTAACTGCCTGGCCCTAAAAAGTCCGCTGAGAAAAAAATCCTGTCCCTGTTGTTGTCAATCAGAAGTTGTCAATTTCAGAGGTGCTAAGATTTCACCTTAATTTTTTTCCTCTGAATCCAGGTTGATGCTATTGCTAAAATCCTGAGTGTCAAATGTTCAGGGTGAATTATGTTCTCTATTACACTGTTGTACATTCAGAGTGACATCTCTAAAGTTAATAAAAATGACTTTGCATTTTGTCACAGGACCCCAAGTCGGCCAAGACCGTGAGAGTACAAACTCCCTGTGAGGGGATCCCAACTTTAATAATTAGAAAAAACATTGCCAAATAACTGGGAAAGAAAGAGCATCAAATAAAGGTTTAAAATGTACTAACTCCTAAGACACCTGACCAGTGCTTACTTCCCCATCCACAGCTGGTTCCACGGACAGGCAAGAGTCACTGTCTCTGTAATGAAATTCTCCCTCTTCTCTGGAGGTCTCAGCTTCTCTGCTGGCCCTCAGCAGATTCTCTCTGCCCCACCACTCCAGCCTTTCCAGCTGTAGTCCCCACAGGGCAGACTCCCTTTGTTTCCACTCTCTGGGGCTTCATTCCAGCAGGTCTCAGTGGACTCCAGCAAGCTGCAAGCTGGCAGGCACTCTCCAGCTCACGTCTCTTCCATCTTTTAGAGAGACAGTTCTCTAGAAAGGCCCTTCCACCACTATCCAGACAGCAATAGGCCAGGCTACACCCAGCCCCTCCACAATCAAAATCTTAGCCCTTTCCCACCAGAATAAAAACCATCCAACCACTCCCCGCCCCTCCCAACCTTTCAACAAGGAACATCAAAACAAACAATATAACCACATAATTGTCATACATTTGCATTGGTGCAATTGACCCATAGTGTAAGTGTTATCCATAATGCCAGGATTAGCTAAAAGCAGAGAAGGGGACTGGAGAGTTCTTTTTCTGCTCTAAAAATAGAAGTTTCCACCACAGAAACCAAACAATAGCATTGATATATTCCCAGTAATAATGAACATATATAGAATGATAGAATCATATAATCATAGAAAATTAGGGTTGGAAGGAACCTCAGGAAGTCATCTAGTCCAATCCCTTGTTTAAAGCATGACTGTCCCCAATAAAATCATCCCAGCCAAGGCTTTGCTGAGCCGGGTCTTAAAAACTTCCAAGAATGGAGCTTCTACAACCTCCCTGGGCAACATGTTCCAGTGATTTACTACTCTCCTCATTAAGAAGTGTTTTTTCCTAATATCTAACCTAAACTTCCTTTAGCAGAGACCCTGCCAAGCCCCATACTCACCAGGGTGACAACTTCCAGCATGCTCTTCAGGCAGCAACTCCTGGTCAGTCCTGCGGAAAAGCAATGAGCCCACGGGCTCACAGCAGTCTGCCACACCACCATTCCCTAGGTGGGACAGGCAGCTGACAGGCAGTGGACTCTCCACAGGGACACCTTCCAGGCTGGGATGAGAGCCAAAACCTAGTTCCAAATGGACACAGGCCCCAGCCTGAGAAGAGGGCAGGCAGCTGGCATGGATGGTGCCACCTAGGGCCCAGGAGCTCCAGCTGCAGGGGCTGATGAGCCCCTCTGGGGCTCTCAACACCTGGTGGCAGCCAGACCAACCCAGAACTCCCTACATAAAACAGCACCAATCCCAGAAGTGGAGAAGCACCAGCGTAGGCACTGACCCATGCCACATACCTCCACCAGAGCCAAGGACTTGGGATCAAGGAACAGCACAACACTGGCTCTCCCTATGGAACCCTGACTACCACTTACCCACTGGAGATCAGGCACCTTTAGGGGCTCCATGGGGGTTTATAACAATTGTGGCCCCAGATTACCCAAAGGGCTTGGCCCAAAACAAACCAGCCCACTGAGATTGGGTTTATAGCAAGGGCAAAGCTTGAAAAGCCCTGACTGCCTAGAGAAAGGTGGCCAAGACATGCTGCTGGGCCAAGGTGAAGCCTGAAGCAGGCACAGGTACTATTATTTAAGTTATATATTCATTTTCTTTTGTAGGCCAAACACTGCTAACCACAGAACTTTATCAAGTCCTCTGGGCTCACCCAATGTACGCTGACCCTGAGCTACTCAGTTCTCTTCTGTCATGGACCCTTCTGCCTAACAATGAAACAAGATGCCTAGTGACACCAGAGCAGGCATCTACTCTGAGCACCAACAGAACACCTGAGTGGAGAGGGGTGGGGTGTAGGGGAGGTGGAGCCCCTTGGAAGACTCTCAGACATTGCAACCCACACCAGTCTCAGTGAACCCCATATAATCAGGTGCCCCCTCCTGACACCTTTTTCAGTTATACCAAGTTGTGGCAGGTGAGATATGAAAATAAAAAAGTGTTTGGATGCTTATCTTGCTGGGATCCTTTGACCCTATCTGACTTCCTGCCCCTGGGGCAGGGGTCTGGACTCAATGATCTTCTGAGGTCCCTTCCAGCCCTAATATCTATGAAATCTATGAAGGAAGTAAGAAACCGGTAAGCATGCAGCTCTTGAGATCCACCCTGGTGTGGCCACTCAACCTGGGTCCCTCTTCCCTTCCCTTGCTGCAACTTGAGATCATTGTTCCTTGTTCTGCCATCTGCCACCACCAAGAACAGTCTAGCTCCATCCTCTTTGGAACCACCCTTCAGGTAGTGGAAAGCTACTATTAAATCCCCACCAGGGTCTTCTCTTCTCCAGACTAAATAAGTCCAGTTCCCTTAGCCTCTCCTCAGAAGTTATGTACCACAGCCCCTTACCATTTTCGTGGCCCTCTGCTAGACTCTGCAATTTTTCTACATCCTTTCTATGGGGGGCCCAAAACTGGACACAGTACTGCAGATGTGGCCTCACTGGTACCAAAGGGAAGGGAATAATCACTTCCCTTGATGTGCTGGCAACACTTCTACTAATGTAGCCCAGTATGCTGTTAGCCTTCTTCACAACAAGGGCACACTGTTGGCTCACATTCAGCTTCTTATCCACTGTAACCCACAGGTCCTTTTCTGCAGACCTGCTGCTTAGCTAGTTGGTCCTCAGCCTGTACCAGTGCATGGGATTATTCCATCCTAAATGCAGGAGTTTTCACTTGTCCTTATTGACCCACATGACATTTCTTTTGGTCCATTCCTCCAATTTGTCTACTAGACTAAATCCTAGCCTTATTCTCCAGTGTGGGTCATCTGCAAACTTGCTGAGGGTGCTCTCCATCTCATCTTCCAGATTGTCGATGAAGATATTGAACAAAACCTGCCCCAGAACTGACTCCTGTGGCACTCTACTAGATACCAGCTGCCAACTAGACATTAAAGCCACTGATTACTACCCTCACAGCCTAATGATCCAGATCCTGTGAGTTTTCTATCTACCTTACAGACCATTCATCATGCCTGTACTTCCTTAGCTTGCTATGTGAAATATTTGTATTTACAATATATTTCTAAGCTTCATTTTTGGACTTGTTGTTGCTCCCTGTACTTGAAACTTATTTGCACAAAAAGATTATATATAAATTTACACACACACACACACACACACACACACACACACACACACACACACACACACACACACAGAGTAAGCAGTGTTGTGAATTTGTTATGCACTGGCTACCCCAAATTCAAACACATGCTTACTGCCTACAAACTTCCTTATGGACAGCCAGATTAAGTCATCATTGAAGTTGATGGGAATTTTATCAAAATGAAGAATTAAAGACCAGATGCTACTTGTACAGATTTTAATTCACAGAGCCAGAAACTGAGAAAATTCTTAGTCATTAGGCTGGATTTTGAACTTGCTTCTGTGACAGTATGTTCCCTGCAATCAAATCTGAGTCAACTTTAATTTACACCAAATGTCTATGAAGAATTCTCATCCAGGCCTCTCTGAATCCAGTGGCACAGAGTCAAAACATCTGAAGACAAGTCTGGATGCAGTGTATGGCTATCAGGTCCTGCAGCACACAGCTCTTGCCATCTGCCTTCAGTGCTGGGGAGATGAACGTATCTGCTCATCATCCTGATCCAGAGAGAACAGGTGTATCTCTCCACTCTAGTCCTGCCCTTTCTTTTATTTGGGGGTCAGCTCCCCTAGACTTTCCCCACCAAGAGGTAACTAGCAAGGCAGTGGGGGCCGAGGATTTAGGGTGCCCCAGACTTGCCCTTCCCTAAGGATTGGTCCTGGTGGCACTTTCTAGGAGCTGCTTCACCATGAGCAGTCCCATCACAGTGATCCCAAACCCCAGTAGGGTGCAGTTTTTGGTCATACCCAGGACCTGGACAAGAGAGTGAGGGTGACTCTATGCAACTTTCCCCTCACTTAAATCTAACTCACACACAAGCCATGACATCACTGTATGCCCCCATAGACACACTGAAGTCCTGTGGCAGTGGCTGAACAGCAAAGCAGCAGGTGTGGATAACAATGAGACCTATAGGTGCAGACCTTCACACGGGTGGCTCAGGGCATAGGGTCACTTTTCACTGGACTGAAACAGCAGTCAAATTTGGCAACTTCCTAAGCGATTGAGCAGCCCTATTTAGGATCATGCTGCTTACTTCCGTAGCATGAAGAAGGGACTAGAAAAGGTGCCCTAAACATTGTCAAAAACCCCACAAAAAGGCAAAAAAAGACAAAGGTGACACCACTCATCATTGATACTTGAAATGTGTGCACACTAATGGACTGTACAACAGCATATAGAGCAGAGAGTAGAACAGCTCTACTAGGTAGAAAACTGGCCAGGGCCAACATTCAAATAGTAGCCCTGTGTAAAACTCGCCTAGCTGAAGAAAGAGAACTAACTGAAAAAGGAACCGGCTACACCTTTTTCTGGAGTGGCCATAGTAGAGAGGAGTGACATGAACCTGGTGTTAGGTTTGCCAGCAAGCTTACAAATCTCCCAAAGGGAGTGAATGACAGACTCATACTAATGAGACTCCCACTGTCTGCACATATATGTGCAACAATCATTAATACCTATGCACCCACTATGACCACACCAGATGTGATTAAGGACAAATTTCATGAAGATCTGAAGTATTTTACTGCAGAAGTGCCGAAGGCAACAAACTCAGTATCCTTGGTGACTTTAATGCTAGAGTTGGCGCAAAGTCATTGGAAAAAAAATGGTCTTGGGAAATGGAACAGCAACAAGCTCTTCCTACTGAGGAAATGTGCCAAACATTGCCTCCTCATCACCAACACAGTCTTTTACTTGCCAAACTGCAACAAGACATCTTGAATGCATGCACGCTACAAGCACTGGCATCTCACTGATTATGTCATCATCAGGAAGAGACAGACAGGGTGTCAGAGTGACAAAGGCCATGAGAAGTGCAGAATGCTGAACTGACCACAGGCTTACAGCATCCAAGCTGAATATCCAGATGCAACCTAGTAGATGACCACATGGCAAAAAATGCACCCAAAAAGCTTATTGTCTCCAAATTGAAACAGGAGAACGTAAAACAGACATTTGTTGAAGAACTGTGCAGTCAACTAGTAACAATTGATGTAAACTCTATTAACACTGAGGACAATTGAGCATCCTCCAGAGACTGTCTACTCGGCTGCATCCAATAACCTCAGTCCCACCACATGTAAACATCAAGATTAGTTTGATGAAAACAGTATTGACATAGGGAGACTACTGAACAAGGAACAGCTTCTCCATAAGGCCTGCTTAGAAGACAGCACTTCAACATCTATGAAGGCAGCCTTCAATAACATCAAGAGGATTGTCCAATGCAAACTTAAGAGATGCAAAACTCATGGCTGAGCAACAAGGTTGATGAGATCCAGTCCTACTCAGATAGGAATTATATGAAGAACTTCCATGATGCTCTGAGGACAATATACTGACCACAGTCATCAGGAATACCTCCAATACTGAATGCTGGTGGCACCACACTACTCATCGATAAAGGAAAGATACTTCAGAGATGGGCAGAGCACTTCAACAACATCCTCAATCAATGATTCAACAATCATCTACTAGTGAGAAGGTAATTGATGGACTGCCCCAGGTAGATATTAACATCTCTCTTGCTGATCCTTTAACACTGACTGAGACTGTGAAAGCAATTAATCTGCTGTCAAATGGGAAAGCACCTGGAGCAGATGCTATACCAGCAGAGGTCTACAAGGCCGGAGGCTCACATATGACTTTGAAGCTAACTGAACTCAGTCTAGTCAATGTAGACTCAAGGTACCATACCCCAAGAGTATAAGGATGCATCCATTGTCCTCTTGTACAAGGGGAAAGGCAAAAGACAATCCTACAACCACCATAGGGGCATCTCCTTGCTGTCAATAGCCAGTAAAATCCTTGACAGAATTATTTTGAATTGCCTTGTGCAACACATTGAACAAAGGATCCTGCCTGAGAGTCAATGTGGTTTCAGAAAAGGATGCAGGACCATAGACAGTGTTTGCAGCTCATCAACTTCAGGAGAAATGCCTGGAACAGAACTCCAACCTCTACATGACTTTCATTGACCTGACAAAAGCATCTGATACAGTCAGGCTAGCAGGCCTTTGGAAGATCATGGCAAAATTTGACTCCCCAGAGAAAATAATTGCAATGGTTCAGCAATTCCATGGTGGCATGCTCGCTCGCATTGTGATTGATGGCGAGTCATCTGAACCATTCCCAGTCACCAATGGAGTCAAGCAGGGCCGTGTGTTGCCCTCAACCCTCTACAGTAGGATGTTCTCTGCCATGCTTACAGATGCCTTTCGTGACTGTGACACTGGGATTGACATCAGTTACCAGACTGATGACAACCTCTTCAATTTGCGGAGCCTAGAGATGAAGATGAAGTCACAGGAAGTGACTGTTCATGATCTTCTGTTTGCTGATGATGGTTCCCTAAATGATAAATCTGAATCTGACATGCAACGGAGTATGGACCACTTCTCCTCAATTTGTGACAACTTTGCTCTCACAATCAACACTAAGAAGATGTCACAGCGGCGTCCTGCAGGAGGGCCATGATCTCTTGAGGCCCCCTTCCAATGCCAAGTCAGCCCAAGGGCACCCTCAAATTCTTACCCGCAACGTCTTTGATGACACTACATATTTGGGAGGCTGCCTTTTACACCCTCTTGGCCACTTCTCGCTGGTTACCTGGACCCCGTAGTTTCCGGGCCCCTCGTGGGTCCCACTCTACAATGGGTGCTTCAGGGGCACCCTAGCCTTAGGGGCTATGCATGGCTCTGACCACCCCTGTACCACGCCCCAAGCATCGCAGGTGTAATGGACATTGTTCAGTCTCTCTCTGTCTTCACGCCCTCTCTGGCACTCGGGCTCTCCGCAGCCCTGTCTCTCTCCATGCCCTTCTCAGTAATGCCGCCCTCTCTCAGGGCTCACCACGCCCACACTGGGGCTTCTCAGCAATGCCCCCTCTCTGGGGCTCCTCAGTAATGCCACCTCCTCTCCAGGGCTCACTGCACCCGCACTGGGGCTTCTCAGCAATGCCCCCTCTCCAGGGCTCCTCAGTAATGCTGCCCCCACTCTGGGTCCCTCTCAACAAATGCTGCCCTCTCTCTGGGCTCACCATGCCCACACTGGGCCTTCTCAGTAATGCTGCCCCCTTCCCTGGGGCTCACCACAATGCTGCCCCCTTCCCTGGGGCTCACCACAATGCTGCCCCCTTCCCTGGGGCTCACCACACCTGCACTGGGGCTTCTCAGCAATGCTACCTCTCTGGGGCTTCTCCACTGCCCCTCTCTGGGGCTGGGGTCAATGTACCCCAAATGCTGCGCCCTCACTGGCACTGGGATCTCCACACTGTTGTGGGTCCCCTATGACACCTCCTCCAACCCCTAATAGCCTCACCCAAACCACCAGTAACAGCAACACAAACATAAGCCACTTGGCTATAATGTAAATGGAAGCCACCCAGCCATAACAACAGTCCAGCCTACCAGGGAATACTCCATCCCTCAGCCATGTCAGATGCTGCACTTTCAGTCAGGCTGCTCCTCTCTTCCATGAGAAAGAGAACTCCTTCCTCCTTGGCTGTCAGCAGGGAACTGCCTCTAGCCCCAGCCCCTAGGGTTTATAAGGGAGCCAGGCCCTGCCCCTTCTGGTCAGCTGACCTCCTCTGGTTGTCCTGGCAACCAACAGCTGGGCTCCTTATTCCCTGCTAGGGCTCTTTGCCTAGCCATTTCCCCTCTTTAGGAGCAGGGCACCTAAGTGCTCTGCAACAGAAAACCATGCAGCAATAAAATCTTACCTAGAGCCTACCATCACAGTGAATGGACAGACCCTCCAGGCAGTGGACAACTTCACCTGTCTCGGCAGTATGTTGTCACATGCAGTTCACATTGATGATGAAACCAATCCCAGCATTGTTAAAGCAAGCATGTTCTTTGGCAGACTATGTGTACATATGTGTGAGCACAGCCACATCAGTCAACAAACAAAACTGAAGATCTACAAAGCCATTGTGTTGCCAGTCCTGATGTATGCATGTGAAACCTGGATGGTGTGCAAACACCATGCTATGAAGCTGAACCACTTTCACTTGGGCTGTCTGAGGAAACTCATGAGGATAAGATGGCAAGACAAGGTCCCAGACGCTGAGGTTCTTACATGGGCAGGCATTCCAAGCATCCACACTCCATTGATGAAATCACAGATGAGATGGGCAGGCCATGTCACTAGGATGTCAGATGAGCAACTGCCAAAGATCTATTACAGTGAGCTAAAGGAGGTAAAGTGCTCTCTGGGAGGCTGGAAGAAACACTTCAAGGAATCCCTCAAGTCATCCTTGAAACATTTCAACATTGACTGAAGTCTTGGGAAGATGTCACTCATGATTGTTCCCCCTGGTGAAGCTTCATCCACACTGAGCTACCATCTATGAGTGGAGAAAAACTGCTGAGGCACAGCAGAAACACAAACAGTGCACATCTCACAACAGCAACACATCCACTTTTGATCAAGCAACCCAAAGCAGTATTTCTTGCTCAGTGTGCTGTAGCTAGTTCAAGCCGATGTCCTTAAACCAACACAGCTACAACCAAAAAGCCAGCAACATGGAAGATATTGAATGTTGCCACTTGGAAGGTTACTCAGTTGGTCTAATAAAAGATATCACATCTACTCAAAGAACCATGCCTACCTCTACACAGTTCAAAGCACAAATTGGCCTGATCAGCCATTCATGTGTTCACAGAAACTGCCAGTGATGTCATGGTTGTCTTCAAATTTGAAGAATGAACAACAACATGAAGAGTTAATGTGGGAAGAGAGAGCACTCCACAGCCTCTGCTGTCTTGCCTTTACTATTCAGTCCTCAGTTGTTCCAGAGCAGCAACAGGGTGGCTTTCGAGATATATTGAATAGTACCACCGGGGAGAGCCAGCATTTTCCCTTTCATGTCCTTCCTTCTGGAATACTTGATTTTGCCACTCCTGGCACAGAAACAGCACATAGCATGTAAGGAATGCAAAGTCTGACTCTATGCACATATAAATATAGAATCTGATTTTCACTTGAAGCCCGTTTATGCCACTTGAGCAATCCAAATGAGACTTAAAATGGGCAGAAAATTACTCTTGCTTTAAAGCCTCTGTACATTACCAGACAATATCAAGACAGCTTAGTATATAGTAAATTAGGCCCCGTATGTTAATAAGAGAGGTTCTATAAAGTTTATTGCTGGTAGCAGGGGCTTTACTTTGCAGATCTCTCCAAGCAAATAGCAATAAAATTTTTATGGCACCCCTACCATCTCATATTTTGTTTATTCCATATATGATCAAACAATACTGTTTGTCCTTTTATAACTCATCATGTTGCTTTTTTCCCCTTTAAGATGCATTAATGTTGAGCACTGACATCCTCAGTATAGACAAATCTAATCCACAAATGCAGTGTAAAGTTCATTAATCATCTGAAATTTTTACCAGAGAATATATTTTAAAGTCTTTTTTGTTGCATTACAAGTTCAGCTGTGTTGTTTCTCGTGTTTCAGCATGATTAGCATAACAATGAGATAAATTATACACTTAGGGATGGGTCCACTTCTGCTCAAGTCAGTTCAAGGACACATGGTATACAGATATATAGTAGAGTGAAACTCTTGTCTGAGGTACCAAAGGGATGCTTGTCCAGGGATTTCTCAGTAAAGTTAAAGTGAGGTGAAACCAATTGCATGCCTGCATGGTAATGATCTGTTTGGGTGTTCTCATGGAGTGCAGCCGGTAAATCTATGGACTGCACAGATTTCATTTCAGATTGACATGAAACTTTTTGTTCAGTTTGGCCATCAACCAAAAAGAACAGTTATTTGTGCAGGTCTCCATAGCACTTCCCTTCTTCCTTTGAGCCCAGTGACATTCCATTGAACAGATATTGTTCAGCTGGTTTCAAGTGGGTTTCAAAAGATCTTCCTTTTCTAAAAAGAAGGAAGAACCTGGGGAAGACACATTCTGCCCAGCACTGTTACCTAGCAAAGCCCACGGAATTTCTGTGTCAGAGTGGATATGTCTACACATGAATTTAAGTGGGCTTAATTTAATATGCATTAGTTTAATGCACATTAAGCATTTTTGGCAGGTGTTTACATGCCGTGGGGACTTGAAAATAACTTTCATTCCATGTCAGTCAAGCCTTGCCATGTGCCCCTGTGGCCACTGGGAGAGCTCCAGCCTCTGGCCACATTGCTGCCAGCACTTGGCAGCCATGCTGAAGCCAGAGCCAGCTCCCAACACTTAGTAGCCATTTTGAAAGCACACCCTGTGCACTGTGACCTCTGGGCTGATGCTTTCTGTGTCAGAGCAGCAGCATGGCAGAGACACAGGCAGCATGTGCCTGCTCTGCTCCTGCCACAGCTGCACTTCCCAGCCCTGGTACCCAGAGACAGGGTCCCCCATGCCTCACAGCTGCCACAGCTTTCCTGATCACCCACGACCATTCCGCACGCCTGCCGCTCAGCCACCTAGCGCTGCCCTACTCCCCCACCTGCTCTAGCCACCTGCTGAATGACTAGTACATGACCTTCTGGGGCCCCCGCCACTGCACAACTGCTCTTGCCAGCCCCAATGAACACCAGCCAGCCCCAATGCACCACCAGGACTGCCATCACCTTCCTGCCCAACCAGCCTTGCCACCTCTGGGCCTGCTGTGCCATCCAGCACAGGTGATAGCACATCATGCTGCAGGAATAGGATGGTGACCAGTGGGTCAACATGTTCTGGATGACCCAGGCCATCTTTGAAGACCTGCTGCACCAACTTCAGCCCCACTAGGAGTGCCAGGACATGGAGAAGCACCTGGCTGTACCTGCTGACACACACCTGGCCTGCCACCCATAAACCCCCTACAAGAGTTGTACAAAGTGGGCCATATTCAATTTGGATTCAATTTCAGTCCACTATAGGAGAACAATGATTCAATTTGCTGATTCAGATCACTGTCCCGATTCAATTCGGCTGAATCGAAATCTGAAGATTCGATTTTGATTCAGAGAATCAGCGATTCAGCCATAGACACAGCTTTATATGTTTTTCTACGTACCTCAAGGTACCAGGCATGGCTCATGAACACTGAGATGGTGGGGCGGATGGAGCATCCCACAGGAGAGTGAGGGGGGGTCCTCCACATGCTTGATGATGGACCAGAAGTGCTTCTGGTCCACTTCTGGGTTCACTGCCAAGTGCACTGGGGACACCTCTCCTCCCCCCCGCACGCTCCCATGGGATGCTCCATCCACCCAACCATCACAGTGTTCATGAGCCGCCTGGTACCTTGAGGTACATAGAAAAAACATATCAAGCTGTGTCTATGTCCGAATCATTGAATCTCTCTGAATCTCTCCAAATTGATTCAGAGGCTTCGGATTTGATTCAGAGCGATTAATGTGTCTCCTGATTCAATACAGATTCAGATATTCAGCCACCAAAGTGGGCCAAATCTTCACCAAATTGAATCAGTGACTGAAGCTTCACACAACCCTACCCCCTACCCACCCCCAGCACCACTCCAGGACACACAGATATTGGTAACAAAAACCTTTATTCCTCTCACAACCCTCACCCCCCTTTCCCCTACCTCCCACCTCAACCAACAGAGCCCCCCCCACCAACACACAGAGCCTGTCCACCACCCTTCCCACCCACCTACAACAAAAAACTGTCTTCCCAAACTGAAAACTATATACATCAGTCTCAGTCCTTCTCTGAGTCCCAGAGTGGGGGGCTATGCACTGGAGGCACCCAGAGCACAGAGCCCAATGACAGGCAGCCAGCACCCTGGCTGTGGACAGTTCTCCCACAGGGCCAGGGGCCATGGTGAATGGCAAAGACTTCTGTGGATGGAAGGTGACAGAGGCCCTCCTCCAAGGCCCAGGTGGGGGCCTGCTGCAGGGTGGCAGGTAGGACTCAGGGGCCCTGTAAGGCCAAGGCTGGGAGCCTCATGTGAGGGTCCTGAATGTAGGCTCCAGAGGCCAGCTCTGGCTGGCCAGTTGCTTCTGGAGCAGCTCCACGCAGTGCTGCTCCATGTTCTCCAGCCAGACCCGGTGTGCCCACTGTGCCTGGTCCCATGCCTCCTCCCAGGAGGGCTCCTGACTGATGTCTTCACCCTGCCAGGACAACTCCCACACCTCCTATGCCTGCTTCCACATGTGCTCCCACGCTGCCCAGTTCTCAACCACTGCCACCAGCCACTGGAGCAGGAGGGTCCAATCTGTGGTGCACTGCTGATGAAGGCAGCATGTCTCAGTGGCTCCAACAGTGACCCTGCTGCAGCACTCCTGCAGGCCCCTGAAGCCTCTCCCTCACATCCAGATGTTGGCCCTGAAGAGGCAAGAGACAGAAGCCTTTTGTGTGAGTTTGCAGCACTGCAAAAGTAAGATGCTCTGCACCCTATGCTGCCCAGCCTCAGATTCAAGATCAGCTCTGCATGGGTGTCCAGGGACCATCTTAAGCTGTCCAGGCATGGCTGGGTCCAGGCAGCCACTGGCCAAGCCCCTGAGCTTTGATGGCATGAGGGATGTTGACATTGGATTTTAGGAACCAAGCCCTTAGACCTTTGTTCTGGGTGGGTGCAACCCTCAGACTGACCACAACACCTGCCAGTTGATAATAGGGGAGTTTATTGATACAGAGTGATAACAGAAAAGCAATAATACAAACAATCAAGCAATTTTATATCTACCAATCCTAGGGCTGTCATCAGAGTCAAAGTACATCTGGTCAGGATTCAGGCTCCACTCTGAGGCTCTTTCTCTTAGGTGTCAGCAGTCTGGAGGTGGGACGCCGAGGCCCACAGCACCCCTGCAGTGGTGTGCATGAGACAGGCTACTGGTATGCCCTCTGTCCATGGTGGCCTTCGGAACCTTCCTGGGGGATGGGGACGGGGATGGGAATCCCTTTCCAGGAAGAGAAGAAGGAGGACCTCAAAGAGGGATGGGAGGGATGGGACAAAAGAAGGGAACCTTTGTTAATGTCAAGTCTCTGCTTTTGTATTCTCCTTCCCCCTTGAGACTCTTGATGACTCTTCATCTGTGGCTAACTCTGGTTGGTTGTCTCTTTGTGGTCACACATTCATGTAGCCTTCTGGGTCTTCTCCTAATTTGGTCAGTTCCCCAAAACTGGGACTCAGCCCCACTGCTGCTCTGGGGCCTTGTTGCTACTATCACTATCTCATGTTAGAGAACAGTATGGTACATACTTCCTTTGGTTCCCAGGCTTTTTTTTGGACTATGTGTTCTTGTTGGCCTTGTTGTGTTACACAACCTGTCTGCCTTGAAATCTGTGATCTTGTGTTATGGGATACCCCTTCAATTCTCAGGCTGTGCCCATCGGTTGGTCTTGTTGTGCTAGATAATCTGTCTGTTTTCAGGGCCATGAGAAGCTGTGTGTGTGTCTCCCAAGCTCTTTAGAAATCCATTTAACCCCTGCTGCCCATCTTGAACCCTTATAATACATATATCTATACCTATAAGCTAATTCCCCAAAAACAGGCCTTTAAATGCCATTTTAAGCCAACAGGGTAGCAAGCCAATGCCAATGCCTGGAGGACTACTGGTGGCAGTACTACATGTCCTTGCCCCATGCTGCCAAGGAGGACATAGCCGTCAGTATCAATGCCTTCCTCGGCATGTGAGAGGCCTGTGCCCACCCAGCAGTAGGGACAAGGGCTGCCCAATAAAGTTTTGAACTGTGTCACACCTTTGTGTGCTGTGGGTGGAGAACATGGGGCCAGGGGAGTGCAAGTGTGCCAAACAGGGAGTAGGGGTGGGGCTGGGAGCAGGGGCAGGGTTGGGGACTAGAAGGGCCCTCTCCCAGTGCAGGATTTACCAGGTGTCCAGGGCTGACAAGGTTGGTGGCTTGGTGTGGAGCTCCCCAGCAGTGGCGCAGTCTGGCTGTACCCAGTGTCCATGGCCTGTGGTGAGTGGCAAGCTGGCATCTGGTTAGGGGAGACTACCCCTCCCCACCCCACCCCTCCCCCCCAGGGAGGAGCTGGTGGCCAGAGGTGTCATGGCCATCTGCTCCTTGGGGTAGGGTGTGGGTCTGGGCAAGTCAGCTGCTGGGCAGAGTCCCTCAAGCTGCCAGTGGGTGCAGCAGCCAGGGAGGTGGGTGGGGCAGGGCGCTGAAGGCCCAAGGTACCATCCTCCAGTGACACATCACTGGAGGCGTCCGGCTATGGTGCAAGTGAAGGCAAGATGCCCCTACCGTTGGCACTCACAGGTGAGCAGCCTGTGTCCTGGGGCACCAAAATGCAGGTCAGCTCCTAAATGAAGGGCATGGTCTTTTGGTCACAAACAGACCAACGGCTGAAGATGGTCATGGCCACCAATTGTGCCCAAAATACTTTGATCTTCACATGGTACTGCCACACCATCTAAGAGTGGCCTTGTGTATGCATCCCAGCTGAAATGACTTCATAAATGTGGGCATTCAAGCACGCACCCACGCAAACTGCCTCTGGATGTCAGCACCACCCAAGAGCGCCATGAGGTCATGTGCCTTCTTCTGGGTCCAGTTCAGGGCCCGGGCACTCAGGATGAGCATGGGCACATGGGTGGAGGCAGGGCTTGATGGGGATAATGTGCTGGACATACTTCCCATACCAGCTCTCTGGGCCCCTGCACAGCTGACCCTGTGATGCCAGCCATGGATGGCTGCCAGCAGCCCTGTGGACAAGGGCACAGCCAGGGTCAGGGAGGAGCACAATAGAGGCACTTCACCTCAGTGCCTGCAAAACGATGGAGCTGGGGATGAGGGGCACCAGGGAGCAGATGCTGGCCCTGCTGCCATAGAGAGCAGGGTCAACAGCCCTGGGAGGAATCTCAGGGCTAGGCAAGGGATGCAGCAGGCTGCAAGCCTTTGCAACACTCACCTGTGACCAGCTAGGGAACAAGATGGCCAGAGGCTGCCTGAGTCCTGTCCAGGGGGAACACAGGGCCTGGTAGGCTCCCACAGGCAGCACTGGCTCCTTCAGGCTCCCTGTGCTGTGTGCTCCAAGGCACAAAATGACTGGAGGGCTGTAGCTAGGGCTGCCAGAGAGCTGCCCAGCCCTGGAGGAGGAGAGGCAGCCAGCCAGGAGCTACGAATGGCCCCCTAAAGTCCCTGCGTTAATGTGCATTAATGGGTCTACAGATGTGTTAATGCAGTTTAACAAGTCACACCTAAATTTGATGCTTGCTTTATGCAGGTATCGAATTTAGGCAGGATTAGCCTTAAATAAGGCTAATGAGCATTAAATGCCCACATGTAGACATGCCCGGTGAGAGCAGAACAGAGCAGCACAGGCATGAATGGAAACCTACTGGTAACATTATGATGTAAGCAAGCCAATCCACATGGTTAAGAAAGCCTTCTGAATAGATACTTCAGTTAAACTCTTGTCTTCATTTCCCCCCAAAATCCCTCTCCTCCAAAGGAATAATAGTAAGAAAAAAACAGAGATTTAACCTCATCAAGTTTCCCTAATAAGATTTCTACTCCCAATATTGAATCTTTACTCTGGTCATTCATTAACATGTCATTAATTATTGCAGCATCATTATCATTACAGATATATGCTGTGAGCACTGATTTTTTTTCCACTCCCCTTGAAGGGATCTGCCAGGTCTTATTTCACTGTTTGTTTAAAGAAACAGCACCATGGAGGCAGAGTGGGAAGAATGGAGTGTTCCACTATGACTGTGCAATACATATGCTCAGCTAAGAAATTCTTCATGTATTTTTCAATGTGGTGGGAAAACACAGCCTCTTGTTAGGTTCAAAGTCAAAAAGGTCCAACATTTGTCGAAACTGATAACTTATTCTACTGACAACCTTTGAAAAGAAAACGTGATACAATAGAAAACTAGCCCAATATTAACACGCTTTTACAGACAGCATTCCCAGATTCCTTTATCCAGCCAAACAAAATGCATATCTTCTTCCAAGTTCCTGTTTATTACCAAGCAAGTACTGAAAGAAAAATAAGTCTGTGATGCCACAAATTTTTAAGCAAATTTACTTTAACACCTTTTCTGCCCATTTTAGAATCACTTTCTACAAATAATCTACCCATGAGCCAGGAATACACATGCTTAATTTTAACCACTGGACTAGTCATTCTTAAATCTATGGAACTACTCACGCACTTAAAGTGAAGAACATACTCAAGTGCTTTGCTCTAAATGGCTATTGAGACAAACTTTACCAGCATGAATATTTGCAGAAAGTGAAAATTATGAGTATATATTGCAGAATGAGAATTTAAAATTAATGATTACAAATAATCGAGCTGGAAAGCTGGCTTTAAGAATTGCAGAGAGAGGTAGTCAGCCATGTTAGTCTGGAGTCAGGCAGAAGGCAGGGTAGATTGGCAATTTATAGACTAACTAAATCAGAAATGCCTACGCTTTTGTAAGTAGCAGCTTACTTCATCAGATACAGTGAAAGGACTGCAAGAGCAGCGCTTCCAAATAGAAAGCAATCATCAGATCCCCTACCTTTTGTATTCTAGTCACTGCTTTCTATTTAGAAACTTTGCATCCTACAGCCCCTTCACTGCATCTGATGAAGTAAGCCATGGCTTGCCAAAATTTATGCATCCCCAATTTAGTTAATCTATAACAGGGGTGGCCAACCTGCAGTATGCATGTCACAGGTCTCATGGGCAGCCTCTGTGTGGGGCACATAGCAAATCCGGCTGGGAACAGTGGCAGATAAGGCAGGGAGCAAAAAGTAAAGCAGCAAATCGAGCAAGGAACACAGGGCAGGGAACAGAAAGCAGAGCAGCAGATTGGACAGGGGAAGGGGATCAGAGTGACATTTAGGGAGAGTACAGGGCTAATTTATCACATTTGCCAAAAAGGTTGTCTCCCACTGGTCTATGAGGTGCAACTCTACCCTACTTTTTAAGAACTGCACTCATTTAATCAAAATATGGGAACAGACCACACGCTCCTTGTGTCTGCTCAGAAGACCCCAATTTCTTATCTTGAAAATTTGTAATGGATTGCTCATAAATGTACTTCAAGGCAAGCGTTATTTCCAGAAATGATTCTGTGAATTATTTTGAATAACGACAATAAGTATAAGCTATGCTGTGTGCAAGGGTCATTCCCTATCACCAAAACAGGGAAAGTTAATGACTCTATCACCTAATTCATATATTGCATTACTAATTGTAGCTCTGTCAGTAAGGTACTTGCTTAAATATTCTGGAGGACCCCATTTTTTCACTATAGTGAAATCTGCACATTAAAAACAGGCTGAGGTCCCATGCTTAATAAAAATTTCTAATAAACATAAAGCAAACCACTTCTACCTATATTTAACAATGAGGCAGGGTTCATTCTTAAGACAAGAAGTTTGTATGTAATATGAATAGCTTCTTCTATGGATTTTACCATGTTCTGTGGGAGGAACTAATGTACAAATTTCATGCAGCTTGGTTTGGAAGTCTGAGTGCTTATGTTAAGCTTATAACAATCCTTATAAGCTTTCTAAATCTGAAAATTGGACTGGTCATAAAACATAGTTAATATGTTTTCTTATGGATTTGCTAGTATGTCCTGTTTTAACTAAGTGAGAAATGCCAAATAAATATCTGCTCTCACAGCAGATCAGCATTTCTCCTTGCATTCCCAACAATAGACCAAGCAATACTTGAGGAACACAGAGGAAAAAAGGGATCTTACCAAGCTTTTTCAAATCTCAATAAAGTATGCTTTCTTTCACAAAATAAAGAAGGTAAGGGTGGAAGTTAAGTGGAAAAGATCAAACACTTATGAACACTTATGAGACAAAAGGAAGAAAAAGGCAATAAGATCGAGATGGGTGTATTTGCATGATCATGAATTAGATGCACGGCCATTTTGTCTTCATACCTTTGCTAGCATACTTCCATCCTGAGATGCAAACCCCAGGTATTACCAATCCTGGAGTCCAATTGGGCTGTCTTTATCCATACCAATTGGTGGATTTATGTTACTCTGCTCTTTCTTGGAAGCAGAAATCTCAAAATTCACGCACATCCCCTCTCTCCACCCCCATTTCTTTTTTGTTCGTTAACATTTTATTTTCTCTGAAAATAAGGGTGTTTTGTTCTAACGCAATTATAGCAAGTGTTGATGGTCTGATGACAGATGGTAATAGCTCCCACATGTTGAAGAATGGTTAATTGAAAGCAGTACTTGAATGAACAGGACATCTAGAGCAACACTGAATTCCCAGAAGTGAATTGTGCAGGGTGTGCAGAGATGACCAGTATGGTTCAGGGTCAACTCAACTCTTTTCACCTTTCCCTAACAAAGCTGACATAGCCATAGTGGATACACTTGATCTTCTCTGAGCTTGGAACCTAAGTAGTCCTTGGCCTGGCTGGCACTTGGATAGGAGACCATTCCAGAGATATATGCCAAAGCGCCATGGTTGAACATTTGACCATAGAAACCAAATAAGAGGCAAAACTACATTCAGCCCCAAAGGAGGTCCATAAAGGTCTAAGAAGTGCTACAGGGACCTCTCCCATAAATGAGGCAGTGGAGGTGCCCCTAAGAGAAGCCCCCTGCTGCTTCTCTCAATCATGCCTGTAGCCTCTGCTGAACTGGCAAATGGTAAGGAAAGGAAGGAAGGAATAAAGTCTCTAAATCATGCCCTACACTAATGCTATCAGCCATTTTCTTTTTTCCTGCCTAACATGTAGGCATTCTAGGAGAAGCTTCCAAAGCTCAAAAACCAAATGAGGTAAAGATCATTATGTGGCAATCAACAGTCATCCTGGGGCATGGTATACGCATGAGGGCCACCCAGACCTTCAATGCACATGCCTAGGCAGGATTTTTTTGGAGGAGTGGAGGCTTCCCAGACCTTCCATCTTCCCCTTAGGTCACTGAGACAGAATCCAAAGACCAAACTGAGTCCAGATGTTTGGTGCGTCCGTAACTGTAGTTGGTTAAGTGTCAGGGAATCAAACCCAAGTCTCCTGTATGGTAGAGGATTCTACCAAGGAGTCTACCACTGAACCACAGGGGACTGATGAAGATCAAGCAAGTCCTTTAATCCTATCTGTGTTGCCATCTGCTCCTGGCTAGCCAGGTGCCTGAAAACACCCAGAACTTTCAGCAGAAAGAGATGATCTGCCTGAAGGGAAGAAATATTGCTGTCAAAGACAACTGCAGAAGAGTCTCCCTTCAGGATGAGTGGCAATCCTGGGACATCTATTTTGTAAAGACACTGCCACTCCAGGAGGTTAAGGCACAAGGGAGGCAACTCCCTGCATGTGTGTATAGACAAGTCAACAAAGGCAGCATAAAACAAAGACAGCAGCCTCCAAAGTGGGAGGGCCCCAAGGAGGGCCCTAGCTCGCTATTGATTCTATGTTGATAGCTATCATATGTCCAGGTTTTCCTGGATATGTCCTCTTTTTGGATCCTCCAATCTGGGCATTTTTTTTCTTAATATGATCAAATGTCTGAGATTTTGGTCAGCTCAGCTTTGAAGTTTTTCCTGCCTTGCCCTAGCAAAGAGCTGCCTGGGGCTGGGGGGACTGAAGGGAGGGTGACTGGAAGCAGGGTGCACACACATGTGGCCGGCATGCTGCCAGGCAGGGCAGTGGGAGCAACCCTGGCAGCTGCATGCAGGTAAGTCTAGGGGAATGAGGATTGGAGGGCCAGGACTTGGGGACTGTTTGGTGGTGGGGGTGGGGGTCTGTGCCAGGGGGACTGTGGGTCAGGAGTGGGGGGCACCTCCAGCGATGGAGGTCTGCTGGTTGGGAGGGAGGGGCACCAGCATGGCCCAGAGGAGCAGAGTATTTGGGATTGGGAGTGAGAGGCAGCGGCAGAGCCAGTAGTCTGTAGGTCAGGAGTGAGGGACTGTGGCTTGGAACAACAGAATGAGCAGGAGCAGGACATTGGCATATCACTGCCGGCACAAACATATAATTCCTCCCCACTGACAGGTGTCCTCTTTTTTGGAACTGGAAATATGGTAACCCTAATTGGATATTAGGAAGAAGTTTGTCGCTAGGAGGGTGGTGAAGCACTGGAAAGAGTTACCCAGAATGGTCCTTGGAGGTTTTTAAGATCAGGCTTGACAAAGTCTTGGCTGGGATGATCTATTTGGGGAGGGTCCTGCTTTGAGCAGGAGTTTGGATTAGATGTGACCTCCTGAGGAAGCTTCCAACTCTACTTTTCTGTGATTCTGATACTGACGTGTAAAAATGCCCAGTCTATCCACCGAGCACGGAGGGAAGCGGGGGAAGCATCGGAGTAAACCTAGGAAGAGTCGCTGTTTTCAAAGCAGGCTCCTCGCGCGTTTTAGGTCAGGCACTGAGATGAGCAAATAGAGAGGCTAAGATTGCGATGGAAGGGGCTGGGCATTTCCCGAGGACGGACACACACACACACACACGCACACTCGGGGGCAGAAGGCAAGGCAGCAGGCGGAGGACTACAGCTCCCAGCGTGCCGGGAGAGGCGCTGCCCCAGCTGGCGGGCTGCCGCTCGCCTTCC
>NW_005841837.1:6495912-6496196 GCF_000455745.1 Alligator sinensis
GGCTCCGGCCGGAGAGCCGCTCCCTGCAGCCGAGCCCCTGCCAGCTCCTCCGCACCATTTCGCAGCCCAGGGGCTGAGCCGCAAAGAGCATTGAAGGACGTAATGCCCAGGGTCCCCCGGCAAGTGTGTGCGAGAGACAGAGAGGAAGAGAACTCGGCTCTTTGGACTTTCCATGAGGCAGGAGAGAGTCTGACTTGGGCGGGCTGTTGTAGTATCTTGTATGGCAGGGGGCCGTCCCAACGGGGAAGTTAGAAGTGAAAAATGCCAGGGAACCGCTTTTTGAA
>NW_005841837.1:6496206-6512353 GCF_000455745.1 Alligator sinensis
CATTTAAAAGTGCCCGAGCGGGCTCTGTGGGGGCTGGCCGTTTGCAGAACGCGCTGCCTGCTGCCAAATGCAGATCGCCTGCTTTTCCCCTGTATCACAAAGTGTCCCTTCATCATTTCCCACTGAAAGCAGTGAGCGGTGGTAAAACATCCAAACCACGTTTGGCTTAGCTACTTTTTTTTCATTTGCCTGTGCTGGGTTACAGCTTCAAAACACCATATAACGAGAGCCCCTTAGCTCAGATTTCACCCCAGCTCCCACGTTTCATTGCTTTAGCAAAGCCAGGACAACACGCAAGCCAATTTAAAATAAGCATTTTAATGCAAGGAGACGATAGCGCACTCTATGTAAATCTGTTACCATAGTATCTTTTGCATACTGTATTTAATTCCAACAACCACTTTTAGGCAAGTGAAACCAAACCTACAATACCACATACTCTATTTAGCCCACACTGCCTGAAGGTTGTTCAGTGTGATGCTAGAAACTAGAGAACAAGGAACAAGAAGGAAAGAGAAAATTACTATTGTTTTCTATAAGAAGGGTAGTACATTTACAGAAAAATGGTAGCCAGCATAAAAAGTTTTTATCTCTTGATTAAAGGAACAAATTTAAAAAACAAGCCTGTGCCCCTTCCAGACCTCTTCATGTTATAGAGGAAGTCACCAAATGAATCATGAAACTGTGAGGCAAAAATCTATCAAGAAAAGTGCATCTTCACTAAGGCTATGTCTATGTTGCAAATGGAGGTGTCCTGTAGCATGTCTCCCTTAGCTACCTTTAATCTACCTAGTTCAAGTAACAATAAGAGTACAGGTATGGGGGCACGTGCTCTTCACTGCAGGCTGCATAAGCCCCAGGTGAGCTCACTCACAGAGGTCTGTGTATCTCTGCTGTTGCTGCCAAGCTAGCTAATCAACAGCTAGCCCAGGTGTGCTGATGCATGCTCTCTGACCTCCAACAGCAGTGTGGAGAAGCCCTAGTCTTCAGGTGGCTGAGTTTGGGGTTTGTCTGGCTTTGTGGGTTTTTTTCCTAGCCAGCACAGACTTATTTCAGCTTTCAAAAGCTGAATTTTATTTCCTCTACATGAAAGGAATTGGAAAACTCAAAAGCTACAAGATGTATACACTGACAGCCTGATTCAGTGTCCATGGAAATCACTGGGAAGCTTCCCATTAATTTCAAAGTGCTTCAGACTGGGATTTAATTGCTTATCTGATCTGTGTGACTACAGTGCATAGATCCAATCCTATTCAGAACTGTTCTTGAATACAGGCTTGAGGCACCAACCTTAAAGTTATTTGAGACTATAATGGGATCTAAGTACATGTGTAGGTGCTGCCCTGAATGAGGATTGCTTTCTGTGAAGACTGATCCTGCTAAGTTTATGCAATTAAAACATCTGGCCATTTTTAGAGGAAAACCAGTCAAACAGGTAGGGTAATTCAATTTAAGGTTGGTCTGAGGTGCCCTGCCACTTTTTTAATGCTTTAAAATCTGTTAGTAGATACCACATCATTTAATACATACGATAATATCAAACCTACTCTGCCACTTTCACTTCTGTGGCTGTTCAGTTTTAGAGGAGACTGCCACCTATAATTGTGAGTCGGTTTAACTGTTTCACTGTTTAACAAATAATGCAAGTCCTTGCTAATAGACCAGGATGGGATCACCTTTGTCCCAGAGAAAAAAAGTCAGGAAAAGGTCAAGATCATACTTTCTGAGCAGAATGAAGAAGTATCCTCATTCTTTATTTCCAAGATTCTCTTAATTAACTATTACTTTAATGAGCAAAACTTCTCCCAAACAACTCACTCAAAAGGGTGGCATATTTTTTTGAGTAATCCTTATACTCCAGGCTTCTTGAAGACAAAATGCTGCTTCTATTTCTTTGTTCTTGAAAAACAATGGTCTATTGTTCTGTTCCCTTAGAAATACTACAAACATAGAATATGCATTAGAGGCCTTCAGATTTGTTTAGTATACATCTTTAATTGCTAATCTTCAATATTTGGACACTGTTTAACTAGGATAGACTGGTAAAAAAAGAAATCTATCAACAGATGAGGAATACAAGTTCTATTTTCCATCCCAAGGCTAGGGAGGAATATTTGCAGGATCTTTGTCTTGCTGTCAAGTGCTATATACAACAAGAGAAGTGTAGCTAAGCAGATGTTAACTGAAAGGCAAAACACTTTGTTGCTTTCAAGTGAATTTTATCCCATCAAGAGTTGTGGTAGGAAAACAAAGCATTTAATAAAAGTCAAGTATATAAAAATAAAAGCAGAGAATGCTACAGAATTGAATGGGTTAATAACACTTATTGTCATCTGATTTTATGAGACAGAGGCCAAATGTAGCATATCCAGAGCCTGGAGAACACTTTGATACCATGGAATACACCCAGTGGAAGGCAGGCATCTCATAAGATTTTGAGAATCCTAAATACTTTATAAGTTTTGTCCTGCCAAATTCTACATACCCAAAATTAATATCATATCAGGTAGATACAGCATAGGGCTCCCCCATTAGGTACAGCTGACAGTAAAGGCACGGAGTGTAAAATGACTTTCTTGCACAGTTTTCAGTTTGCATGTTCTGTCTAATGCTGCCAGGCATGATGGTGGACAGATTAAGGCAGTTCACTATAGTTCTAGAGGTAAGAGTTTGAATCTCATTTTACATTCATGCCACTGGCCCAGTTATGAATGGGTACCTGGCCATTATGGCTGGGGAGTCAGCAAGGGCTGGGCATGATGCTAATGACATCACACTCTTCCTGTTCCATGCCACTGCTACAGAAGTGCCTGAACCACATTACCCCTTTGGCCAATTCCCTATCCAGGCTTGTGTACACCTTTGCACTTTTTGATCCAATGATTTGCACCTACTGATCCTATCCAAATACTGTTACCAAAGTTTTTTCCTTCATGAAGTTCACCCCCTTTACAATATCAGCAAGCAAACAAAGCCATTTGCAACTATCAGTCGCCAAACGACATTAGGATTTTCTGCATATAATGCTGCTCCAAATTGTGCTGAAGTTTTGATAGGTCATTATTCTGGAGGAAGGAGCACTCAACCAATGACGGCACAGAGCAAAGACTTGACTAGCATTCTTCCATTCCTTTCTATGTCATTCCTTTGTATACACTATACAGTCAACCTCCCAAGTTTGCCAAAAAGCCACTCACTGACTGTGCCTGACATGAAACAGGAAGATGACCTAAAGTCATTAAAAATGTCACTCCTAATAATACATAAATATGAGCAAGAATAATTCCAGTGTATGTGGTATTATTGGAACTACATGGGAAGTTGGAGGGGGAGGTTGGGAGCAGGGCTCTCTAAACTTGAAGTTTCTATTTGCAGTTTTTATACCCTATTTTCTATTTTATATACTCTATTTTCAGCAGAGTATATAAAATATACTCATTAACTATTCAGCTTTTCCTCCCTTCCCAGGGTGTAATATTAAAAAGAAATTTCATAAAACCATGTCATGCAGTAAAATAAATAGAAATTGACTGGCTACGTGCACGGTGTTTCCAGCAGGTTTCTTCAGTAGCTGATACTGGGGTGAGGAGCAATTTGTGACACCATTATTTAATGGTGACTACCTGGCTCAGACTTGAGGGTGGAGAACCAAAAAAGGAACCAACAATGTGTGTTTAATTTTAAAAAGAATGCCACAGTTAGCTACTATGTCTGGGCACAGAACAGATGATGCTGAAGCAAACAGACTCTTAACATTTAATTTGCAATTCAACTTTAAAGAACAAGCTTCCTCTTGAAAATAAGTTTGTAGTATGGATGACACGTGAACAGAAAGTGTTATAATATACTGGGCATATGGTACCTCCAGAAGGGATACTGAACTACCAGACTATAGTCATTTTGAACACCTGTGGGTATGAGAAGGCATTTGGGCAAGGGAATGGAAGGAGAAGTCTTGTATCAAACATAACCAAGATTTTTCCCAACACAGAATTAAGATTTTTATAAAACAGCAATGTTCCATTACAGAATGTGATAGTTTAACATTGTGTCATCCTAAATTTGGTTAAATCCAAACACTTTACATTTTAAAAGGATCTTTCACTGCCATACACAATGCATACACATTTCCCCTCCCTCATCCCATATCATTTCATGTTAAACCATTAGGCAATATACAGTCTAAAACAACTCTAAGAGGTTCTGAAGGGTGCCTCTTTAAAGATCGACTTCAGATTAATCTCCATCTTCCCATGTAGAGGATGTTCAACTGATGCTTGCTCTCCTTCCAAACCCTACTAGGTTAAGTCCAGTAACATAAGTACTTCCTACACTTCTTCTGAGGACAAAGAGCTCATTTCGTATTCAAGCTTCCTGAGCAATGTACAGGATGTGTCTCCACATGCATAATGTGCTGTAGCCTATTTTACTGAGCATTAAAGTGCCATGTAAAAAACCATGAGATTATGCAAATGTACAGTAAAATAAGCTACTGCACATAAAGTGTCACTTAAAAACCATGCACATTCATTATTATGCATTAAGGCAACCTAACATGCATGTCTTTAGTACCTCACATCAGAGGCACTACATTTAATGCACATTAGAAAAAATGCACATGTAGACACGCCCACAGGGTATTAATGTAACCATGAATCGGGCCCTATGTAAAAAGCTGCCTGAGAATTGTTAATCCTTCTGAGCATGAACTATAAAGGCACAACTAGACTTTTGTTAATACAAGTGTTTTATATCTTTCCTGTGTTTGGTGGAAGATCTTGGCCATGCAATAATCTACCAGGCAAAGCAGAAATATGCATTTGCTAGCTAAACATTTTCAAAATCCTAACTCATAAACACAGGATTAAATCTGTATAAATTTTTCATACTTTCCAGTGCTGCCTTTTCCTCTGAAAAAAGCTGGATTATGATTTTGAAACTGTGTGCACTTGTGCTGTATCATAATCTATGCAATGTCGGCTATGGGATTCACAGCATTTTCATAGTTCATTGCATTTTCAGCTATGTGTCAGTCCATCAGTAACCTTTCAAATTATAAATGAAGTTAGCCTTGGGACCATAGGAAAGTAGTGCTGGAAAGGACCTCAGGAAGTCATCTAGTCCAGCTCTCTGCTCAAGACAGGGTCATCCCTGATGAAACCATCCCAATTATTGGCTGGCCTTGGGACAAGAAAGCGGTCCATGTTTATATGATTTTTTGTGCTGGAAACCTTTGCTTAGATGTTCTGAAAGAGATACTGGCATCAGATTTGGAAGTAGTGTTGCCACCTTGTATATTTTTAATTCTCACATTTCCCTCATTTAAGGTCTTGGCTCCAACTCTGTTTTTCTACATCATTACACACCTGATATAAGTAGTAGTCATCCTCACAAGGTGTCCTAGAGACAATCAGGTTCACAACAAAACCATTCCAAAATTTCATTAGAAACTTTGTCTCATTTGAACTTCAGATAATGACATAGAATATTACAGCCTGCTTTAGGTGACCCATGTTGTCTTGATTAACTCATTTCCCTAAGGCAATAGGCTTTGGATTAAGAGAAGCACTAGATAATGGAAAGAATATTTTGCAGCATTTCCCTCAGTTTTAGTATATGGTCTGCAAGAAAGATTTCAGTTCATCAAGACTGAAGAGGATCCTTTTCCAAAATAAAAGTATGAGTCATGTTTGGATTGAAAACATATTTAAGCTTCTTCTTTTTTTTTTTTTTTTTTTTTGCATTCTTAACTTCAGATTTTATCAGACATTGTTAAGCAGAGCCAGAATTTTATTTTGGGAATTTTTCCAAATGGAACTTTTGTTGTCATTTTAAATATTTCTTTCTATGAAAAAAATGCTCAAAAACTCACATCTATCCTTGAGTGTTTTGTCTAATAATTTAGATGTTGAAATGAAGAGATCCTGCAATGTACAATATTTAGTAGGGGCATATTTTAAACTGCTGATTTACAGTCATTTTTTTTCTTTCCCTCAGCTTTATTATTGCCCCTAAAGTTGTATTTCATTGGACTTTCTGGAAGCTGGTAAAGGCACTAATCTGTTCAAATATTCACGGTTCTTTGCATTGCATAGAAGTCAATATCTTCATCACATTCATTACAAGCTATTTCAGCATGTATTCAGAAACAGCCATTAAATCACTGTCTCCCAATCTAAAGCCTGTTAGTGTAAAAGTGGGACCATCTACATGGTACACTACTGCGCAGTTCTTACTGTGCAATTATTTAGTATTTGTATTAGCAAGTACTAAATAAATGCACAGTAACCAAAGTTATCTGAACTAGCTGTTACTTCCAGCATCCTTCAAGATGTTAACTGCTTTGTTTATCTCAACTGATCTAATCAACCCACTTTTTACTTCTTTTAGCTGTATCTCATCCCTTGTCTCTTCTTGAAATAAAGCCCACGCTTTCTACCAGTCCATTCACAGCACCCCACAAAGTAAGCTGTTGCCTACAAAAGATCATGTCTGTCTGAACTCTAAGTTGCTGGCCTGCCCAAGCCTCTAAGTTGCTAGCCTGCCCAATATTCTGTCCGTTTCTCAAGGAATTACTATGCATTCTTGTTTATGCATTTTGTTGATGATTATATTAAAGACCAAGCTAAAGCCATGGTCTTGATCATCTTGCTTCAGAAGTGCATCTAGCTCTATTAGGTTTTATCAAATTGCTCAGTCAACCTCATAAACTCTTCTTATTATTATGTTACTTTCTTCCACATGACAGGCACTTTAAAGAATGAGGACTTTCCAAAATTTAATATTTTTAAACTAAAGGTTATACAAGTAGCCTTTGCCTGTTGGTTCAATCAACATATCTATAGGGAATGAATGTAAAACCACAAAATCATAAGTATATTCACTTTTCATGTCCAGTATATATTCCTTCACTCGTTCACCATTACTCTATACCCACTCCCACCAACCACAGTCACCAAAACTTAATAAATTTTGGAGCAAAGGATACAAATACTAATACACCTGCTACATCAACCCTGCTATTGAATAGGCTATTTCATTTGTGAATTCACTGCCACTGCACTCTCATGGACACTTAGTGTTGTTGTTTTTTTATGTGTATAAAGAATGTTTACATTTAATATTCCTTGTGCCATTACATTTTGCCTTGATTTACATGCTATCAGTCCACAGATATGTGGAAGAGTAATCCTTTCCATTCCAAATCACTAGAAGAGATTCTTCAGAATAGGCTGGCTTTTTGCCCTGAACAACTAAGTTAAATTAATATTGCTTAGTAATTTGGTTTAAACATGACATTGTTTTACTTAAGGGCATGCAGCTGAGCATCAGAGGAAACATGTATCACAAAATATTTAGCACTGTTCACTTATGAGCATTTAGTCCAGTAGCACACAGCACTAAACACTGCCTAAGGACATAATGCTTTCAGTTATCACCATAGGCAAGAATAAAATCTTCCCCACAACCAACAGAATAATGGTCAAATTCTCAGTTGCTTCAAACTGGTGTAGCCAATATATACTCCCTGAGAATTTGGTCATAAAATGCAGTGTGCCAGATCCTCCATTGGTGCAAATTGATTCGGCTTCATTAAGCCAATGGAGCTATCCAAATTTACAGTAGCAAACAACCTACTCCAGAGGGTGCAATATGTTACTCAAAGTATCTTGAAATCTCCACCTGCATGATGTCCACAATTAAATGTGAATGTCTGTTTATAGAGATTGTGGATCCCTAATGCAGTCTGTGTTTAATGAATTATTTATAAAATAAACCACAACATGCTGAACGCTGAATGCACTGTTAGCAACAACACATAATTTTATGGTAGTATTAATTGTGGTCTTGTTTCAGTGGTCACTCAATGTTTATCTTTTCTCTCCTGTGCTATGCTTATTAAAATGTACTCACCCGTATTGCACCTACCAGAAATTAAGACGTGTTGCAGTCAGCTTGAATTTATGGGAGTTCATACCATCAGCTGATAACTGAATATCTGTGATTTTTCTTTTTCACCTCCAAATTTTTTAAATTAAATTGTGCTCCAAGGACCAATACATTTCTCAATCTGGTTGGGGGATTTTGGAAAACTATCCCAAATATGCTTCTAAATGTGGATTGTAAATTCTTTGGAAAAGGGGCTGTGTGTTTCTTCTGTGCTCCAGGGCAATGGAATCCTGATCATGTAGCTTACAGGTACTATTGAAATACAAAGAATTGTGAACTTCATAATTGGCCCCAGGAGAGAGATCAATACAGTGATCAAACCTGGTGGGTAGTCGTAATAGACTGTCTTAGTTATAAGCATAGATTGAGCAGTGAAAGAAGAGAGAAAAGAGAGACATCTGAGATAGCGTCATGGAACTCCTTCTTCCCCAAGTCACACAGATGGTGAAAGTGGGATCTCATGGTGCTTGGTTTCTTTTAGGACATTTTAAGAAAGGAGACATTTTCAATAAAATGTTTTTTGTTCCTTGCAAGACTTTTAATTTCCTACTTTCAGTTATTCCTTATTTCTTTGACAAAATACCAGGTTATTTTAGCACATTAGATGTTATGCTGCAGGTAATGATAGAAACAAACCTCTCTCTAACATGCACTACTATCTGGACTACTAGACTCTGGGCACCTATACACGAGACACGAGGTTGCTCTGACATGCTGTAATTACAGCATGTCAGAGCAGACTTTATTTCTTACCATGCCCTGACAGACTCCAGCATCTCATATATCAGCATCCCCGTGCTGAAAAATGACAATGGGAGCACTTTAAATAAAGCTCATTCAATGAGCTTCAATTAAAATACGCCCACCACTATTTTTCAGCATAGGGATGCTGATACATGAGATGCTCCGGGCACTTTAATTAGAGCAGCTCTTGGAGCCGGTCTAATTAAAGTATCCCCCACTCCAGGAGCATGTGTATAAATGCACTCTGTAACAAAGAGAAAACTCCCTTGTAAGGAGGTACTCAGATTTTATTCAGGGGGCTGAAACCCAGCTGTACATAATTAGCAGGTAATAGTCTACATGGCTGGAAGGCTGGGATCCTGCTGTAACCGATAACTACCAAATGACAGTGGAGTCCCAAAGAGGATTACAAGTTCCAAGAGCAGAGTGCAAAAGAGGAAGGAGGAGAGGACAGGGTGTGATCTTGGGGAGAAGAACAGAGCCAGAAAGATTCCTCTCTCTGCGTCAGAAGGAAAGCAGCAGGTTCTGGTTTGTTTGGTTGTATGGTCGTTTTGCTTTTCCTAGTTTAGCAGATGTGTTAGTTATGGTTGTGAAGCCTCACTGAGAGGAATAAAACTGTTTTGAAAGCCTGAACCAAGCTGCCTGACCTAGCTAAAGAAGGTGGGAGAGTGACCCACTTAAATCCCTGTTAACACTTGGCAACAAACGTCTGTTTTCTTAATAGGTCCATTTAAAAAGGGCAACAATTACTTGCAGCACTTTGGACTCCATTTTATGGCAGGGGTTTGGAAGAAATAGCAATTTCTGCAAATCAGAAAGGATTTGAGATTTGGAAGATTTAGCAATTTCTGCAAATCAGAAAGGATTTGAGTTAGCAATAATTCCCCTCTGGGTTTGTAAAACAGAAGGTGCTATTAGTTTAGTTTGTTTCATTTGTTTAGTACTGCATGACACAATGGCCCTGGAACTGGTTTTTATAAAGTTCTATTGATTAAATCATGTGATGTAAAGGGGGAGATAAAGCAATGCCAAGTGATTATTTCCAGGTACATTGTAGAAAATACTGCTGGAAGGAGAGCAGTTGTGATACCTCCGCTACGAGTGGGTAATTAACAGATGAGTAGAACTTTAATGGATACATGGTATAACTCCCTGATCATATGCAGGAGCAGCAGCCTGAGTGCTTTCTTTGGGGAGTTCTAATTATAGCATTCTAGCAAGGGAAAGTCCTGTTGGACTACACCATCCAGAATCCTTAACAAGCTGCTGAGTCAATTTACATGATAGACTGTTTGACAGTTTAACCAGAGGAAAGAAGTTTGTTGCTTCCAACTCAAATAGGAGATCACTCTCCTTCTTTGAAGTGTCTAATATGTCATACAGGGGGGGAAAGGCTTGGTCCTGTGGTGGCAGGGGAGAAGGATTATGTTTTATTTAAGAGAGACCCCTCTATTTCACTTTATGATTTGGGGATAAATTTCAGGCCAGCAGTTCCAGTGACTCTCAACTCCCCATGATAACAGATTAGCGGTAGGCCTGTGCAAAGTGGCTAGTATTCGCTTCAGATTTGGCCGATTCAGGGGACAGTGATTCGATTCAGTGATTTGAATCACTGTCCCAAATTGATTCAGTCTAATCTGATTTGGAGATTCAGCTGCTGCCAAACTGGCTGAATCTCCAAATCAAACAGCGATTCTCCGCTGCCCCCACACTGGCCTGTGCTGTACGGTGGACTCTGTCACGAGCCCCCAAAAGCCCTGATGGCTGCCGCAGCAGCCGGCGAGTCTGGGTTTTGGGTTTTTTTTGTTTTGTTTCATTTTTTTTAAGAGCCACAAGCTGGGCTGGGGGGGGCAGCCATGGAGGGGCTAGGAGAGAGGGCGGGGGATGGGGGCTTGTGGCAGAGCCCCCAACACAACACAAGGCAGTGTAGGGCAGCAGAGATCACCCTCCCCCCACCCCACCTGGCAGGAGTCGGCGAGTGGAGGCTTTTCTTTTTTTTTAACAGCCAGGAACTGGGGCAGCCCTGGACAGGGCTGGGAGAGTGGGTGGGGGTCGGGGGGCACTCAAGGGGACTGGAGGAGCAGGCAGGGGATGGGGCCTGGTGGCTGTCTCCCCATGGTTCCCTCTATCCCACCCTACTTACTCCCTGCAGCAGCAGGCAGGGACTGCCCAAATCTCTGAAGCTCTCCAAATCTTTTTCGAATTGATTCGAAGAACTTCAAATCAATTTGGACCTATTTATTGGTCTCCTGGTTTGATTCAGATTTGGCCGCTGAATCTGGCCAAATCTCCTTTGAATCAGATCAGCACCCAAAGCTTCGCACAGCCCTAATAAGCACCATTGGAGTTTTTTAGTTTGTTTTTGGTTTTTGTGGGGGAGAGGGGAGGAAATTAGGCCCCAAACTGAGACAAGGAAGGGTTTGAGATGAATACTTCTTTGGTCTGCAGTGAGAGGAGCAAAGAATTAAAAAGACTGGCCTATCCTACACATGCTTTCAGTTTGTGACTGGAAGCTCAGTCCATCTGACTGTGGCTAGCCTATATTTACATAATTATTCCCCAATTTCAAAGTAACATATGAAGGTATATTAACAAGTAAATGTTGAACAAAAAAAACCTACCCAATAATTACAGACAAAAGGACTTTCGAATTTCAGAATACAGGGTAAACGTTCAAGTAAATACTTTGTAGTTGGGTTGGAGTGCTGTTGTAGCCATAATGGTCCCAAAAATGGGAGGCAAAGACTTTTTGGTTTATACAGTAGGTCCAAACTTACTGTATCAGTAAATATATAGATATCAGTAAATATTTTGTCTTAAGACAGTCCACACCTTGCCTATGGCCCTGCTAATCAAGGACAGCAGCAGAATCTTTGGAAGTTCGCAATACTGATCTCCAAGGATCCTGGTTTTCTCTGATAAAAAAATCCCAAATCCATGTTTTTCTGTGATTAAAATGAAATGCTGTTCTATCTATCTATAGAAGAGAGAGAGAGAGGCATTTCATATATGTATGTATCAGTTGAACAAAACATTTTCTTGATATATTTACAATCTTAAAGTAATTTGGAAGCATACCAGTGCCTCAATCATTACAATAAAATAAATTCTAAATACCTGTATATTTTGGCATTTGATTTTAGTTTTGTTACCACAGAAAATTGGAGCTCCTGCTGCTCCCTTCACTCACTAGGGCATGGGTTCAGCTGCAACTATCTCCCTCCGGGTGCTTTGTGATGCTGACCAGCCCTGATATACTGGTGCCCTGCCCATTCCCCTGCTGTTGCACCTCACTCCTGACCCACAATCCTCCACCTCCCTCCAGCCTTTCTGGTGCATGTCCTGATCTGCTTCCCATCTGCTGGCCCTTCTCATGTCTTTCTTTAAATGTAGGCAGAGGAGCTGACCACTTTTAGGGTAACAGCATACATATTACAATGCTCAATCAGGAAGTGGGGAACCTGAGTGGGATACCCTATTCAGCCTGAGGGGATCCAAACCACCCCCATCCTAATCAACATGCTACAGATCAGGCTAAGTGAAGATACTGTCCATCTCATTCACTGAAGCTCAGCCAGTGTGCAAAAATTAAATAAAAAAGATAGATGGCACCAGAAAGAGAACTGGTATGAGATGGAGCATCACTGTGCAGTCTATTGCTTAGGGCACTTGTGGGGGAGCTAGATTTCAGTCCTTGCTCCCAGCATTTATCATCTAATTAATATCCAATGTCTGAAGAATGTTGAGAGCAGGGGTTAGTACCCCGCTACCGCTCCTTCCCTCCCACAGGTGGCTGCCGTAATCAAGCTACAGCATTTGGCTGCTCCTCTAGTCTCTCCCCTGGCCCTTATCTTCTTACCTACAGAGTAACGGCACAGCTTCAACAGAAGGGGTGGAGAGTGGCCCAATCCAGGCTAACCTACAGCCTTCTGGGAGGCAAAATGTGTGGTTTTGAACCCTTAGACCAGGGGCGGGCAAAATATGACCCACGGGCTGAATCAGGCCCACAGCAGACTCCATTTCCAGCAGCTCCTGCCCACATTGCTGCGGCCGGTTTCCATGGAGACCCCAGAAGCAGTGGGGCTGTGACAGCGCGTGGCCAGGGTTTCTATGGAGACTGGCCTCAGCACCACTGGCAGGGTGCACAGCTGGGCAGGGAGCTGCTCCAGGGCTGGGATCTTGTGCCCCAGAGCTGGGGCACAGCTGCAATCGGCTGCCTGCACCCCATAGGCAAGGGCATACAGGCAGAGGATTGTCCCAGCTCCAGACCACACTGTCACCACTGCAAGATCCCAGCCCCACCCCCAGAGCTCCCCATCTAGCTGCACACCCTGCCAGTGCTGCTGGGGCCGGTCTCCGTGGAAACCCTGGCCCCTGGCTGTCACAGCGCCACTGCTACTGGGGTCTTTATGGAAATCAGCCACAGCAACACAGGCAGGGCCTTCTGGGAAAAGGAGTCCTGCTGGGTCCACCATTTTGCCCGCCCCTGCCTTAGAGGCTGAGGTGGGCCTACTACCCACACTTCCTACCTCCCAGGAGAGTGCTGTAACCACTAAACTATCATATAAAAGGTGGGCACAGCTACGACCTCCTGCTCTCCTTCTAGTAATGTTTTTCAAGGGAAATCAGATGTGTTTTGTGAGAGTTCCCATCCTTTCCACGTGGATGCAGCTTGCTCAGAGCGTGAATCCTGGATCGGGCCTTTCAAGGGACTTAAGTAAAGCTTCATCTAGGTTCTGGCTCATAGTGGGTGTAGGCAGGAGCTAGGTAGCCACCTTCATAGACCAGGGCAGTACTTTGCATGTCTGCAAGAAAAACTATAGGCTTCTAGTGATTCTAGCTGCCTCCAGAGTTAAGCAGCCACTAAGAAGAGGCTTTGAGGAGTTACTATTCTGTACTATGAAGCCTATATTCTTTTTCTTTGTATCCAGCACTGAAATTCTGCTCCCTTCCCCCACATTTGCCTAGCTGGTCTTTTCCCTTTTTATGGAGGTGTGGTGGAACTGGCTGAGTTCAGAACAGCTCATTAGCTCCCATTTGGCCAGGGTGAGATTTATGCAAACCATTTCAAAAAAGGATGAGAGTAGAATATGACACACATTTTTTTAGTCTGAGCATGCAAAAAGTTGGTGTGTTTGTTAGCATCTTTTATTGAGCCAACTGCATAGTTGGACAAGGTTTTAAGCACTAATTGTCCTTCCTCAGCTCTGGGAAAGAAGCAGATACAACCTAAATATTAGGTAAAATAAAAAAAATTAAGTCTATTATGTGAATCAAAATAATCACTTGAAGAAGGGAAAAGAAGGCAATAAATCTGTAGAGCAATTAAAAGTTGCCATAAGTAGCTATAAATCAAGACAAAGGCAGGTGAAACAGATAAAACTAATTAGGAAAAAATGTAAGATCATTTAAAAGGGAAAAGAGTCATTATTACCTGGGGAGTACAGAGAAGTTAGCAGAAGGAGCACATACATTGTAATGAACCATAAAACCACTGTCTGTGTTTAGTCCATGACTTCTAGTGTCCAGTAAAGTTAAGAATTCTTGCTTCCAGACATACCTCCTGAAGGTAAATAATATAGTTGATCCAGTAAAAGATTTTACCAAACACCGATTCTCACATATTCCTCTGCACCATCACAGTTATACCAACACTACAATCCTACTAAGTTTAAGAGGGCAAAAATGAAAAGCAATTCTATTATTTGTATTGATAAGAGACACCAACTTAAAGGAAACCATTTGAGTGAGCGATGCCTCATGATCTGACTAAGAGGTTTACAATACTGCACTGTTTTCCAGGTGTTGCCTCAAGCTGGCTAAGATCACTCCCACTGATGAAAGATAACTATGGTAAAAGTTGCTTAAAAATAGGAATGGATTTGGCACATTATGAGTTAAAATAAATTACATAATTTATTCTGTGTCACAGAGATTTAGCATATAAAGCAGTGTCACTAAGTGTGGTGTCATGAGATCCTTTTAAGGGTGATGTGGGGTGCTGTTGAATATTAGCACAGACTAACTTCTGTACCAGCTAACACCTAAACATGATTCACAAGATAAACCCAGAGATTTTCAATAGAATCCAGAGTGTCAAAACCATTCTGACCTGTTGTGGTCTTTCTGAGTTTGTTGCAACAGAAGAATTGCTCTGGTATTTTTCTGCAGGCAAAAAATGAGAGAAAGCTAACTGATAGCATTTTTTGGGAGGTCTCCCGAGTCTAAAAAGGTCAGAACCACAGATACAGTGGAACAAGGTGGATATACATATAGTTTTCCTTGATACATTTCAGATACTTCCCTCCCATTCCTATTTTCACTGTAAGAGATGCTCATAGGCAACTATTAGCTTCTTTATGGGTATATGTAGGAAGCACACAATTATGTACACATATAGCGGGTTCATGTTTAATTCAAGTTCATGTATAAATTCAGGTTTATGTTTATGCAACAGGTTGAAAGATGATGCTGAACTTTTGAATTGTTCCCTTATAGTTTCCATACTGAATCTTACTTGCAATAAACTGCCAGCTTTGCAATGTTGAGACGGAGATGTGAACAGGAACGGTTTCCAGCAGCTGACTGGAGGGCTTCCATTTGGCACAGGAGTGAAAAGATTTGATCTGCAGCGTGCTGGCTAATTAACTTTTATCTAAAAGGTTTCAGTCACCTGAATCTGAACGGCTGCCAGCAGCAGATGGAGAGGTGGGGGGAAAGAAAAAAAAGAAGCACAGGTGCACTGTCAGACACCACCAAAGAGTAGTAAACAGGGAAATTACTGTGATCATTCAATCGTTATTGTTATATGGAAGAAATCAAGCATCAGGAAATTCTGAAGTGGGTCCCACTTTTTCTTTCTTGCCATAGGTTTTTTATTGCTGTTTCTTCACAAGCTCTCATCTGCAATGATAGTTTCCAAAGCATATTTTACTACTTGAAAAATATTTGAAATGCATTATAATGGGTATGAATATGCTGCAAAGGCATCTTTTAAGCATTTCATATTCCCTAAAGGCAGACTAAGCTACTCTTAGCTCTCTTTAAAAAACAAAGTCTGGGAAAGTAATCAATGCTGTATAAATGACATTTTACAAGGCTTTGTAACTTCAGACTGACTCAACACCAAAAAGAGATTTTCAAGAGCAAACTACCATAGTATTTTTAAAGTGCAGTCTCATTTATCATATGAGAATAAACCCATCAGTTACAGCAATTAAATAGCCAAAGAGGATAGCTATATTATGCATGCCAACTTTGAGTCATATTAGTTAAAAGAATTTCATCACCCAATTTTAACAGTCTCAGATAGACTTTTTTTATCTGATCTGCAAAATTCAATGCTGTTTTGACTCAGTTCATGGTTTACCAATATTTCAATGCTATTTTAGATGAAAGCACAATTATTTATCATTTCCTCTGGGCTTGTAACACTAATATTTATTGGTTGAAC
>NW_005841837.1:6512434-6556695 GCF_000455745.1 Alligator sinensis
CAGCAGGAAATCACAGGCTTAAAAATGTTTTACTGTAATCAGCATATAAACGTTATTATGGAGGAGAACTAGTTATAAATCTTGACATGTTGCTATTGGGTAAGTAGTGCTCTCTGAAGAAATTGCATTGCATTTTTCTTAGCTCTAATTTCTTCTTTTTCAGTGACACCAAAAAGGTACATTTTTATTATAACCATGAGAAGGAAATGAAGTGAAACAAGGCCTTTTAATTTGGTTCCCTCTTTTTAAGAAGCATATGACGATAACGATGAAGTTAGAAGATAATCTTAGAAATGAACTAATATACTTCTATTAACTGCCATAAGCACCACAGAAATAATCAATTAATCTTAAACCTAAACAAAGTTGGGAGTTTTTTCAGAATCTGAACAATAAGAATGCCATTGCTTGTTAAGCACATGGTTATGTGAGTAGTTCTGATTGTTTCCCCATCATCTCCACTGTGGGAGAGAAATTAGTACCACTTGATGAGAGAGCTTGGGTTATACCTTGATTGATATGTTATTTTCCTGGTCATTGGGTACCTTTCATGTGAAATCCATCACATGTCCATGATGCTTAAGATTGACTGCTTGCCTTGCTCCATGTATGGATTCCCCCTTGATGTTACAGGAGGTTTAGAATCCTAAGTGATGGCACGGCTGTAGTCACCAAATTTGCTTTGCCCTATTATGCATTTTCCTATTCCAGAGTGAAGGTATGCTGCCCTCCCGAGTTATCTTCCAGCCATGGGGTAGGGTAGTTCAAGGAGGAAATAGTTCATGCAGTCTTTATATTTGCACTGACAACAGTGAAATTTTTGACTGAAGATGTTTCTTGTATGTTCCTTTGAAGCATTTAAAATGAAACCAATGATCTCATTTTTTGACAATATGACAGGCTCTGGGGATGGGGGACAGAGGGTACTGGACTAGATAAATCCCAGTTTAATCTGGTATGGCAGTGTCTATGTTCTAATGGACATAAAACAAAGATTAGCGTTTACTGAGTAATAAGTGGCTTCCTAGTTTTTTTAAAGTAGTAAATGTTAATGTTTAAGTGGAATACTTCCGACGGTCTCCTGAGTTGTTCAAACACATATCATTTACCTTTCTCCCTCCCCACCCCGACAAATGAAATTTAAAAATTAGGCTGCAACATTTTGCTTTTTCCCTGAAGGTTTCCAAAAGAAAAAAAAAATCTTTAAAGCTACACTCTAGTCCCGCCAACAGTCCATTACCCTTTACTATATTCTCTTGGGTCTTCTGCATTAAAAAGTCTTATAGTTACAGCAATTGCAGAGAAGCCAAAATTGCCATGTACCCAATCATCTCTGGGATCGCTTTTTATCGGTATGAATTATTTACTTGATATCAAGTACTTACACGCTTGCTAAAGTAATTAACGTGCTTTCATCCAATTATACCCATAAGATCTCTGCACTGAATGTAATCCGTCTCACAGTATTTATTACATTCTCACTATACTGTATTTGCTCATTGTTGCCTCTCATTGCACAAATGGTAAATCCTTCAGTATGAAAGGCTAATAGAAAATGATTCATCCTCTAAATATGTATTGATATGTTACAAAACAAAAAAAATGGAATTATACAGAACCTTTTTGTTACAAAACAGACATCCTATTTACCCAAACAAGCTTAGTTTTGTTATTCTTCTCTTCTCTCCTTTTTGCACTAGTGCTTTCCATCTTGTCACAGTTTGACCCATTAAGTCTTTAGAGTAACAATTGTCTTTGACTATGTTTAAGGCTTCAGCAAAAGGGATCCTAATCCATATAAAAGGACCTCTGTACCAGAGATACACCTCCATCAATTAAGTATATTTACATACAATGTGCAGCATAAAGCTGATGTTCAAAAGAGCTCAGCACTCACAGTTGAGATGAAACTTTCAGAAGAACTCAGTTTCCATTTAGGCACCAGAAATACTTAGGCCAGAAATTTGGCCAGTTGGGACCCACTGAGACAGGATATCATGTCCCCCCACCATTTCAATAGTGTATGTTATATATAATGGGCAAGTGAGGCATTATGTGGTATGCTTTACATAGTAACAACATAGGCAATGTCTCTTACTAGAAGAATAAACTGCAAACTGCCATGCAAGGTGGGAGTGGTGCAAAGGAGATGCTTATAATGAAAGGGACATGGTTAAAAAAAAAAAGATGACTGGCTTGAATTGGAAGAATTTGTCCAAATCAAGTTACTCATGTGAATGAGTATTATACATGTTATTATTCCAAAAACCATATTTTTTGAAAGCAGATGTTGAGAAAAGTAGTAGGCAAAGAATTCACAGCAAAGCGTATATTGAACAGCTATGGCCGCTTCTTCTACTTGCAGAACATCTGAACTGTTTATGCAAAGTTAACAAACAAGTCCTCAGAAAGTATGCATACATCCCTAGTCCAAAGACCACATAAGTTAACTGGAATCCTCACATTGTCTTCCATGCCCATTGCACTGAGTCCTGTTTGAGATCTATGACTAGCATAACCCACCAGAAACAGGATACTGTTTCTGTTCTCTGACTGGATGCTGGGCATATGCTCGTCTAAGATATGGTTTTGTGAAGGCCTGCACACTCAGTGTTAACACTCACTTTTTGCAAACATTAGTTTACATGCAACTCAATTGTTCAAATGTTCATGTAAACAAACAAAAAGGCACACAATGAACACTTTCAGTTTTCTGTTCGACTTTTGTCCACATAAATCAACATATGCTGAGACTGTAAACTCATGTTGGGCAGGAACCCTCCTCTTATTTAATGTAGACAGGAACTGGTAGTGCTGTCTGCCAGCTGGTCTTGTGAGAGTCACAGCCATACTTTTTCCTCAAGTTTCAAAAACAGGTCCTTTTATTTGGAGACCTCTTTTAACACTAAATGAAATCAAACCAAACATTGACTTTCTTCCTTCAGGTTATAAAACAAAACTATTGCCTTTTCTCTCAAGTTATAAATATTTCTCCATCTTCAACAACCTCTTCCTACCTTCTCTTGCAGCTAAGGCCCTTTTAATGCTCCCAGCTGGAAATGCCCAGCAGCCTGATACCCTTCACTTGCACCTTCTGGCTTCCTAAAGGGCCCCTACAGCCTGTCATACTGGCATCATGGAATCTATAGGTGCTATTGCAATACTAAAATGATATAAACATAGCAAGAGTTTAATATATACTGTAACCTTAACTTTGAGGAGCTGGACCTTACTCTGTCTGTGCCTTGGTTGCTTTCTGTAAAATGGCTAGCTTTTCTCTAGTGAATGAGCTGTAGTTAAGATGCATACTTTATCAGCATATTCTGATACTGGTGATGTATGTCATATAGATAGATTAAAATTTTATTTCTTTACCATGTTCCCATGAGCAGTTACCATGGAACAGTTGATGTGGTAAATCCCTGCCTATTTTACCTCATGGTAGCCTGTTTATGTCTCTACATCTTAAGTTTCTGTAAATACCTAGCAATTTTGGGTGTCAATTTTTGGGGTATTCCATTTGAGATTCCCATAAGGCTTGATTAGCAGAGAGCAGGGGCTTAGCAGCTTGTAAAAGTCAAGCCCTGTTGACGGTATCTCACATAAAGGAACGAGGAATTGGAAGTCAAAATTAACTCATCATGTTGAATTTTTGTGCGTATTTATACATCGCCTACCTCAACTGACTTGATCCTGACTGAAGCTTTTGCATGCTATTGTAATGCTAATTACTGATAAGGTTTCATGTGCGGGAGCTGCAGCAGCAAACAAATAAAATCCTTACTGGTATGATTTCCTCTTCTAGTACAAGATTTCAGTTAATGTAAACAAGGGATCTGTACACACAGGGTGGAATATGGAGCTAGGACTGGCTCTCAAGAGGGACAGTTCGGCTTTTCCTTTCCACTGACTGCGGAGGGTACTGGCTCCAATATCAACTGTGCTGCTCTGCTGCACAATATGCAAAGAAAGATTGTGAAAGTTCATGTAGAATCTCTTAAATGAGTTTAAACATGGCTTATCAATTTGACTTGAACCAAAACCCTTTTGAAAAAGATCCAACCCCTTTGTGAGTTTGCATGGCACTTTTCTCGGGCTGATAACTAGATTTAGCTCACTCTTGCAGCGGGGGGAAAGGAGCAAGCCCATCTATTTCTTAGTAGTAATGGTTTTAAGTGCATTATACAGGGTATTTATCATTAATCATTACACTCATAGCCAGACAGTACAATGTAATTCATAAATGGCCACTGTAGACCAGGTCTGCATAATCATTCCTGTTCACCCCAAAGGATGGCTGAGGGAGTCATTGACAACATTGCTAAGTATAAATTCCTTTCCAGAAAATTGGAATTTTCTCATTCAGATGAGAGTACTTGGTAGCTATGTTGGTCTAAGACGAGATGACATACAAAAAACTAGAACTCTTGGCTCCAAAATTTCCCAGTTGGTCTAATAAAAGGTATCATTTTGCAACCAAGAGTTCAAGTTTTTTGTATGTCATTCAGACAACAAAGTCATGAGTAAATGAAGAATCAGAACTGAAACTGGGAAAATGACCCTGGAAACATATTTATGTTTGTGTTCTCTATTACAGTTTTTTACCCCCATAGCAGTAAGGTTTCCAACAGAGGCAAATGGCAGCTTGGCTCATAAGTTCTTGTCAAATTCAAGGAAACTGTTGCTCTGTCATGCCTTCCATTCAATCTGTCAGGGAGCATTAGGTACTCCTCTGTGACGCTTTGCAGATATCCAAATGGTTAAAACCATAAATCAAGGATATTTTTATGAATATAGGTTCCTAAGTTTGGTTCATTTATAATCCATGGAGTCATTATCCATTATTTGTGAGCACTGAGACAGCCACCTATCTCACTGCAAATTCTTGGGAGGCCTGACATTTTTCACACATTTTGCCATGAATATTTATCTACTTTAAAAGGCATCACAGATTTTTGTTTTTATTTATTGTTATTCTCCCATTGAAAAAAATTCAAACTCCCAGTTGAGAGGCAAAACAGCATGTGACCAATCACAGTCTGACAAACAATGAATACTGAGCAGTTTGCAAACAAATTAGAGGCTGACAATTATTTGTCAAACTATTTGGTGGCTATTTGTGCATGCTGAATACGTTTTCATAAATCAGGATTGGTTCCTAAGCAATCTGCTAACTAAAAAGGAGTTGCTATTATTGCTGTTACTAGTATAATATTCATGACATTAGTGTTCAGAGAGTCTAGTCAAGATCCCCTCCTCAGGTGAGCTAGGTATTATGCAAACAATTAGACTGTGCCCTTATTGGATGAGTTCATTAAGATGAAAAGAAAAGCAATATGCAAAGGAGATTTGGAGAAGGAGGGAGGGACAGGAGACTATCAAATTAACACCGTTCTGCATTATACTGTTTTCTTTTTCAGATTTATTCTTGCATAAAGAAAATATTGATTTGCCCTACAAGCACCCATATATAGGCACTAAGATGAACTGATTTTCTACAGGCTTCCCTAAAATTGTAAAATCACCATTATGAGAAATGAAGAACCAAATCCTCAGCTGTATTACCACAATATAATAGGTATAAACCACAATATAGATATTTAAGTCAGTGCTAAGGAGCTCCAGCAGCACTAATGGAGTATGCTATAAATGGTTATCCACACTGGACTAGCTTTGACTAGATTACCCGGAGAGAAGAAAGACTAGAGAGCTTTCCTTCCTGGCCAAACTCTTCTCTATCCCAATGTCTATGTTTTAATTCACTGTAGTCAGTGTTTAGCTGAAGCAGATTTTGAGGTACCATTCTCTGAGATGTTTTATAGATAAGAAAGCTGTATAAGACATTTTGTCTAACACAGTATAAATCGTACTTCTATGACATCTGGTGCTCCACAACTACAAAATACTTTACAGATGTTATCGCAGGCCCCCAGGGAAGAATATACATATTGCTACTCAATCATATACCGTAAGTCAAAGCAAAGAGGTGAAACTAGGATCAGAGTTCCTGCTTCTCATCTCTCTGCTCTCTTCACCAAAGCACGCCACTGATTTTAGTACCATACCCACAGAATTAAGACTTCACCTTGCATGTCATTGGCCACAGTAGCTCCCTTTCAGAAAGCTGTAACGCAGCAATAAAAAGCAGGCTTTTTCATGGACAGACATACAGGGCAAAGGCCTATATTTCCGGTGCAGTAAGTCAGCTAGATTTTTCATTGCATCTCCATAATTTATTGGTTACTACTACTTGCTAGCTCTGGGGGCAATAGCTGTAAAATGTTGTGCAAGGGTACAAATAGCTAATGACATTTTGATATAATGACCAACATGACCAAAGGTTTTTTGCCCATACACACAAGAGAAAAAACAGTTTTCACCCATGGGCAATTTGGTTTATTGCTATTGGCTTGAGAGCCAGCTTGCATTTCTTTGATTTAATATGGATTCCTCCACGCTTTTTCCCTCCAGCCCCTGTCCTTCATCAGTTAAAAGTCTCCTTTTATTCTGCACAGAAGTTGATTTCTGTGGGGGAAAGTTTAGTAATACCTTCAGGCCCCTTCTACACATTACAGTATTGGACAATTAACTGATTAATTGCACCATTATCTTGAGACCAGCTACACATGCAAAGTACCTAACAGGCCATATAGCTTCAACCAGCTATAAAGTTAGACCTCAAAAATATGCACTAACTTTATAGCTAGTTGTTATCAAGCTTTAAAGCACGTGCAATTTAAAGCATGAGCTTTAAATTGCAACTCTAAATCAGCTGACAGGGCTCCCAGCTGCAGGTGTGCACCATGCCCAGCTGGGGCTGGGAGTCCCACAACCAAGGGGATCTCAGTCCCAGCAGTTGCAGACTCTGGGTCCCGGCATCGTCTTACAGCTGCAAATGCTAGGTCCCAGCAGCATGTCTCCCAGTGCTGGGATCCAGCTGGGTTTTGGAAGCTGCAGGGTGAGGCTGTGATCTCCCAGCCCTGGAGGTGTATAAAGTCCCCAGAACTAGGAGATTGCTGCTGCCACAATCTCCCAGCCTCTGGGGTGTGTGAAACTGAGGTCTCCCAGCTGAGTGGACTCCCAGCCATAAGAGCTTGCTCCTTGCCAGTACAGGGGGAGTCTGGTCATTGCAGTCTCTGATGATACCCCTTTACCCTAGCAAAAGATCTGGTCATAAGTAGGTATGGTTTGATTGTCCTATGTCTTTCCTTTACAGAATCTTTTAAGAGGGGGAAACAGTAAAGATTTGAGCATATCAAACAACAGTTTTAAAAATTCATATTTTCCTTCTTCTATTATTAACAGCATTAGAAATAGTCTTACAGTAGTATATACTGCAGCCTTGAGCAAAATTCTGATTTATATCCCATACAGTCCAATTTAATCTCATTGGGCGCATCTACAAGTCACCCTGAGTCGCTGTACTGACACGGTACCTCGCCATATGACACACACTATGGCGACACAGCGATCATGTGAGTCTACATATGACTAGCAACTACTTCACCATAGCGATGTGCTCCCCGATTTCAGTGCGCCACTATGGCAAAGTAGTGGCTAAAACTAATCATGCACCATGCACACAGTGCAGTACAGGCAGTTACTGCACTGTGCTTTAGTACTTCCAAATGAAAGTACAGTAAAAGCTCTGTTTTCCGGCATCCCCTGCGAATGGGGGATGCTGGATAACAAAATAAGCCGGTTAACTGAGTGGCCCCAGCGGCCACTTCTGCTGTGTCTGGGGCATCCCTCCGCCCCATCCGCAGCATCACCGCCCATTCCATGGGCCCAGTGGGCCCCACGGGACAGGGAGACAGGCCCCACATGGCCCCATGCAGCCTGTTATGCCTCTGGGCTGTGGGGGCTCGGCAGCACAGGCTGCTTTGCCCCAGGCCGTGGGGGCTCAGAGAAACCAGAAGTGCTGCGGTGGGCACTTCCGGTTTCACTTTATCTTACAAGCCGGCATGCGGCAGCACAGCACAGTAACAATGTTGCTGTAGGGTAACATTTAGATGCACCCCTTGTGTTCTTCTGTTCTGGTTTTGTACAGCACCTAGCACAATAAGGTCTTGGTCCATGACCAGAGTTTTGAGGCTCCATGGTAATACAAGTAATAGTAATTGAAATCCCAACATTAAAATGCCTGAAAGACACCATCAGCTGCTCAAGTGGATGTCAGCTGAAACATGCACATGATACTGATTGCTATAGAAGTGGTTAAATATTTTTAGTAGTAATCCATAAATAAAAGCTTGCTGCTTATTCTATTCAGTATTTTATGCAATGAGACAGTGGGTATAGTGGTTAGAACAGAGGACTGGGAATAAGAAAACCTGGTTCTATTTCTGCCAAAGACTTACAGTTTAAAATATGACATCTAACCCCGTTTTTGTTTCTGGTTTTCCCATCTTTAAAATGAAGATAATATTTACTTCACTTTAAGCATTGTGACCTTTTAGAATAAACACTACTTTTCTAAGCATCCTACTACTTTAGTATCTACACACTGCAAAACCTTGTTCTTCCATAACACCCCATGAGATAGGGATGGATCCATTCTCTTACAAATGAGAGGCTGACTGACGTGTTCACATAGGAAACAGGTGCCACAGGGTGAATATGAATCCACATCAGGCACGTTCTAAGCCTACTGGACCATTCTTTCTCTTTGAGGGGGGCGGGTGTAGTCCTTAATCATGGTGGTGTTGCTGATCACTATTCATGATTTTTCGCTTCACATTTATGGAAAACTTTGCCATAGGAACAAGCTCAGGTTTCCAGTGCTGCCATCTTGAGATAGGAGAATTTATTTGCCCTTCTTCCTCCCCTTATATCCCCATATAACAAGATTGTGCCCTCCTGTTCTCTCTAATTTATCCAAAGTAGAAATCTGAAGCAAGCTTGAAACATTATTGAAAGTGATGCATCTTGTAAGCTTTCAAATGAACCGATATGTTTGCCGCTTCTTTCCTATCATACTGAATTAATTCAGGCCTATGCAGGAAAAGTTTGGGAATGTTGATTAAAAATTAAAGATGAATATAAATTTACTAGTCCAAGCTGAAATATTTAAAAGGCAGATTCTTGGCAATCCTATTTATGGGCTATGTGTCCTAGGCCGCATACTGAACAAATATCACATATCATCCAGACAGCCGGAAAACATATTCCTCCAGGAGCTCTGAAAGACTTAATGTAATTATTTTATTTTCTCCTGAGGTAATTATTGGTATTCAGAGGAAAAGAACCTGCAACCTTGACTTATTCAAATAATCCCCACACCAGGAACTTATCACATTGACTTTATTGTCATAACTTATACTTACTTGTACTCAAATTTGGGGGTTGTGAAAGAAATATTCTATGCAACTAGGTCCTTTCTGTTCAGATAAGTTTGGGCTTGGCTGAAATAGGAGAATTTGAATAACATAAAGGGAATATTAAAGAGACTTCACAGAAAAGAATACACGTGCTACAGACAGACAAGGTTCTTTGGGTAAATGTGATATCTTTTATTAGACCAACTAAATAGTTGGAAAAATTGTTCTTTGCAAGTATTCGGGCATGAACATCCTTCTTCAGGCATAGGGAAAGTCTGATGGTGTTATGTGTTCTCCATGGTAGATCAGAAGCCAATATGCAAAATATAGGTCTGTGAAAATGCAAATGCGTGGCAGTGAGGATCAAAGGGAATGGGAGACAATAGGTGTGAAACAAGTAGTGTACACGGGAATTTGGAAAAGGCATATGAGACTCAACTGTTGTTACCACCCTTGCGCTTCTTTGAAGCAGGCATTGAGTGCCATCTAATGGCCAGTCAAAATGTCAGTTTTAGAGTCAGTGTTGACTTCCTTGAGCCATGTATTGTTAGATGTACACAATGCTATTAGAGTCGCAGTACGGCTCAATAGTGCTGTGTGTATATGTGTAGGATTGGGGAGGATGGGTTCCAAGAAACAAGTGTCAGGCATTTGTGAAATGGAAATGAAGGTTTCTGCTGTGCACCTTGGCAGGGATAGCATACTGTTCTTTTACAAAGGAGGAAGAATAACAATATCCTGCTAGCTTGTCATTTGTCACAACGATCCATGAGAATAACACTGCAAAAGAAAGGGTCAAAGTCCGCCTTAGTGTGTGACTTGCAGTAGCAGCCAAGAACCTGTTCCCTGTGGCTGCTTTATTCCCTAGGGTGGATGATTCCTTCTTCTCATTATATGGCTAAATTACCTATTGTGTGCAGAGGACAAAATATGACCCTTGACCAGGGTGTAGGTCACCAAGAAGTACCTAGCTAACTGCTTCTTTTGCCCCATTGAAAGCCTGAAAAATGTACTTACATATTTTTACCTAAAGTTGCCAAAAGAGCTTGCCAGGGAGATGAGGCTAGATTAAACTCTAGAATTTTCCTTGACAAGGAGACAGTCCTTGAGCCATATATGTTTTTAAAACTGTGGTGCTAGGCTTTTTTAAAAGATCTTTGAAGTATTTCACATTCCTCTCCCCCAGTACACTCTAACTCTTTATTCTGATTTCTCAAACGTCTAATTAAATCCTCAGTGTCTGGAATAAAATGAAAACAAAGCCCTCCAGTTGGGATTTTAAATGGTATTCCTGACTTCATGCCAACTATGTACATGGAGTATTCACATTACAGTCGTGATGAACTGCTAACTTCAACTATCCTGGGATCGTTTAATTGAGCTAAGGAATCAATCTTTGCAAACTTGATTGTAGCTTTTGCATATGATATTCAGAAAGAATAAAATTCGTCAGAAGGCAAAATTAACCCACTGCAGAGGGACCACACAACATTGGACTTATTGACTAAGAAGTAAGGAGGGACACTTTGGAGAATGTTAAGTTTTGTCACATTGTATTTTATTGTATTCAGTGCTCATTTCATCCACCATCAAAGTGCAGCCACCTCTATGTTTGAATATGCACAGCAACACTGTACATTGTTCATGAACTGGAAACAAAGACTCTCTTATCCATTTGGCATCACATGGAATGTAGGGACATAGAATGACATTTGATCAGGAGACACATCAGTTGTACCTCATAAAAATTGCCAGGTGTCTTAGCATTACAAAGTTGGGTGGGACCTCACAGGTCATCTAATGCAACCCACTGCACAAATGCAGGATACCCCTTTCCTCCTCCATCCCAGATAAATGTTTATCAAGTCTCTCCATGAAAAACTCCAGTGAAGAAGAGATTCCAGATCTTCTTTGGGCAGCTTATTCTATTGTCCTGCGGCTCTCATGGGTTATTATTACCCCTCTTCCCCTCAGATTTATTCTAAATCTGCTTTGCTGCAATTTAAACTCATTGCTTTTTACCCTATCCTCTGGTCGTCTTTAGGAACAACAGGGGGTCAGGAAATTGTCTTTATAACTCGAGCAAATGATGACACTTCTGGTAGAATCTTCCTGTACTGTGACTCTTGCTTCACTTTGGAACACTGCTTTAGTATTAAGTGAGAAAGAGTGGTGAATTGCCTGCACCATTCCCTGTAGCATCCATGTATCCCTGCTTCAAACAATCTGGATTGAATCTGCTGGGTTTATAACATCTAATAGGATTACAGCGCGAAGTGGTATGACTGGGGCATTTGCAAATATTAGGAGATACATCCATTTGGTTACAAAGCCATCTGTTTAAATCTCAGTATAAATGCACCAATTACAAGGTGTCAGTGGAATGATATTGAGTTAATTTTTCATGTATAACCTCAAATAGCTTGGAAATCAGCTTTATTTTCTATTACATGCTTTCTGCCATCATTTATTTTTGCATTGGCCAGTGTTTGTTTATGCAGAATATTTCTCCTAATTAAAAAGCTCAACCGAACTACAAGGTTACTTACGCTCAGTTGCACTTGGGAAGCAATAACATTGCTCAGTGACATTCTGCAAGCTAATCCTCTCCTCATCCTCACACACATACAGACAGAACAACAATGTGCACAGTGCCGTCCTGCTGTGGCAGGGGGTTGGCACTTGAAGACCAACATTAGGGAACTATCCCAGCCATTCATCTGAAGGACCCTGTATGGGAGAGCACTGCTAAAGAGATACGTTGTGAAGCTATTCTCCCACTGGAGCCCAGCAGAGCAATTTGGGGCACTGACAGAGAGAGCAGTGGGTAAGCAGGCTCACCTTGCATTACCAAGATGATGAGCTTTGGAAATAGAACAGTAATAGCTGCAAAACAGCTTCTGTTGTCATATCACACCCTTCCCCAGCAGCTCCTACAGGATTCCACAGCATAAGCCCAGCTAATCACAGCCCAGCAACTGCACCAGAGACAAGATCTGGCTCTCATAAAATGCTACAGCAGTTCCTTTACAACAGCAGTTTAAGTCAGTCATTACTTCTGTTCACCAATTCAAATCCCACCGATATCCATCAGAGTTCCACCCTTGGACCAAGGGCAGGATGGAACTGGTGCAGTGCTTTCTTAACAGCTGTTGGAAAATTATCCTTGCATCATTTCAGCATTATCATGCAGTCAGACTCCAATATTTCTCAGCCTGGCAGATGCAATTACTGACTGTCGCGCAGGCTCTCCAAGTGATCCAGAAGCACAGCTGCGGCAGTAGCAGGAAATTATGCACACAAAGCAAATGTTCTGATTGTTTAGTGGTCAAGGGAAGGTCTTAGATAAACTATTACCTTCCACTGGGATTGGGAGTCAGTTAAACACACATCACTGCCTGTTCCCCAAATTACCTTTTGTCTACCCTGTAGTAGTCTAGAGCCAGGAGATAAAGATGCAGCCCCAAGAGTGCATAGTTTATAAGCATGCCATCTTCTGTACTCCCAAATGTTCACTTCAGCATCTGGTCCTGCACCATGAAGATGCTGGACATCGTAAACAGAATTTTGAGAATTGCCAGTGAAAACTCTCTGCTGAGCAATATCTGATTTCAGGACAGAAGAGTTCTGAGAAAGCAGAATGTCTATGCTTCCTTAAGAAAAAAAAATGAAAACATTGGAGGACAGGGGGTGTGATCAGAAGTATTACCATCTTTTCTATTTCAGTAGCACATGGAATCCCCAGATTAATCCAGAGCCCAGTAGCATAACTGATGGGGGTAACCAAATGGAGCTTGAGGTTCTACCTTTGGAGGGGGAAACCAAAAATAGCTCCTCTTGCAGCCGGTAGTGCTGCGCTATGCACTATTGGTGATCAGGGCACAAAGCTGCTTTGTTGTACCTCTGATTTAACCACAACAAAAACACACAGTTAGAAAGAGCCATGCACACACCTGCAGACACCCACTCCTGCTATGAAGAATTTAGCTATCTAAAGAATGGCTGAACGGAATAACAGGATCATAGGGGGCAAAAGGGCTCAAAGGGACCCTGAGAGGTCATGTGGTCCAATCTCTTGCCCAAGTAGGACTGTCTTCAAACTACCTCAAATACTCCAGATGATCTGCTCCAGGGCTTAAACATCCTTGTAGTTAGAAAGCTCTTCCCAGTCTCTCTCTCTCTCTCTCACTGAAATTTAAATATGTCATAATTTCCATTTAGAGGTGTGAGCTGAAACCAAGAGATTAACTGGCCAGTTCAAGGTCACAAAAGTCTCTGACACAGCAGGTAGGGGACAACCGGTCTCCTTAGTGCCTGGATGATGTAGCCATAACCACAAATCCACTGTTTCTCAGAATCAGACTTCATAACTTTTCTGTCAACACTCTGGTAAACGCATTGCCGCATGTTTCATGAATTATACATCTGGTCTTTCATAATTGTTACATTTGGCACTTCCAGGCTTCCTTAAGCACTTTACAAAGCTAATTAACGTCCTCACAGCACTTTGGCAAGGTGGGTAACTACTCCAATAGTGATTTTGGAGATGAAGAAAATAAGGCACAAACTTGTGCTATGATTTTCCCATGATAAAACGCAGGGGGCCAGTAACCAAGGTGGCAATGTTCTGTGTTCCTTGCTCTGACCCTAAGGCACTGCCAGCTCTCAAAATAAATAATAATCTGAATATTAGAAAGGCCTTTGACTTGTTATGCAAAGTGAATGAAAAGCTGTTATCATTTTGTTATCATCTTAGAGACTATGCATCTTCTTGACCACGAACCAGGACTCTGCTGTGATAGGCAGGGCACTGTGAAAACAGAGGTGCCACCACAGAGGTGCCACCATTCTCATACTGCCCTGCTTTGTGCTCATTTTACATTCAGGTGTGAATGACGTTATGCCAAGAAGACTCATGCTTGGTAATACACTTGAGAAGTGCCTTTACCTTTTGTTAATTGTAATGACATGTTAGGGAAGAATAACTGTTCTCGCTCATGGTATCTACATGACATTTTTCTCTTCCATTGACCTTTCAAAGTTTTTCTTGAACAGGAACCACCTTGAAGTCTTTGAAGTAACATTATTAATTATAATTTGCAGGCAGTAATGTGGATAAATAATGGATCTTACTTTCCAAAAATGGCTGATTGTTCATATTTTCTATGGCCTGTTTGACCTTGCATGGAGCTTTATGTATTCAGATTAGTTTGCTACATTAGTGCACAGTCTTTAGAAATGCTAAGCCACCCTAAGGCATGATAACAGTCCAGTCCAAGGAAAAATAATTTCCAAGACAAAATCAGACACGCTTTAAATTAATAAAAGATACAGGGGTTGAAGGGGGGTTGATTTTTTTTATTTTTGAGTGAACAGTAGATGTCTTGTTAAGATCCGTTTAGAGGCGCAGCTTGGGCAGTTGCCAAACTTCTTTTGCTGAAAGCATGAGAGGAACTTTAGCTAGCCTAGATTAGCTTCCCCCTCAGAACTTTAAAAAATGTTTTTTACAAATATGTCAGCCTTTAAAATGTTGAGATCTGGTGCTGCAAACACACTATACCCAGTTATATTCTTAGAAGCACAGCTGTCCATGCTGGTGCAGTTCCCACAAAAACAAGGCACAGGAGGTTTCTCTGAGGCATTTGCCTTTCCTAGACCATGGGAATACCATCACACATTTGCATCTAAACACATAAGGGTTTTTTTTATTAAGTAGATAGACAAACCTGTTTTTCCTGATACTGGGGTTTCAGTCCTGGAGAACTGAAAGGGAATAATATTTGCTGTGTCATTTACACTTAGTTAGCAAAAATGCATTAGCATACATATATTTAATTATACTAATGTCGCTTAAAGTTAAATATGGGTTTAAGTGCTTTGCTGGACTGGGGCCTTAATGATGGTTAGAAACCAAATCCAATTCCTACTGAAGTCAATGGGAGCATTTCCAGGGACTCCAATGGGAATTACTTTGGGTTCCAAAACATTAACACAGTCGCTAGCCCTAGGTACTCAGCAGAGAGAAGAATGTGTGCAGGTGCAAGAGTTTCCCCACCACCAGACTAACTCCTCCAGAAGCTATGCTACTGGGAGAAGGGAGAATGGGGGTGGTATACAAACCCCAGAAGGTATGCTCCCTACCTCCCAACCCCTTTGAAAGAAACTGAAGAATGAACTCAGACTCGACACTAATAAAACTCTTGGCTATCTCAGCATCAAATGGAGTGCCATCTAGCTGGATGGGCACATGGAAACCCTGCCTGCATTTCATGGGGACTTTTTTGCCTTCAAACCATTCCCGTGAAACATCACAATTTCAGCAAACTGGCAAATCCTGATGGAAGAATGTTTTAGCAGATTTTTTTTCCAACCAGCCCTACTTACCACATTAAAGATAGACAAATTTCCATACTCTGCAAGGCATGCAAATGACAATAACAACTCATGGCTGGGTAGTCCTGCATTGTTGCATAATATAGCATTAAACTTGAGGTAAAATGGCTTCAGTTCAAACTCTGTAAATTCAGGCATGGATTAAATTCTAGCACGGAATAAAAAAGATTCTCAAGTTTGGCTCACAGCTGCTTTGCTCATAAGGCACAAGTCCCCATATGTCCTGTGAAAGCAATCAGGTATATGTTTTTATGTGCAGAACTCCCACTGATGTCAGTTTGTAGAATATGCACCTTTATTTGTGATAGTAAATGCATAGTTGGGCCCTTTCCCTCCCCCTGAGAATAGAAAAAGAATATTTGCTGTGTATTACTTACTTTTACACCTAGTTAGCAAATAAGCATTAGTATATGTGCTTTTAATTATACTGATGGAGCTGTAATAATGTAAAATAAAATACCACTGCAACCACGCCTAATTAGAGTTGTAGAGAAAGAATCAGATCCTCCTGGGATGTAAGTCGGCCTCCCACCATGGAATTCACTGGAGCTGGGTGATTTACATTCTGAAGAATATGGTCTAGAAGAATACTAAAACCGAGACTCAGCAAATGTCACCAAGATGGAGATAATGAAATGCAAATTGTGTTTCAGTTGTTAAATGAGCCAAGAGTTCTCATCTCAGGTAGGAGGCCAGTGAATGCAACCCAATAAAACTGTATTTGTTGGGATATGGGAAGCTAATAAGTGACAAACATGATTTGCTATGTCTTTTAATCTAGGCAAAAGAAAGACACTCAGACCGTTCAAAGTTAACGTGACATCAGAATCAAAAGCCTGGTCTAAATCCCACTGAAATCCATAGAAAGTCTCCCCCAGATTAAACAGGCCCTGTTACAAAGATTTAAAAAAAAAAATTTAAAATTCCAGGCCAGATCCTCAGCTGGTATAAACTGAAGTCCCTGGATCTATAGTGGTTTATACCTCAATCCTTCTCATCCAAAAAAAACAAAGGCTAATGGAATGCAAAGAAAACCAAATGGTAATAGAATACAAAAAGGGTTTTGTTAATCATGCTGTGATTTGCAAGTATATTATTAAAAAGAGATAAGAAATAATTAAAATGTATTCAGATGAGATTTCATTCTTTGTGGAATAAAACAAAGATGTGATACAAGTTATATAATCTTTCATGGTAGCTTCCAGCCCAAATGCACAAAATAATTGAGTTTCCATATGATCTTTAATTTATAGACTAGGCTGCTTAATTGGAATGCTCACATTTTAATAATTTCCAATTTGAGATAATATGCAAGGGGTTTATCCCTGAGAATGTTTATAATGATGGCTTGAACACAGTTCAATACACTCCAATTATCCAATAAATCTTCTACTCACTGATACGTATAAAATTATATGTGCCTAAAATATTATTTAATTTAGCAAAAGGCTTTGTCATGAAATTATGCAACCTCAACAGCAAAATAAGTGATTCTTTTCCAAAAGTTGTTCATTTCCAGTCAATTATTTGTTAGTTGATCATTTTCAAAAGGAATGACTCTACAAAAATTTGAAATTAAAAAAGTAGCAATTTCCTGTAATATCAACGGGCCAAATCCTGACCCTTGACTTTGATGCGGCACAAACCCTTGGTATTACACCTATGGAAGATAACTTAAATTTTGTGGGGAAATTCAGAAGCAGCCTAGACTGACATAAAACAAAGCCCCTTTTAAATCTTTGAAGTCCATGGTGTTCTTGTACGTGGGTCTCAGAGTTGCCAAAGTTACAAGCAGACAGCTCTCCAGTGACAACTCTTAAATGCATCACTGTTCTAGTGAAGTTTTGGAAGAAGAGGTTTCCAAAAATTCCCTTCACATTATTTTTTGTTCTTCCTACACTCACTAAACCCCACCCACCCCCCAAAACAGTCAACAACAGAGATGTAACTGGGCAGCCTTAGGCATTTATACACATGCTTCAGGAGGCAAGGGGGACACTTTAGAGTGGCTCCAAGAGCTGCTTTAATTAAAGTGCCTGAATCATCATGTGTATCAGAGTCCCTGTACTGAAAAATGGCAGTGGGGGCACTTTAACTGAAGCTCATTGAACAAGCTTTAGTTAAAATGCCCCCACTGCCATTTTTCAGCACAAGGACATTGATATACAAGATGCTGGAGTCTGCTGGAGCGTGGTAGTTACCATGCTTCAGCAGACCTAATTAATCAGGACTGCTCTGACACGCTGTAATTACAGCGTGTCAGAGCAGCCTCAATGCATGTGTATAGGCATATCTTGTGCCCTGGGCAACAGCAGCATATGAGGCAGCAGCGGCTGCTGGACTACTAGTGGTATGCAGCCAGCTGGCAGTGACAACAGTTGTTATTTTTGCACTCCCTCCCCATCCTGGCACCTGGGCCTGCTGCCTCAGTGCTACTCCCCTCTCCCCCAAACCCCTTCCTTAGTTACACTATTGGTAAACAGTTAACCTGTGCTTAGGGATGAACTACTGTCACTACAGCTCACGTCCACAGGAACATAGGACCAGCAATGGCCTCCTGGAGCACTCAGTCCAGTATCTTGCATTTGCAAGCAACTATTTACCCAATGTCTCCCCCCAGAATCATCACTTCAAGCCAGTATCACCATTTAAACCCTCACACACAACTGCAAGACAGACAAACCCATGCTAGCTTTAATCTAGCTAGTTCACATGTTGCAATAGTGTATCATCAACAGAAAGGTGTCAGTGTGGACTTATTCTGAAGCATGAGCTCGGTAAATGGCAGTCACGGCAGTCACTTGGACACCATTTTTGTCATACCAAAGAAAAAGCAGTGACTTCATATATGCTTAGAGCCAAACCATGTACCATTTTCTGAAACTTCATACCTTAAACAAATCTCGCACCTGAGCTGCTTTTTTTGGCCTCTAATCAGCAGAGCACTTCAGTACATGCTTTATTTTAAGCACAGGCATCAGTCCCATTGAAGACAGTAGGGTTTAAGTATAAGCTTTATGTAAAGAAATGGCTTGTCTACTAAATTGGTATATTAAGGGGATATCTCAGTGTGACAGCTCCTTTGCAATTCAATCCTGCAGTGCATAAACTTGCCAGATATACCAGGGTATGTACCCAAGACCAGGATCACAAATTTAAAAAAGATAAGAATTTTTTTACATAAATGGAAGAAGTAAGGCTTGGCTTTGGGAACAGGAATAGTTTTGGTGGGTTTTTTCTTTAAAAATCAGAGAACCTATTTTTTCCTTACTTATCAGAATCTTTTTTGCAATTTCTGATTCTCTCTACATATTTCTGGAATAAAAGTCTGCTAATTCTTAAAACCCCAGATTTGGCAGGGACTCCTTCCCATCTTTCACTAGTGAAAACCATTTCATTATGGCAAGAAATTGACAATGACTATTGTTTATCTTTTTAATTAGCGAAAGGCAAGAATTTTTGAGAGTGATATCTTTTATTGGACCAACTGTATTTTGGGATACACTTAGGCAAGCTTTTAGGTATCACAGTACTTTTCCTCATCTTTTTTAAGTATCTTTCTAATAAATATTTTTAATACAAATGTGTAATGGATCATGTGTTCCACTGAAGTCAGTGAAAGAGAACACAGTTTTTCTGTAAGAAAATGTTTTAGGATTGAATCTGGTTATCATAAATGCATCCTGGTTCACTGGCATGGACAGCATCTAATCACAATAAAACTCTACATGACCAAATTAGCAAATTGAGCTTTCTTTGATGTGCATTGGGATTAGATCATCACAATACTTTCTGTGTAGCCATAATCATGGAGAATTTAGGGCCCAGTCTTTTGTCCTTGTCACTTCCTGTTAAGGGAACTGAATTTGCTAGTAGGAAACACTGAAAACCTTTCCCAGTTGTGACCATTAATCCTAGTTCTGAATGCTTATCTATAACTTTTTTCCTGTGTCAGCTGATAAACCCTGCTCACAATGATGTCAGTGGGAAAATACTACTAGCTTCAATGAGACCAGAATCAGATCCTTTGTAACTCATGAGACTGAAAAAAAGTGGTAATTGTGTCCATTTTTATTTTAATTTTATTTTAATTCTTTGGATTCAGGCTGCTTTGTTTTAAGAAGAAAATTCCTTACCTGGAGTAATGTTATTGAAAGGTTCCCAGCTGACACCCTTGAGGCCAATATTCTCTGTTTACTCGCAGGAAATTGTATGAGACAGACAGTGGCAACATAAGACTTCCCACCTGGCCTTTGTATATCTTAAAGGACCTGCCATTAGGACTGGAAGATAAAATTGATCTCCATGGGCTGTCAGTCATTCTTATGAGACTGTCATCAGGGCAGCTAATTAATGCTGATGTTCCTGTTTGTTACCATATTTATCCAAATCCAAGACAACCCCCAATAATTGGATTCTATACGTGGAACATGTATGAACTTGTTATACTTTTCCATGTATATGATCTAATTATCAGAGGGTTTTCTTAAATTCATCCCCTCACACACTCCCACTGCTCCAGTACAGAAAGCAGTGGCAGGGTGACATGTGATGGTGAAGCAGGTGACTCCCTTGCCATGTGCTCCCACCACTTTTCCCCTCTGCAGCCTGTCCCCCCTCCAGTGCCTGCAGCTGCCCCCCAGTGCCTGCTCCCCATCTGCCTTCCACAGTCTCTGGACCCCCTGCCTGCCTCTATAGGTCTCCACCCCCACACCCCACCTGGTCCCTACACCCTCAGCCCCACCTCTATCTACTTCTTACAGCCTTTGCCCTCTCTCCCCCCTGCTTAATGTCTGGCAAGGCTCTGGCTCCTTTCCGGGTACGGGGTACAGAGACCACATAGCAGCATGTTGAGGCCAGAGCTGCTACTCCAGCCTGCTGCATGGTCTGGCTGGGGTCAGAGTTTCCATTTCCTCCATGCCTGGGAGGGAATGGAGCCAGAGCTGCACCTGACAGGGTAAGTGGCAGGGGGAAGGGAATGAGGCAGAGGCTACAGAGGGCAGGCCATGGTGCAGAATCGGGCATGGGTACAAGGTGGCTGCTGTGGTTCTGACTCTGGCCTTAACCCAGGCTCAGGGCTAATGTCGGAGCTGCAACAGCTACCTGCTCACCATCCCACCCTGCGCCCCTGCCAACATACACTCAAATCTATGTTGAATGAAAAAAGAACCCTAATCTTAGATTTGAGTAAATATGGTACTTTTATTACTATGGCATCAAAATATGCAAGATATTGTAGTACAAACCTAGAAGATGAAATCTCCAGGAATTTCAATTGTGTTGGGCTTTGTAGATGCTTGTATATTAAAATCTGGGCTAAGACTAATCACTCTAATGTCCCATAGACAGAAAACTTAACCAAGGGTAATGAGAAAGGGCCAAATCTTTCTCCCAGTGAGGATTCAAAGGCCACTGACTCCAATGGCAGAAGAATTAAACTCCAAGCTGGATCCTGACATGCAGGCATGTGCTGTTTGTGGTGCTGCAAACTTCTTTGCAGAACCACAAACCACATGAATTGCACATTAATCAGGGCTCAGCACTGCTAATTTGCAGCACATGGTGAATTTGCAGTGCCAGGGCAAAATTTGCTAGGATTTCCCAGTGGCAAAAAAAAAAAAACCTCTGAAAAAGAAAATGGTGCAAACCATGCCAAACTGGTGAGTACCAAGACAAATGCAGAGATGGGGAGCAGGCAGCATATGGCGTTGTGGAGCCCCCATACTGGGGCACCCTGCACCCCAGCCAGCCACTCCGTGATTGCCTGAGGCTCAGTGTGCTCAAGATGGAGGAACAGGCAGCCACAGTGGAGCCCCTGTGCTGAGGCACACAGAGACGGGGGAGCAGCCAACTGAAGGCTGCCTGCTCCCCCATCTCGAGGCACACTGCACTGTAGTCAGGTGGGGAGTGGCTGGCTGGGGCACAGGGTGCCTCAGCACAGCGTGCAGAGATGAAGGAGCAGGCAGCCCTGGGCTGTCTGCTCCCTATCTCCACATGCCACTCCTGGTTGGACAGGGCACAGGGTACCTCAGTGCAGGGGATGGCTAACCCCTGCTGAGGCACCCTGTACCCTAGCCAGCCCCGCCTGCAGCACATGGAGCAGCAGACACTGTCCCAAAGTAGCAGCACAATTTATACTGCTATTATTTGTGCTGCTGTAAAGGCATGCCCCTGCTCATGTTGACCCAGCCCAAGTTTGCTTTAAAGATTTTTTTTTTAGCACTGACCTCTGTTTACAAGAATCAGCACATTGTAGTGTATGCACCCTACTGTAAGGATTGAAGGGTTCAGCATTTGGCCTTTCACTTCCAAATGCACCCAGTGCCTGCTATATTTCTAGACCAATTCACACATTGTTGTATGAATCTGTATGTAAGTTTTTCTATTATTATTATAATTAGAGTTAATTTCTTGAAAATTCAGAATGGGTAAACAGTTCATATAACACTCCGTGCTGTTCTAAAATTCATTCAAAATACATTGACCATTCAGGTCTGCAAAATTTGTCCAAGAGAATTCAAGAAAACAAGCTGGTTTGTGCCATTTCTGGGACTTCCCTTTCTGATCCTGGATAGAAAGAATGCAAGAGCAGCTTTTCTTACAAAATTCTGGCACTTCCATTTGCAATCACAGGCAGAAACTAGAGCTGGGGAGACAAAAAATGCTTATATAATCATTCCAGAGCCTCACAAAATGTTGGGCTTGAGTTCAGTTTGAGGAGATTAATTTATTAGAACCTATTCACCCATCCCAAATTATTACATGTGATGCTTATTTGTTTTCCAACTTAATCAAAAGCCTCATGATCAATAGTCAATATGTCACTGGTATGGGATTCAAAGAGTCCAGGAGTGTCTGATTCTTGTTCAATCAATAGTTTGTCCTTTACCAGAGCGTCAATCCTACCATGCCTTATTGACAGGACAAGATTTGTATTGACTGTGTACCTTGATCCATTTAATTAGTCTATTCATGTGCTTGTGTAAAGGTATTCCTGAATACCAAAAGCAAGAGATAAGAAAAGAGTTGAAAGCATCCTTACTTGTAGTATTTTTCCTACCAACTCTCAACTTACACGATCTGCACTGGAAAATGCATTATAATTTCAGGTAACCATAAATTAGCATGTTGAAAGCTGATTGCTTATGAGTAAGGGGCTTGGTTCTCCCTTTGGACTTTGATCTTATGTAGCCATTTGCATCCCAACTTTATAGGCCAGATACTAATTTCAATGTAGATCTAAAAAACAATACAGTTGCTCCAAATTTGGTGCTACTGGGCACCTCTATATGTGAAATTAGCACAATGCAATAACTCCGGCGCAGTTCACTCAAGAATTTATTGCCCCCAAGGGTAGCATTTACACATGCACCTACGACCTCAGCATGTTGAGCTGGGGTGGCACATCCCCAACTGGCAAAGATCTGGAGGTCATCCTGCCAGCCTGAAGTGGCCCCTCTCTCAGCTTAACATGCTGCAGAGGGGCTGGCTGGGGCATGTGAGTGCTACAGTACAGGGCTAACTGGTAGGCAGCTCTGCACTGTAGCACCCTCGTGCCCCAGCCAGCCCTGGTCAGCATCTACACTTGCATTGCAGTGGAGTAAATAACTCCACTGTATGATAGTACTTGTGTTGGGCAGTACTAACCTAAGGCAAAGTTAATTAGTTTATTCCAGCTTAATAGCTCCACATATGTAGATGGAAATGCTTTACTGTGGAGCTAATTAGGCAACTGCAGTAAGCGTTTCATATACATGCCTCCAATGAGACCTAGGTTTGGAAGCTGATGAGTGGAAAGTGGACATGAATTGCTACCAAATCAGAATGGCAAAATTTTATACCTGACTTTGCACAGAGATAGTAGCCTGTTCCTACCCCTCTATAACTAGGCAAAAGGCAAGACAGTGGGAAATGAGCCTGAAATAATACATTTTTAAAGCATATTGTTGGTTAGCAAGAGCTAAATTTAGAATTGTAATCTACACCTCTTCCCAGTGAACGTGAATCAGCATGAGTATAAGTCGGTATGATTTACAGCAAAGAACAGAAGGAGATAGTTAGCTCTGTTAGTCTAAAGGCAAACAGAAGGTAGATTACAGACCAACTAAATTTGAGATGCATAAGATAAGCTTTTGTAAGAAGTAGCTTACTTTATCAGATGCTGTGAAAGGACTGCAGGAAAGCAGTGATTAGAATCCAAAGGGTAAAGAAGGGAAGAGGAAAAAGAAAGGGACACTGTTGAGAGAGGCAAGGTGAGCAGAAGAGAGAAAAACAAAGCAGTTAACCCATTAAAGGACATACAGGTTGTAAAAACTAATGCAGGTAAAGGGATAAGAATCCATAATCTTGGTTTAGATCACAGTTAACACATTCTAGTCTCTGGATGCTATCTTGTTCCACAATTTCCTGTTCAAGTTGGTTTTTAAAGTTTCATTGTCTGAGAACAGACACTCTTGAGGTCAGCAATGGGATGTCCAGCGGGGTTAAGCGTTCTGCCACAGGCTTGTGCCTCTCTTCTAAAGTGATGCCAGATAAGTTTTCATTCATTTTTACACATGGGGACTACTCTGTCTCTGTCTCTCCAACAGACAGCAGAGGGGCACTGTAAGCCAGGACATTAGTAGAGGTTCAGTTAAATTACCCTCAAAATTTATAATCAGTGTTATTCGGTTCAATGATGATGTTGTCAGTACTGATGAGAGGGCACAGCTGGCATCTGGATATGGAACAAGGTCTTGGTGAGAAAAGGATTTAGGTAGTCTGTTGGTGGAAACGTGCTATTTGAGGCTGGGGGGCTGTCTGTAAACCAGGACAGATTTGTCTCTCATGGCTACTTTGAAGTGACTGTCATTTTCCAGGAGGGCTTGAAGATTCAAGATGGGGGTTATAGGTGACAACCAGAGGGACTCTGTTGTCCTTATCTCAGGAATGGAAATGTAACAGGTTGGAGCAGGGTCTGAATCTGGCTCTGCTGATCTGAGTGGCTACAGTTTTAGGACTGTACTGTAATTATAAGAATCCCTGCTCCAGATCCTTAAGGTGTGTACCCTGGTCAGTATGATCATAGCAGATATGGTTGTAGAGCTTGGCTGCAGACAATGGATCTAGTGGTCTGCTTAGATGAGAGCTGCTGGCATAAAAGTTGTTCCATTTGTTTTCAATACAATGTGGCGGTGATATCACCTTTGAAAACTTTACCTCTCTTTTTTTTTCTCCTGACTTCCAACCCTTTGTATTCTAATCACTGCTTTCTGTTTAAAAGCTTTCAGTCCTGCAGACCGCTCACATCTGATTAAATAAGTCCACTGCTTATGAAAGCTTATGCTACACTAATCTCATTTATTCAATCTAAATCAGTCTTTCCTTACAGCAAAGAGGTGAGGAGCATGATAAATCCATTATAGATTCCATGCGGCAGACAAGTTCTTTGGGTAAATCCAATATCTTTTATTAAACCAACTCAAAAGTTGGAAAAATTCTTCGCAAGCTTTTGAGTACAAATACACTTTGTCAGGCTGAGGAAGCATCTGCAGTTGGTTTGTGCTCTTCCTGGATGGAATAGTAAAGAAGCTAGAGGCTGGTATGCATGTGAGGAAGCCAGGCAGTGAAAATGTAAATTGAGGTAGTTAATGGGTGAGAGAGAGGTGTCAGGGAGGGGAATGAATATAGCTAGTACATGGTAGAGAGGTTACTTAGGGAGTCAGATGCTAGGCAGGTTATAGTGCATCATAAATCCAATGTCTATATTTAGTCCATGATCTTTTGTATCCAGTAGATTAATGAAGTGAAGTTCGTCAGCTTATCTATGAAAGGTGTTTTATAAATTCCCTTTGAGAATCAGAACAGAGATTGGAGAGAGAGTGGCTTTCTTGTGAGAAATGTGCCCCACAGGTAATTGGGTATTCTTGTCTTTGATAGATTTTTGGTGTGCGCTCATTCTGGTGCGCAGTTCTTGTTTGGTTTCTCCTACATATTTTCCAATAAGGCATTTGATGCACTGGATGTGATATATTACATTTCTGGAGGTGCAAGTGTAAGATCCAGGAATACTGGTGGTTCTATTGTAGGGTATAGTTATTGTGGGCATGGTGAATGTGTGTTAGCAGGTTTTACATTTCTTGTCAGGGCCTGGTCCGGATCCATTAGGTGTGTTTTAGGCCATAGGAAGTTTGCTTCTGATGATGAAGTTGGCAAGATTATAGACTCCATTACACTGGTTGACACTAACTTTGAACCTGGTCATGAGTTGGATCCTTGTACGGTTTAAAGGACTATAGCTCCATTAATTTCAGCGTAGCTACACTGAGTTATACCAAGTCCTGGACTAAAGTTATTGGAGCTATTCGCAGCAAATCTGTCCTGTGTCTGTGTTTCCTTTTGAAACTGTTTCCATCAGTTTCAAATATACTGGTCTGATCATAAACTCTCAGCATCTGTCTTTCTTTTCTGCATAAAACATTCCAAACATATTAAATAATATGGGACTTACAGTTGGGTCTTTTATGACCTTATTTTCTTAGATCAAAAGAAAGCCTCAAAATCCTAGAGTAACCCTTTAAGTTACCTAATTAGGATGTTCAGAACTGAATGAAAAGTCAGAATTTAATCCGCTATGATAACTGTATGCATATATGGCTTATGTATCCTGTGAGCCAAAAATATGGAAGTGATAAAGTAACCAAAAGATATAGTCATTTCTTAAGTCGTGAGTTAGCTTTTCTAATCAATGTGCTTCATATCTTCTAAATACAGAATCCCCTTCATCTACAACTGAGTTTAGAAAACTCATTGAGTTCTGATGCGGACGTCACTTTCTCAATCCTTGAAATGAACAACTGGTACAATTTCAGTTTGATGTTATGCCAGGAGGAATGGAACATCACAGATTTTCTCTTCCTCACGCAACAGAGCTCCAAGTTCCACCTAGGAACCATTATAAACATCACAGCAAACCTCACATCAACTAGTGACCTTTTGAGCTACTTACAATTTCACCTGGAGAACATTAAAGACACAACATCAACCATGGTTATGTTTGGCTGTGACATGGAAAAAACAAGGAAGATTTTTGAAATAACCACTCGGTTTGGAGTGATGCCTCCAGAATTTCACTGGATTCTTGGGAATTCACAGAATGTGGAAGAACTGAGGACAGAAGGTTTACCGTTAGGTCTCATAGCTCATGGCAAAACAACACAGTCAGTTTTTGAGCACTATGTACAGGATGCAATGGAACTAATAGCAAGAGCTGTAGGAACAGCTACTTTGATCCAACCAGAATTAGCACTTATTCCAAGTACGACAAATTGCATGGACACGGCAGAGAAAAACATCACTTCAGGGCAGTATTTAGCAAAGTAAGTTTAATTTTCATTATTTCTTTCTTTTAACCACCATTTTATGATATAAATTATTTTTTCCATTTTCAACTAAATGGGTCAGCTCAGCACTTTTCCACCCCCTGTTTATAATCCTCTCCTTTATATATTAACTGTCATATATTTAGATTTCATAGACAATCAGGCTGGAAGGGTCCCCGGAGGATCATCGAGTCCAGCCCCCTGCCCCAGGGGCAGGAAGTCAGCAGGGATCATAGGATCCCAGCAAGATAAGCATCCAAATGCATCTTGAAGGCATTCAAAGTGGGTACTTGAATCGCCTCTGGCAGCAGTCTATTTCAAACCTTGGGGGCTCGGACAGTAAAGAAGTCCTTCCTTATGTCCAACCTGAATCAGTTGCGATGGAGTTTGTGGCCGTTTGATCTTGTCATCCCTTGGGGCGCTCTGGTAAACAGATCCTGATGAGCACCCCTGATAAGCTTATAGGTGGCCACCAGATCACCCTGAGCCTGTGCTTTTCCAGGCTGAAGAGTCCCATGGCTCTCAGCCTGTCATCGTATGGTCTGTTTTCCTGACCTCTGATCATGCGCGTGGCTGGCATGCATATGCATGTATGTGTGTGTGCATGTGTATATAAACACACATTTCTATATATTTCATGTTGCCACAGTTACTCGAACCAGATTATTATATGCTTGCAATGAATAGAAAATTGCACCACAAATAGTCCCTCCTAGTGGAAAGCATGGTACCCCTCAGTGGCTACATGAGACACTTACTATGCAGTAGCTTAGTAACACTGTGAAGTAGTGTGCCCATTAAAACCTGTGCTAATACACTACTGCACAGTAGTATCAGGCTACTGCACAGTTAGCATCTTTAAAAACCCATGCACCGGCGCTACTGCACAGTAGTGCCAGTTACTGCACATTGATTTAGTACTTCGTTATGCAGGTACTAAACTTAATGCGCAGTAACTATGGTGCATCAGTGAACATGTAGACACACCCATTGAGAGTACAGACAACACAACCCGGCTGATAAAACAAATCCCAACAGGCATGCAAGTTTACACTCCAAGCAGGAAGAAGTAGTCAGGGCCAGCTTCAAGTTTTGAAGGGCTCTGGGCTGGCAGGGAACACAAGTGAGCTCAGAACTTACCAGAATGCACCTGGAAGGGTCTTTCCTTTGCTGGACCCAGTGCTGGTGTTGACAGAAAAAGACTGCTTCTTGGCTGCTGAGATACAGCTGCAGAAGGTTAGAAGTGGATTTGAGTACTGAGTGCTGATGAAGCTACAAAGAACTCCCAGAAGCACGTTCCCCCCTGCCCCATGCAATCTGCTGTCTTGCAGGCACTCTTTGTAAGATGCTGCACACCAAGCTGTTCTGCGCTAAAATTTGACCAGAAAGCACATTCTGAACACTTACATCTGTGAGTGACCGTATGGCTGGGTGGGGAAGGGAAGGTGTAGCCCAATCTAACTACTAAAAGGATGCTGCCTGTACTCCAGTTTGTGTAAGATTGACTCTGGATTTCTCTACTTACAGCTCTCCTTTATTGCATAAACCCTCTTGTATATACAGCAAATGTATATACATGCAAATTGATGATGTGAGTGCAGTGTGAGCATGAATACCCATGCTAGCTCCAATTTAGCTAGCATGCATAGCAAGAGCAAAGAAGATGTGGCAGCACAGATTTTAGCATGGGCTAGCAACCAGAATGCAAACTCTCCAGGAACACTGTGTACATATTTTTTTTGCTAGCCCATGTTATAATCCCTGGTACTCTCACCTATTATTAGCTGGATTACACTAGCACATGTATAGTAACATTTGTTACACTCATACTTTTGTTTTGCTATGTGGGCACACCCATAGATTTACAGATATGTATGCGTCAGGAGTATTTGTGTATCTTGTCACTGTTACAGAGGGTCTTTTGAACTACTTCTTCCCAGATATCCACGCAGCAGTTTTTTAGTCAGGATTCAAATACATAGCACTTTTGGTATTTCTGTTCACATCTACTTTGAGGGCTTATTTGAGCTTTTTCTTCTCAGTGATGGGATGAACCTCTCATCCATTTTAGACAAATACACTTCCTTACTTAAACCTCATCCTAAACTTAAGTCTCACAAGAAAGCTGAAACAACTAAGCAGAAGTAAATAATGGGAATGGAATTTGAGCTACCAAACCTGCACTATTGAAATCCATTGAGTTATGTACTTAATTTCTTGCACTCTCTAGATCCTTGAAAATATATACTACAGCAGTAGTGCTTTTCAAATTACCAGACTGCTGACTGTACAAACCGGACATGTTGAGAGTCTAGCTGATGAAAGAAGGGTGGGAGGGAGCTTGTAGCAAATGCTCTTTTACATATTACTGCATGCCTATTTATTTCTTTTCATTTTGTTTTGAATGATAGCTAGTCTCATGATTTGCAGTCAGTATTTTTCTTACCATATTTACTCAAAGGCAAGATGAGTTTTTTTCCCCTAATTGGCATGGGGGAAAAAACCCTCATCTCATAATTGCATACAAAGAAATTTCACTAAATACATTGTCTACCACTGAACTGCTGCCAAAAGCAGCATGTGCTCAGTAATGGAAACCAACTGTGAAGTTGATTAAATGCAGCCAGCACTGAGCATGACTGCAAAACACATGGCCCACGTTGGGCAAACATGCTGATAGGAAACTTTTTTCATTATTATTTTTGTTCATAAAACCCCACTTAAATGTTCATTAATCTGGACCTCACTCTCCGCTTCTCTATATAATAACCTTACTCAACATATACATTTCTCTGGGAATCCCATTTGTCCTAGCACTTTTCATAAGCAATCATGATCCACTCCGTCATATGGTTTTTTTTCTAAAATCTAGGTTTGTTATAACTACTATTTTCCTCTCTGAGATGTGGGACAGTATATCTCTGATCACTTTGAAAGCTTTGGAGATCCTTTTACCTGGTGCTGCACATACTTGGTCTTTTTGTATTTTCTTCTTGAGGTTTTTCCTCATCCTCAAAACCAGCATCTTGGCTATTAAAGTACAATCCATATTAAGAAGTGTAATACATCTCCAGTTTTTCAGGAGTTCCTTCTCCCCTTTCTTGAAGAGTAAGATCACAATTCCTTTTGTAAAATCTCTCCCTGCGTCTCCTGTTTCCGTTATTTCCTCAAAAAAATTCTACTATATGTCTCTTAACCCATACCCAGAACTTCTCATAATGTTCCATATGTAGTCTGTCTGCTCCTGGTGATTTCTCTTGTTTAAAGGTTTTTAAACACTCCTCTACTTCCTTTAAGTTTATCTTTTCTTCCATTTCCTTGCTCCCTCCTCCTCCACTTTTTCTCCAGTCTCTTCAAGCAAATCCTCCATCTTCTTACTATTTCCTACTTCTGATAAAGCTCTTTGTAAAATCTTGTTGCCTCCAACACCACCCCATGCTTTTCCACCTGGGTACTCTTTTCTTCCCACACTACTTTTAGCTCTCCTTTGACTGTCTTCACTCTAGATGAAAAGTATCAGGACCACTCTTCATTTTCTTCCACCCAGGGTGCTTGTACTAAAAATATGTTCACTTGTCTTTCTTTTAAACCAGCTTTCTATCTCTTGCTGTGTTTCTTCTAGTTCTTTTCCTACCTGTCTTCCTTCTGCAGCTTCCTGTAGCAGCTCTTGCACTTTTCTTTGCATCTTTCTCAGCCCTTTTGTTGTTTTCCCCATGGTTCTTTGACCTTCCTTCCTGAAGAATTCTCTCATCATCTTCTTCACCATCATCCACCATTCTGTGGTACTCTTAAAATACTTCTTCAGTGGTCTCCAACCCTCATACTATCTCATGTATGCTTAACACATCTCTTCATCTTGCAAGTTTCACATTTAACTACCATACTCCCCTTCCTCCCACAGGGCTCTTACCAAGACTCAATTCTGCCTTCAGTATTTGCTGATCCCTAAATGCCACACTTACACTTTCTTTCTTTATTTCTGTTTCTTGTGATATAAACACAGTCAATTCTTGATTGTTTCTTTTCACTACGATCAGTTCTAGTGAAAACTTTCTCCCCTTTCTGCACGTCTCCTAGTGATTCTTCTTTTATTATATTTGCTAACTATCTAGATGTCTAAAGGTCCATGTCCTCCTTCCCCTGTTCTGTCAGGTACTTCAATTATGCAATTGAAGTCCCCTGCTATTATCTGTGGTCTCCCTTCTATCAGGTAACCTGCTAGCTTTCTAAACAGAGACTTCCTCCCCTCCCACTCCGGTGGTGCAAATACATTGAAAACTTCTAATTCTACTCCCTTGACTTATAGTATCATTCTCTGCAGTCTACCACCAAAGATGTCTTCTACCTGCTTTGGTTTCACCTCTGAATTCTTGAATTGTATTGCCACTCCAGCTGCTTTGTTTTCATTTCATTTCTCCCTGACCACCAGGATGGTCCCCATCTTCACCTTTTCTCAAAATGCTTATAATCCCTCTTCCCCAGGATACCACAGTCTTGAAGTCAGATTGTCTGTCCTTGCTTGTTTTAACATGGGTTTAACCTGTTCCCATCTTTTCATTGTTAATACACTCCTAACATTAATAGTAGCTATATGAGTGCACCTGACCCTTTAAGGTTCATCAGTGCTGCTGCTTGCTGTGTTTGATTTCCTCGCCCCCACCCCGCCCCGGGTGCCTGTAGCTTCTGCAAGATGCAGGATTGCCTTTGCATTCAGAAAAGTTTTCATTTTTTTTGCCTCTGTGCTATTTCCTGCCTCCCCATCTCGATTCTGGGCTGAGGCCCAGGGACATTAATGGTGGGAAACTGCTCTCCAACTTTGATTATGACTCATTTCTCTCACTACCAGGTTTCTTTTTCCTGATTTTACACAAATACACACAACGCAGCACTGGGCACATCAGCTCACGTACTGGATTTCTGGCGCATTGGAGCAGACAAATGTATGTGTATAACTGCCCTTAGGTCCTGATCCTGCATTGTGACAAACTGACAAACTGCTGTGCTTGGACAAAACCCCAGAGAGGTCCGTGAGATTCTACAGAGGTGCAGCAATATGCCCATATGGATCATGTTAATGGATTATGGCTTTAATCCATACCTGCTCCGATAATTCATTATTGCCACTACTAGCAATGTTCCAGTTTACCTAATGCATTTCCATGTATACCCTGAAGCCTACCATGAGTTCCAGCCCATATGTGCATTTTTTCCGCTCCTCCCCATCTCCCACCTGCACTTCTCTTTCTTACTTAGTGGTTCTCAATCTCTTTACACTCAAGGCAGCCCTCAGAAAATGCCATCTTTTAGCTTTCACTCATTTCTTGACTACAGAAAAACAGAGTAATTCTTCAGGTGCAAAGAACTCAGAAAGCTCACACCAGGTCCAACTATTTTTGATACTATGGCTTCCTATTGAAATCTCTGGGTTTATTTTCTGAATCATGTGTAGATGTTTGCACACTCAACAGTACTAATATTGTGCAGTACTCCAACACCCTTAAAAGGGGTTCATGACATGCTGGTTGGGAAGCACTGATCTAGCTAATAATTATATTTATACAGAACTTTAAAAAGCTGAAGATCCAGGACCTCAAGCTTCCCTATCATCACTCAGCACTTCCACTGTATATGTGTCCAACCTTAAGAGTTTTAATGCAGAACTTAGATATCCAATATTGGCCAGTGTGTTTTCATGGCATCAGAGAACTGGAAGGTTGGAACAGATATCGAAGGCCTTCTAGTCCCACACCTTGCAGGATGCAGGATTCAATATTTAGGGTAAAGAAGATCAGGATCCGGCCTTATATAATAGCAGATGTGCAGGAGTTCCCCCCTACACTCAATTTCCTCAAAAGAATTATTGAGACCCCTCATATGGAAAGCAAGTCCCTGCTGAATTAAATCTCAGCTGTTGTGAACACCTTGTTACAGAAACAAGGCATTAGGATTTTAAAACTTCATGTAGACTGTAAATTATAGCTTGTGGTTTCTGAGCAATCTCAGCAGTCTGTGATTTAACTTGCTGTTCATTCTTCCTCTAGCTCCTTACTGAACTTGGCATGAACATGAGAAAATATGGAGCAACCATGTAATCAAGTCAAGGAAAATGGACTAATTTGATTAAATCCCTTTACCACCCCACAAGCATAACTCTTCTAACATAAGGTAGTGGCATGAAAGCTCTAATAACTGATTCTCCTGAGAATGCACATTTAAAATCAGAATAAAACCAGAAGGAGAAAATGTTAAAGTTTGACCTCCCTGTTAAAATTAGAATGACAAACCTGACTGCAGATTTTACAGTCTCAATTTAGGGTCAAATTCTCAGCTAGTATAGGTCAATGCAGTTCCATTTATTTCAGTGTATCAGTGCTAATTTACACCCACTGAGAATCTGACTGTACATCTCTGGAAAAAGGTGTAACCTATGCCCTCTCTATACATGCCTGAGAGTAATTTATGCATTAATATGATCAATAAGGATCAATTCACATATACCGTAACTAATCTTTATGGGACTCATGCACCAAGGGCTGAGATACACTGAGCAACTACATCTCTCATGGACTTTGCTCTGAACCTTCCAAAAGTTATTAGATTCAGCCTTATACCATTTGCATTTTTAAGTTGTTCCTAAAGGTTATTCTGTAGGGCAGCTTCTCACTGTCCTGAAAGCCCTTGACTTTGCATTGCATCAGTACAGTATACAGAACTCTGAATAATTAATAGCCATTGAACCTGATGTATACAACAAGTGGTTAAATAATGACTTACATATGGTTCCCCTCATTTCTGATTAAGGTACCACCAAATTATATACCTAATGCATTGAATTTGTTACATATGTCACTACTGAGCAAGCTCAATGTATTATTATATTATTACAATTGGGATCGAAAGAACAGATGGTGGTGAAGCACACAGGCAATGACTAGTAACATGTGTCACTGATTTATATATTACAGTGCCATAGTTACTCCGCTAGTGCGTAATGACAATACTTTTGTATCCATTAGCAAAGCAGATTTGCAAAATGGGGTCTGCATTTATACATTCATGATGTTATATATACAAGTACCTGGGCACATCTACACATGCATATTAGTGCAATACAATAAACTCCGGCACGTATCGCACCAGAGTTTATTGTTCCCAGGTGCATGTTTACATGTGCACCCAGGACTGCAGCATGTGGAGCCAGGCTAGAGCAGTCCTGGCTACCAGGGAGGCCAGGGGGTCAGTTTGTCAGCCTCAGGCTGTTCTGACCTGGTTCAGCATGCTACAGAGGGACTGGCTGGGTCACAGGGTGCTTCAGTGTGGGGTTAGCCAGCAGGCAGCCCCTGCACTGAAGCACCCTTGTGCCCCAACCAGCCCTGTCAGCATCTACATGTGCGTTGTTGTGGAGTAAAACACTCCAGCATAAGACAGTACTTGTATTTACAAGTACTAACCTGCTAGACAGTTTATTAGTTTACTCCAGTCTAATAGCCCTGCATATGTAGACACCAAGACATTTACTGCAGAGCTAATTAGGCAACTCCACAGTAAACATCTAACATAGGCGCGCCCTCTGTGTATTTTTAGGCCACCTCTAAACACCAAGCCAAATAAATGTTTACAAGTAAAATCTTAATGGACAAGGAGATTTTGCTTGCGTCTATTCATGCATCTCTTTTTCCAAATAATGGTGCTCAAAAATTGATTACACAAATAGAGTCTTGGTTGAGTTCCCACTGAGAGTGTTTGAGTATAAAATACAAATAATGTATATGAAAATCACTAATTAAAGAATTTAATTTAGCTTATTGTTCATTTCATAGATTTGCCTTTGTCTGGCAACTCCTCCTTGCCATAGTGAGAAGGCTTTCATATTTCAGTGACTTAAAACTATGACCTGGCAAGATACTGAACTTTTCATGGACTCTTCCAAGTGGGACAGAACAAAGATTGGGGATGAGGCAAAAGAGTAGCTCACTGTTCTGGAAAAGATGCAAATAAATGTCAAGGGCTCCTTTTCTCAAATATCAATAAATGATTAACACCATTAAAGTTTATGTCTTGCTTGCTGAGGTTGGAATGTGTTGTTTTATGACAGCTGCAGAGTTTATGTTTATTTTAAATAATCTGTTTCATCCAGATTCCCAGAACTAATGTGATATGGCATTTTCTGCTGCTCCAGCTGAATGTTAAATAGATGCTCCTCTGAATGCCTGTTAAGGAAAAATTATGGGCCTGATTCTTATCTTACAGCACATTTATAGCAGTGTAATTCATTTGACTTCAGTGGAGTTACTCCTATTAGTACCCGTTAAATTAAAAAATTTTGTTTGGTTCAACCACGCAGCAAAATCACATTAACAGGGAGAATACTACAGGCAACTGTAATGGCTCTAGTCAGCAAGTGCCAGGGTCCACCCACCCAAAGGCCTTTTCTTCATATGACCTTTACCACACAAATACTTCACATTCTTGTCACTCTGGGGTCTTGGATAATAGCTATAAAAATACTGAATTCTAGTTAGGAGAACTTGAAAAAAAAAACCTATTGGCTATATTTCCCATGCCTGGACTGCTTGGTAGTTTTGCTTTTAGGTTTTTAGATTAGTACAACCCCAAAAACTCAGGATGAAACAATGCAATACTGACATGTGTAATGTGTTCTATAAAGGAACAACACTTCTGACTCTTTCAGTAAGACCATCAGGTTTCAATGGTATTTTTGTGAAAACCAAGCAACAAAGTTCATTGTTTCAAGGGAATCACCTGTCACTGAGTCCTCTCTTTCAATCTCAGCTGGTCAGTAACAGGTTATTGACTCTTTCCTCAATGTTACTTCATATCCAGCCCTTCTGACTGCTTGAATGCTGTCACCCTCTGCTAGCAGTTCAGTGAAATATCTGAAACATGAAACAAATTAGTGGTCTTTGACCAGCCACAGGAGGTCACAGCTGATGGGTTCATCTACAGACATAGGCTTTTTCCTGGGGGGATATCTGGGATGTTGTTTCCATCATACTGTTTTAAGCCTAGGAAAAAAGGACTACATGCATGTTGGGTTTTCCTTACATTGATTAATTGAATTGCTTAAAAGTCATAAAAATGAGGAAATGAGAAAAACAAAATAATGCTATTTCTGTTAGAATGGTGGACAGCTGCTGCACTTAAGAAACTGTTCCTTTTGAAGTATTTGCAATCTAAATAGACAAATGATAAGAGAAAGGAGGCTTTTTAAATCTCCAATTTACTTATGGAAGGAGTGAGATACTAAAATCAGAAAAGAAAAAACTGAACCCAAACTCCTGAGCCCTTGTTCAAAACCTTACATACAAAATCACTGTTTCACTCCAGCGGAATAAGGCTTCATTTATCTGGAAGCTTGGCTTTGATTTCTTGCCTTTCTTCCCCCAACAGGTTTTTAGCCAACACAACCTTTGATGGTCTCAGTGGCCACATTAGGGTGAAAGGTTCTTCCATCGTAAGCTCAGAAAGCAATTTCTTCATTTGGAATTTGCAGCACGATCCTATTGGGAACCCAATGTGGACTCGTCTGGGGAGCTGGCAAGAAGGAAAGATCATCATGGATTATGGAATATGGCCAGAGCAAGCCCAGAGACATAAAAACTACAACCAGCATCCTACCAGGCTGCACCTAAGAGTGGTTACTCTCATTGAACACCCATTTGTCTTCACAAGAAATGTGGATGATGAGGGGTTATGCCCAGCAGGACAGCTCTGCCTGGATCCTCTGACCAATGATTCAGCTGTCCTGGATAGCCTCTTTGAAACCCTTCAAGGAGGCAATGACACTGTGCCTATTGAGTTCAAGAAATGCTGCTATGGCTACTGCATCGACCTGCTGGAAAAGTTGGCTGAGGATATGAACTTTGATTTTGACTTATACATTGTTGGAGATGGGAAGTATGGAACCTGGAAAAATGACCACTGGACAGGGCTTGTGGGTGACCTTCTGGCTGGGACAGCCCATATGGCAGTAACATCATTCAGCATCAATACAGCTCGTAGCCAAGTGATTGACTTCACCAGCCCTTTCTTTTCAACCAGCTTGGGCATCCTAGTGAGGACTAGAGACACAGCAGCCCCCATTGGAGCCTTTATGTGGCCACTCCACTGGACCATGTGGCTGGGAATATTTGTTGCTCTCCACATCACAGCAATATTCCTCACCTTATACGAATGGAAAAGCCCCTTTGGGATGACCCCTAAGGGAAGAAATAGAAATAAAGTATTCTCTTTTTCCTCTGCCCTGAATGTTTGTTATGCAATATTGTTTGGCAGAACATCTGCCATCAAACCTCCCAAGTGCTGGACGGGAAGGTTTTTAATGAATCTCTGGGCTATTTTTTGTTTGTTCTGTTTGTCAACTTACACCGCTAACCTGGCAGCTGTCATGGTAGGAGAGAAAATCTATGAAGAGCTTTCTGGAATACATGACCCCAAGGTAAGGTGTGGCAACTCAGCCTTTTTCATTTATTTCTTCCTATTGTACATTCATTGTTAAATGTCTTAAGGCTTCTAAAAAATTAGGGGGCCACCTATAATGGAGCAGCAGTCCTTCATACTCAGTCATGGTTCAACAAAGGGAGAAAGTTCAGCAACAGAGAGGAACTTCAGCTGCCAGCTTTGGCTTAACCCATTATAAAGGTAGAAGTTTTTTGTAGAAATTGGGTTCTAGTTTACTATTTGAATAGCTCTCCATCTGAGGGTTTGGTTCAGCTCTGTTGCTGCTTAGGTGGCCATAAATTGAGCCACTTTGCAAAGAGTCAGGCCAGGTTAATATTAGTACTCAGTGGGTGCACCTACATGAGATGCTTTACTGCACATTAGACTACTCTAATGTGTGGTAAAGCATCACTGTCTAGATGTGAGCAGCAATTATTGCACAGTAAATTAGTCTAATGTGCCATTTTCTAGTACCTGTAGATAAAGGTACTAGAAATTGGCACATCAAACTAATGCACCAAAGTGCATGTGTAGATGCTGACCAGGAGCAAATTGCTCCCGGTCATCCTAGGCAACATGGGGCCACATGGACATTTGTCTCAGTCAGCCTAGGTAGAGAAATGCTGCCTCCCAGCCAAGTGAAATCGGGACCCATCCCAATCTCTGCAGGGCTGGGAGAACTGTCCCAGCTGCTGGGCAGCTGCCTCCCAGCCATATGGAGTATGGGGCATGTTCCAATCTCCATGCGTCTAAGAAGCAACTGCCCAGAAGCTGAGACAGCTTCCCTTGCCCCCCTGGAGCTTGGGGCTGGCCCTGATTTCCCTGCAACTGCCACAGAGCTGCTCACCACAGCTCCTCCTCCCACCACCTTGCAGATCAAAGCTGCCCTCAGAGCCAAGACAGCTAGGGAGTGGCACCCAGGGGAGCCTAGAGCTCCCCCTGGCTTCTGCAGGGGGCCAGAGCAGGGCAGGAGCAGTCCTGGACTGGGTTGTTCCTGTCAGGCATGATTTGCTCCCGAGATGAGCGCACATGTAGACGTGTACCCAGGAGCACTTTAATGAGTATTAATTGCATATGTAGACATGCCCAGTTATAAGCATTCTGGGTGCGATGTTCAAATGCATTCCACGCTGGCCTAATTCCGTTCCCTTCGAAGTGAGTCACAGAATTCCCACCAAATTCTCTAGGAGCAAAGCAGGGCCATTTTTAAGCTGTTTTCAGCTGTTAACATTTGTTTGGTCACAACTATAAGCTGCCTTCTGTGGACAGATCAGGCAAACATTGTCACTTCTGTCTGCACCTATTAATCATTTCAAACAACAGATATATTTGAGAAAATAGAAAACCACTCATGGACACTTCACAATAAGAAAAAAAAAAGCTGAATCCATTAAATGAAATTGTTTAGCACTAGTATTAGAACTATGTTGCTAAATAACACTCTCACCTAGAAGTCTAGGGGTGTGGGCACACTAACACTTCCAGCCCTTCAAAAGAGAAACATTTCAAAAAGCAGCTGCTGGTACATTCTAATGGTTAACATTCCTTCATCCAGGCTTAAAGTTGGAGCCAAATTTGCTTCATTTGAATTGTTCTCAGCTTGTTCACACATAACAGTTAGGATGTACCAGCTGCTACCCTTATGAAACGTTCCCCTTTTGAAAGGGTTCCAAGCATTCTTGTGTCCTTACCTGTGGAGTCAAACTATGTCAGCAGTATGTTAAGGATTAAGTTCCACAGTAGGCAAACACAGTTTTCTCTTAGCCACATCTGCTGGCCAAACCATGTTTAGCAGACAGGTTTTTTGGGACTGGGACTAATCTACAGATGGACCTAACCAACAGAATTCAGATCCAAGTCCTTAGCATCCTCTTCCACCAAGAACTCACAGGTATTTGGATTTGGGTTTATCGAAGAAATTCAGGTCTGGATCCAGGGTTAGGTAGACAAAACTCTTGGGGTAGAGGTGATATCTTCTATTAGACCAACTAAAATAGGTGCAATTTTTTTTTTCTTTCCAAACTTTCGGGCCCAAATGCCCTTCTTCAGGCAAAGGAGAATTCAAAGATTGAAAAAGTTCCCCCAGGTGGAAAAGAAACTTCATTTTGCACAGGGGAACTGAGAGATGGTAAGGTTCCCTTGAGTGTAAAAGTGATTTGTAAAAAAGATACTCTGAGTATGCAAATTTAGCACAGACAAAGGCTGAAGCAGGCTGGTTACCTGAAGGTGTCATATGGCAGGCAGGGCATTGAATTTTGCTTTTTCCTTGTTTGGTTGTAAAGTTTTCATTTTAAAAGAGGAAAGGCAAAATAAAAGCAACAGAGGAAAAAAAATAGTTGATCTAATAACATATAACACCTCTACCTCAAGAGTTTTGTCTACCTATGCCTCTAGACCAACATTGCTACAACCAATATCCCTGGATTCAGATTTCTATTACAAATATCCCAAGTTTGGGAGTAGTTTTTGTTTTGACCCATGTAAGGTGATTTTATAGGCTGTTCATTAATTCCTTGATGATCAGACAAAGTCAATCTGAGGAGTGGAATAATGTTTATTGCTGAAGAATTAGTAATTGGAAGAGACTGGAAGATTTGGTGATGAAGCAGCAGGTTTACAACTGTCTGTAAATTTACAGACAGTCTATAAAAACAAAGCTAAAATGCTTGTTTATATAGTTTGTAAAAAAAAAAAAAATGGAGCCACCTGTTAAAAAAAAAAAAAAAAAAAGCTTGATAGCTGATCCCTGGTCAGAGAGACCTGGAGGCAAAACATGCCAGGATGGGAATGAGTGTAGCTGTAGATGGGCAAGGCTGAGGGGGCCAGCATGGTACTGGTGCAGTTGAGGGCATCCAGGCATAGGAATGAGTAGAGAACCCTTGGGGTGGGGGCAAAAGTATGCAAAACCATTGTACCAGTCAGTCAGGGTTGTCAACTCAAGATTTTTTTTATTTTTTTTTACTGATAATCTGCAAGCTTTTTACAGACAACCAAAATTTTTTTTTATTATGGTTGATGTTAAAATCCAAAATGTGGTTGTCCATAAAAAGTTTGCAGATTATGAGTAAAAAGAAAAAATGTTTTGAGTTAGTAATACTATGAAGCCGCTTCTTATATGGACAGCTAAACAGTTACCTGTCAATTATAGCTTTGTTTAGGCTTGTTTCTTTAACTGGAGAGCTTCCATATTGCCATCTTCTTCTCCAATCACTTATTATGACAAACCTATCTTCCCTTCCCTTTGTAGCGTCAGTTCCTACTTTAGTGAGCAGGAAGGGATAGATTAGGGCAAAACACAAAAAGTAGCAGTCCAAACAAGGGCAGCCCAGATGTCCAAATATTCAGGGAGGGAGAAGAAAGTAAGGCTTCCTCCCCAGCAGCATGTACTTAAGAGTGGATATGTCCTATCAGGAGGCAGAGCTAGTTAGTCCAGACACAACACCATATACATATGGCCATACTGCTTCTGCTACTTCCTTGGCATCTATCCCAAATCAAATATTCATATTCAGGTCTAACATCTTGTTTCAGAGAATCCTTAGGGACGCTGAGACATCAACCCAAAATGCCTCTCTATTCCAGAAAACCTGAGATGTTTGTAGATCTTGGCTCCACCTCATATCTAAATAATTACGTTTGCAGAATAGAAGTTGTAGGCTCATGTTTAAGTCTAATTATTGTCTGTAGTCTTAATGGAGGTTATTCATAGGGACCTACTTAAAACGTGGTGAGAATAAACAATTTTTGTGGGTTAGTCAGCATAAAGAGCAAATTCTGCAGATATTTCCCAGATGTGCTCCACTGGCCCTGCCCCATGGTGCTAATTGGCAGAGAGACCACGGTAGAGGAGGAAGGATGAGGGGACAGCCACCATCTTATCTGCTGGCTGCCTTTTGTGCAGCCCCATCCCTCAATGCTAATTGCCAGAAAGGCCCTGGTGGGGAGATGAGGGATGAGGAGGCAGCTACCATCTTGTCTACTGCCCTTCATGTTGCTCCACCAGCCAGAGTCTCCCCCCGCCTCCCCTGGGTGGGCTACAAGGCCAAACCAAAGCAGCGGCAAGGATTGATGGCTCCCACTGGAAGCCAGCATGTTATTTTTATTAAGTTGATTTCACTGACAATCCTGGATTTCATAGTTTTCATAGACAATCCTGGATTTCACAGAAACAGTGAAATCGTAAATTGAGTAGACACCCCCACTTATTTATGGCACTGAAGTTAAGCATGTGCAGAAATATTTTGTAGGACATTTTTAATAGAATCATAGAAAATGAGGGTTGGAAGGGACCTCAGGAGGTCATCTAATCCAACCCCCTGCTCAAAGCAGGGCCACCCCAACTATGTCACCCCTGCCAAGGCTTTGTCTAGCTAGGTCTTAAAAACCTATAGGGATAGAGATACCACAACCTCACTGGGTAGCCTGTTCCAGTGCTTTACTACCCTTCTTGTGAGAAAATGTTTGCTAATATCTAACCTAAACTTCCCTTGCTGCAGCTTGAGACCATTGCTCCTTCTTCTGTCATTTGCCACCACTGAGAACAGTTTATCCCTATCCTCTTTGGAACCCCGCTTCAGGGATTTGAAGGTTGCTATTAAATCTCCTCTCATCTTCTCTTCTCCACACTAAATTAGCTCAGTTCTCCCAGCCTATCCCCATAAGTCATGTTCCCCAGCTCCCTAACCATTTTTGGTGCTGTTCACTGGACTCTCCAGTTTGTCAAGGTATATCACATCCACCACTCTCCCCACATCCACAGAGCCAGTCATCCCATCATAGAAGGCAATCATGTTGGTCAGGCATGACTTGCCCTTGGCGAATCCATGCTGACTGTTCCTAATCACCTTCTCCTGCAAGTGCTTAGAAATGGATTACTTGAGGACCTGCTCCATGACTGTTCCAGGGACCAAGGTGAAACTCACCAGTCTACAGTTCCTCAGATTAAAGATGGGCACTATGCTTGCCCTTTTTGAATCATTACAGACCTTTCCCAATCACCATGAGTTTTCCAAGAATGGCCAGTGGCTCTGCAATCAATTCAGTCCTCAGCACCCTTGGGCGCATCGTATCCAGCCCCATGGACTTGTACACATCCAGCTTTTCTAAATATTCTATAGCCTGTTCTTTTGCCACTGTTGGGTACTCACCTCTTCCCCAATCTGTGCTGCCAGCTGACCTTGCCTGTGAAGACTGAGATAAAAAAGGCATTGAGTACTTCATCCTTTTAGGCATCCTTTGTCACTAGGTTGCCTCCCCCATTCAGTAAGGGACTCACACTTTCCCTGATCTTCTTCTGTTTGCTGACATACATGTGAAAACCCTTCTTGTTATCCTTCATGTCCCTTACTAGCTGCAACTCCAATTGGGCTTTGGCCTTCCTGGTTTCGTCCCTTTATGCCTGAGTAATTCTCTTATATTTCTCCCTACTCATTTGCCCACAAGTTTCCACTTCTTGTAAGATTCCTTTTGTATTTTAGCTCGCTGAAGAGTTCCTTGCTAAGGCAAGTGGATTGCCCGCCATACTTGCTAGCCTTCCTGCACATCAGGGTAGTTTGTTCCTACACTCTCAGTAAGGTTTCTTTAAAGTACAGCCAGCTCTCCTGGACTTCTTCCCCCCTGCCCCCCCCAGACTGGCCACCCAGGGGATTCTGCCCATCAGTGCCCTGAGTGAGTCAAAGTCTGCTTTTCTGAAGCCCAGGGTAGTTATTCTTCTGCTCTCCTTCCTTGTCTCAGGATCCTGAACTCAATCATCTCTATGTCGCTGCTGCCCAAGTTGCCATCCACTTCTCTGTTCCCCACCACTTCTTCCCTGTTTGTGAACAGTGGATCAAGAGCAGCACAGCCCCTAGTTGGCCTCTCCGACACTTGCACCAGGAAGTTCATAGATTCATAGACATAGGGTCGGAAGGGACCTTGTAGATCTTCTAGTCTGACCCCCTGCCCTGGGCAGGAGAGAAAACTGGGCTCAGATGACCCCAGCTAGGTAATGACCCCAGCTAGTTGTCCCCAACACCCTCCAAAAACTTCCTGGGCTGCCTGTGTACTGCTGTATTGCCCTCCCACCAGATGTTGGGGTGACTGAAATCCCCCATGAGAACCAGGCCTGTGATCGAGAAACTTCCACTACCTGTTTAAAGAAAGCCTCAACCACCCCATTCCCCTGGTCTGGCGGTCTACAGCAGACACCTGCTATGACATCACCCTTGTTACTTTCCCCTTTGACCCTAACCCACAGACTTTCAACAGGCCCATGTCCAGTTTCATACAGGACTTCTGAGTAATCATGCCACTCTATTACATAAAGAACAACTCCTTCTTCACTCCTCCGCTGTCTGTCCTTCCTGAACAGTTTAGACCCATCCATGAGCTTGGTGCAAGCTATCCCACCAAGTTGCTGGTATTCCAATCGTATCATAGTTCCATGACCGTGCAAGGACTTCTGATTCTTCCTGCTTGTTTTTCAGACTCTGTGCATTCATGTACAGACATCTCAGGTAAACAGGGTTACCATATGTCTGGATTTTCTCAGACATGTCCTCTTTTTTTGCCCCCTGTGCTGTGTCCAAGCGGGTTTCTTAAATGCAGGCAAAATGTTCAGGATTTCCTCCCCCAATTCCAGAACCCCACAAAATTCCCTCCATCAGATTTGCTCAGGAAACACTGATGCCACAACAGTTGTGGAGAAGCATGAATTGTTTCATTTTGTTTCTTCAAATTGCAAGAATGC
>NW_005841837.1:6556726-6561358 GCF_000455745.1 Alligator sinensis
GCCGAGGGGAAAATGGAAGCTCTGTTGATGCTTTTTTGGGACTGAATGGTTATTTCAAATAGGTAGTGAATCCATGCAAAATAAGCTTTTTAATATTGGTTCATGTATTCACAAGCCCTTTATTTTCCTCTTCCCTGAATAAGCACCTCCAGAGCACTGCATTTTTTAAATGTTTAAAAGAGAAAGGGAGAAAGAAAGAGACAGAGAGAGAACCTCTTCAAGGTGATACTGAAGACAAGTACCATTTCTGTGCATGAAGCTGACAAAGCTGCCACGGAAACCAAATCCCCTTTGAGTCCTCAAGTGAGTTGATAGTGAGTACTGAAAAATTAGAGAGACTTTCGGCTCTGAGGTGATTAAAACCTTTCAAAACAGCCAAAGTCAGTGCCCACAAAGAAATCAATAGAGAGATACCTCCAATGTTAACATAAATAAATAACAGCTTCCTTTCCAGAAAGATGCACATTGTCACATTGCTGTAACTGAACAGCTGTGCATTGTCTTAACAGCTGATCAATGAGGTCAAAGAGAGGATGTGCAGAGCTTCTATGTTAAGATGTGAGCGAATTCTCCAAAAATCTATACGACACAAGTAAATAAATCGTAGTCTAACTGCTATTTGTGACATGAAGTGTAATAAAGAATTAGAAGTTTAGCTCCTAAAATTAATTAATAACATGGGAAAAGAAGCAAGGGAATATCAGAATGTTGCTGAGATGTTAAGAGTTAAAGCCAGTGTGAACCAGTAATTAAACTTCAAGGTAGAGAATATGAGACAGACATTTTCTTCTTGACCATGGTCACATTCTAGATACAGGTGATTAACTTGAATTAAAGGCGCTATTTTTGGGTGGAAGTGTTTGCAGGATCATAGTCTGTACTAATGTGCCTTTGGATAAGTCAATCTGTTTCAATATTTTCAAGTGCCCAATATTCTTTAAAAAAACAGAAAACAGAGTCGCAAGGCACCTTGAGAGAGCATCTAACCCTACCCTTTGCTCCGAGGCACGATTAACTCTACCTGAACCTTTTCTGGGAATAGTTTGCATAACCAGTTCTTAAAAATCTCCAATGGCACAAATCCCACATCTTCCCTAAAAAACCTATTCCAAAGCTTTTTTTGTATATCTAACCTACTTTTAAGACTGTCACAACTACATCTAGTGGAAATAGAAAACAATTTATTACCTTCCTCTCTCCGGTACACTTTTGCATATTTGAACAGGTTAGTCTTCTCTTCTCTAGGCTAAGCAAACCCATTCTCTTCTTGTAGGTCATGCTTCCCATTGTGCTTTCTATTGCGTTTGTTGCTCTTTTCTAGACTCTGCCCAATTCATTCTCATCTTTCCAGAGGTGTGATGCCCATAACTGAGAACACAATTCCAGCTGGGCCCTTACCAGGGCTGACTAGAGCTGAAGGATTATTTCTTACACACAACATTCCTGTTTATACATCCCAATATCATGTTTTCAAAACAGTATTACATCATTGACTGATATGCAGCTTGTGATCCCCTAGAATCTTCAGATACTTTTCTGTAGTACTCTTGATTATTTCCTATCTTTTCTCTATATAATTGATTTCTCACTAAACAAAATACTTTACACTTGTCATTATTTTACTGTGTTATTTCAGACCATTTCTCCAATTTGTCAAAATCATATTGAATTCTACTCCTGTCCTCCAGAGTGCTCACAACTCCCCCATTTTGGTAAAATTGTCAAATTTATTTCATTTACTCCTTATTCCATCACCCAAAGTCTTTAATAAAAATATTTAATAGAACTGGATCTAGGACAGACCTCTGCAGAACTTTACTTGAAATAACCTTCCAGTTTGACGATCAAACATTGGAAAAAAACATAATTTCATAGATTTCATAGACATTCAGGCTGGAAGGGACCCCGGAGGATCATCGAGTCCAGCCCCCTGCCCCATGGGCAGGAAGTCAGCAGGGATCATAGGATCCCAGCAAGATAAGCATCCAAATGTGTCTTGAAGGCGTTCAAGGTAGGTGCTTGAACCACCTCCAACGGCAGTCTATTCCAGACTTTGAGGGCTCGGACAGTAAAGAAGTTCTTCCTTATGTCCAGCCTGAAACGGTCACGGCAGAATTTGTGACCATTCGATCTTGTCATCCCTTGGGGCACTCTGGTGAACAGACGTTCCCCCAGATCCTGATGAGCACCCCTGATAAGCTTATAGGTGGCCACTAGATCACCCCTGAGCCTGTGCTTTTCCAGGCTGAATAGCCCCATGGCTCTCAGCCTTTCATCATAAGGTCTGTTTTCCAGACCTCTGATCATGCACGTGGCTCTCCTCTGCACTCTCTCAAGCTTCTCCACATCTTTTTTGAATTGTGGAGCCCAAAACTGGATGCAGTACTCCAGCTGCAGCCTAACCAAGGCTGAGTACAAGGGGAGAATGACGTCCCCGGATTTGTTTGAGAAGGATCTATGGATGCAAGCCAGTGTTTTGCTTGCTTTACAAGACGCAGCATCACATTGAAGGCTCATGTTCATCTTGTGGTCAATTATGACTCCCAAGTCCCTTTCATCTCTAGCGCTAGCCACTGTAGCACTGCCAAGTCTATAAGGATGCTGCAGGTTTTTCCTCCCAAGGTGGAGAACCTTGCATTTTTCGATGTTGAACACCATCAGGTTCTTGTCCTCCCATTTCATGAGCCTATCAAGATCTGCCTGGATCACCCTCCTGTCCTCAGGTGTGGATGCTTTACCCCAGAGTTTGGTGTCGTCGGCAAACTTGGCCAGTCCACTTCTGATACCAATGTCCACATCACTGATGAAGATGTTAAACAGTATAGACCCTAGGACAGAGCCTTGAGAGACCCCACTGGTCACAGCGCACCAAGATGATTGACTTCCGTCAACCACCACCCTCTGAGTCCTGCCACGGAGCCAATTCCCCGGCCAGCGGATCGTGGTGAGGTCAAGGCCGCAGTTAGCCAGGATTGCCAAGCGGTGATCATGGGATACCAGATTGAAGGCTTTTTTGAAGTCAAGATATACGACATCAATCTCTTCCCCCTTGTCCAGGTGATAGGTCACCTGGTCATAAATGGAAATGAGATTGGTCAAACAAGACCTACCTGCAACAAACCCATGTTGGGTATCCCTCAGGATATTGTCATCAGGTAGTCTGTTAAGGATGGCCTCTGATAATCTTTTCCAAGACCTTCCCCAAGATAGAGGTCAGGCTGATGGGCCTGTAGTTCACCAGATTTACTTTCCTCCCTTTCTTGAAGATAGGCATAACATTGGCCTTCATCCAATCTTCGGGCACTTCACCAGAGCACCAGGAGTTCTCAAAGATCTGTGCCAGGGGCTGAGCTATGATGCTTGCCAGCTTCTTGACGGTTTACCCTTGGGTGTAAACCATCAGGGCTGGCTGACGTGAAGGTGTCCAGTCTGTCGAGGTGTTCCTTCACGAGGTCAGCTTCAATGAAGGGCAAGGAATCTCCCTCACCTGGGCCTCCCTGACCCACAGTGGGCAGGGGCGTCCCATGGGACTGGTAAAAAACTGACGCAAAGTACCCATTAAACAAGTTTACTTTTTTATGGGCATCGGTTGTCAGTTGTCCCATCTGGTTTAGCAAGGGTCCAGTGTTGCCCTTACTTTTCCTCCGGCTCCCCACATATCTAAAAACGGACTTTTTATTGTCCGTGATATTTATAGCTAGCTGGAGTTCTGTCACAGCCTTGGCTTTCCTGGTTTGCTCTCTGCAGGTCTGAACTAGAGCAGAGTATTCCTCCTTGGTGGTGGTTCCAGTCCTCCATCCTTCGTAGGTCTTCCTTTTAAGACACAGGTCTTCCTTTTAATGAAAAATAAGTTTTAATACTGCTGTGCACCCGGTACAATAGTTTCTTCTTGACCATATTTCCTGAACTTCCTTTTAAGAATGTCACATGAGACAGTGTCAAAAGCCTTACCAAAATGAACGTATGTTCTATCTATTGCTTCTACCATATCCACAAAGCCTGTTATCCTGCCAGAGAAGGAAATAATTTTGTTTTGACATTATATGATCTTGAATAATCTGCGTTTCTTGTTCCTTTTAGCCTTATTGTCTTTTGGATTCTTAAAATGCCTTGCTTGACTATTCGTTCCAGTATCTTTCCAGGAAATGAAATTAGCTTGAGTGGTGTATAATTCCCATGGCTCCCCTTTTTCCCTTTGTAAAGACAGACACCATATTTACCCTGTTCCAGTATTCTGGAAACTCCTTCACAATCTCTCAAAAACTAATCATTCACAAATCTGGGATTGCTTCAGTAAGTTCCATAAGTACTCTTGAGTAAATTTAATGCATAGGCAATTTGAAAGCATCTGACTTATCTAAGTAATCTCTACTCCCTTCTTTTGCTCTTCTAGCATGAGTTCTTACCCCTTGGTGGCCAAGCAACCCGTTTTTATTACCTGATCAAAGCTAACCTCTTTAGGGAAGACTGAACCAAAAAGGCAATAAGAGTTTCTTGGTATCATCTATTATTACTTCTTCCTCTCCCCAAAGGCCAAGCGCACCAGCTCTTTTCATAGATTCATAGATGTTAGGGTCGGAAGGGACCTCAAAAGATCATTGAGTCCAACCCCCTGCATAGGCAGGAAAGAGT
>NW_005841837.1:6562301-6572866 GCF_000455745.1 Alligator sinensis
CGAAGGCCTTCCTGAAGTCTAAGTAGACGATGTCAACCCCTACTCCTGCATCCAGGTGTTTTGTAACCTGGTCATAAAAAGAGACTAGATTAGTCAGGCATGATCTACCTGCTACGAACCCGTGCCGGTTTCCCCTCAGCATAATTTTTCCTGCTCGGCTCTCACATATATGAGCCTTAATAATCTTTTCAAAGACTTTGCCAAGGATAGAGGTGAGACTGACTGGCCTATAGTCACCTGGATCCTCTTTCCTCCCCTTCTTGAAAATTGGGACCACACTGGCCCTTTTCCAGTCCTCCGGGACCTGGCCCATGTGCCACAAGTGTTCAAATATTCTTGCCAGTGGTTGTGCAATGACATCAGCCAGTGCCTTCAGTACCCTCAGATGGAGCTCATCCGGGCCTGCCGACTTAAAGGCATCCAGTTCTTCCAAGTGACTCTGCAATATCTCAGGGTCAACACTTGGTAGTCTGGTGCCCTGCTGTTGTCTCTCTACAATCCCATTGTGAGACTTGTCTTGCCCCTCATTTAGGTCTTCCTCTTATTACTAATGCATCTAAATGTTTTCTTGTTACCCATTTATGTCCCTTGCTAGTTGTGTGTCAAGTACACCTTGGCCTTCGTGATTTCATCCATACACATTCTATTCTTGTTCTGTTCTTTTATGCTCGTCCTTATTCATTTGACATAGTTTCCATTTTTTTGTATAACTCCTTCTTGTGTTGAAGAACTTGTGATTTTGCCATTTTGTAATTTTCTAAGCTTATTGAAGTCTGATCTCTTAAAGCCTACTGCCTTTATTCCATTGTTCTCCCTCCCAAGAAGCAGAAACTCTTGCCATTTCATGATCACCATCACACTGGTCTTCCACCTTCATGTTCTCAAATCAGCTCCTTCACATTGATCAGAATCAAATCAGTAAGAGCCTCACCACCAGGTTGCCTTCTCCACAATCTGTGCTAAGCAGTTGTCCAGAACACAGTCCAGTAACTTGCTACTTCCACCTTGGGGTTACCAATTTGAAAAAATTAAGCTTTACCTGGTACAGAAGTTAATGAAATAGGAAAAGAGTATAGTTTACCCTCAAAGTGTACAGTAAAGGCTGCTCCAGTTAATGGACACCCCCCCACAAAAAAAATCACCACATTTGGGAGCCCATCCTGAATTACAGCAATCCCATGCAACCTTACCTCAGGCTACAATCCACAGCAGGAACCAGAGAATAACATCATCACAAAGGAAGTCCATAGGCTGTAACTATTTCCATTCTCTATTGCTTTTTTCTGTTAACTCTTAAAGTGAGATGAAAAATAGGCTCTTTATAAGTACTTACAAATAAACTGGAAATGTTGAGAGTTTACAGTATTTGGCAGGCTATTATTAGGTATTAAAGAATGGCTGTGTCATTCTGCAGGCATATATGGTCCATAATTTCCATTTCTGCTGTTTCTGTTTTCTCTTGCATCTACCATATTTTCTCATATACCACACACTTTCAAATACAACATGAACCTTGTTTCCAGAAAGCAGAATGTAGAAAAATAAATTTCTACAGAGTCCTGGCTAACTATGTGACAGAGTAAGTCTTCTTGGAAACAGAGTGTCCAGGAAGTGAGACATTCCAGATTCAGTCTGGGTAAGGTAACAGGAGCTTTCTGGTGTGGCAGGCCAGCAATAAGGGTAGGCCCCAAACCATTGCAAGTGCAGTAGTAAGACTGTTACTTCACTACAGTAAGTAATTTTTTATATTAGTTCCTGTAAATAATAAAGTGCTGTTTCTACACCACAAGGCTCATCAAGCTACTGTATACAGGAACTAACTTGCCCTAAACAGCTCAGCTGCTCCTTCAGGCACAAGCAACAGTGCTCAGCCAATAGTGGCTGTGACAGAGTTAATACTGGACCCAGTCCTGATGCTTGCTGAACCAGAAAGAAGGTCTGATTTAGGGTAAAAGGGTGCATATAGTATGTGAGTAAATATGGTATTAATTCATAATCCAGAGGGTTTTATAGGCTGCTTGGAAAGAATCATCCATTAGCGTAACCATGGTCTCATCACAATAAGCTAGTCCCTGAATTTAAAGGGCCTGGAAGAAAAAACACTGTACTTTTTGCCTATGATAAACAAAGAGATGCCCCAGTTCCCTCAGTCAGAACAGAACACTTAACTGTCAACTAAAAAAGGAGTTGCAAAGCTTATTTACAGATGTGAAGAATACATCTTAGAGCCAGATCATGTCAAATCTGCCAGCTACTCATCTGAATCCCTGAAGTTCATCTAAATCTTCCCCACATTATCACATCATTTCTGTCCACTATGTTTGCCATAATACTGGTTTTTTGTGTCCACATAACTTAGCTCCTCTTCAACAAAAGATTGTTGGTCTACATCTCCACTCCCAAACTAGAGAATCTATGAACAACTTTTTGATCAGTTTGTACCTTTTGTCCTGTCCAGTTTGGAAGGCTCTACCAGGAGTTAAAACTCCCTCCAACCTGGCTCTCAAGAACGTTCAGACCTTTCACCACATTAAGATACAACCTGATAGGAAAAAGTATTTTATACATACCATTAAACTCCCCTAGTGTTCTGCCTTTGTTGGAATGATGGGTCTCACTGTTAGATTTGATCGTTCACCCAAAAAGAAAAATTGGGTCACACACATATTCATACATTTTGCATCATTAACAGCATGTGGCTGCAGCAAACCTAGTGATGCTGGCTGTATGAATGCGTACTATACAATTCTATAAGAACATGACTAGATCTAAGTCAGAATACCTATAGTAATTAGGATACATGTAGATGCCTGTCTAAAAACCGAGCCCCTTATTCTTCTCAGGGAGCTGTTCCTTGCCAAGCTCTTTAATAACATTCAGCCCTAGTTTTATAAAAGAACACAGAAAACATATTTCAGATTGTATCTTTCATTTTACTGCTATAACTGCACACAATCTTCCATTTATTCTTGTTTCTTCTGGAATCTCAGAATCACACTGTTTTTGTTGATGTTAAATTGGTGGAATAAGAATTTTACACTTAAGTGTACAATTATGTTGTATTAAAATGCACTACTTGAGAAGTGTGCTTACTTTAAAGTTCCTTTGTGCCTTAGTGACAACATTATGCTCAGACAATGGTTAAATAAGCCACCTTTCAAAACTTATACTCTCTACCATGGGTGACAGACATTTTTACAAAGGGAAGACTAGAAGAATAATGTAAAGAAATGAATAAGAAGAGCAGAGAAATAGAGAAGCAGGAGTTCCTGGAGTGATAAGCTGAAAAAGAAGCATATTTGGCCAAGTGCCTTAGTACCTTCTGTTCCTAATAGCAATCCTTTGAGCCTATACACTGAGTATTAGTTTTGGTCAGTCCTACTTTAAATACACACCTGTCAAACATTTCCTTCCTGGTTTGGTTTCCAATGATATTTTATAGAGGATAACAAAATGCAAGTGAACCATAGGAATGATTTACGCCCACTCCAACAGAGTTGTTAGACATATGCTTAACTTAAGCTTATGAGTAATCACATTGTTCTATGGGACCACTCAACTTCTTGAAGAGTTTTTTCTGTTCCTTTCTCCAAAGAGCTTGAAATTTCCAGCAAAAACATATGAGTACTTCAGATGAAGTAATGGGCTTGGATCACAAACTTCCTGTGGATCAGGGCTTTAGACTGTAAATTCTTTGAAGCAGGAACCTTGTCTTCATACTTGTTATTAAAGAGTATGATATATTTTAGCAAAAACTTGAGTAGATCTGCCACTGTCTATACAATCTGAAACAACAAAACTTTTGTAGAAGCTCAGAGGATGAAAGGTGTATTTCCAGTGTGCCCCCTTGGTGACTAATACAGCAAGTAAAGCTGAATATAAGAACAGGCTTTCCAACAGGTGAACAGACACCTGGCCTTTCTTTTCCTCATTCATGTAAATAGTGTTTCAATAATTCAGTAGGCATTACATGTCCTATGTTACTGTCACATTGATCTGACAGCTGTCAGCTTCCCTTTCCTATCCCTAGAGTCCAGTTTAGCATTTCTTTTTATTAATTTAGTTGGGGATGCTTTCTTAGCAATCAGAAGAGAAATCAGAGCACCTCTCAAGGGTGCCATCACTGATCCTCAAATTGTATTCCTCATAGAGACATTATCCAGGAATAGTGAAACTGATTTAATCAAGAAACAAGGGAACTGTGATATAAAAGCCTGACTCAAAGCGTACCAGAGTTGATGTCTACCTTCCCATTAACTTCAGTGGCCTTTGGATTAGGACTTCATTCTTCAAAGTCTCCAATTCCTTCCTCCCAGTGTGCTTTATCTTTGGAATTTGAAGATGTATTTGAAAAGTTTGCAGTAGCTCTTGATTAAAGAAAGATATTACTTTCATCCTGACTAAAATAGGAACTATCAGATATGTCAGAAGGAAGTATGATTTCATGAGCTATCTAACCTAAATCTGCAAACCCAATAGCTTTGAATATTTGGATAAGAACCTGAATCATGCCCACAAACTTTATATGAATTGCTTTGCTTTTCAATAGACACTTTTCAAAAAACCTAATTGATGGAAGAACAGCTTCGTCTGCCCTAGGAGCCATTTTTTCTTTCCTTGGCTGCATTCTATGACCTGTCCACAAGTCTACAACCCTTGTTCAGTGGTAGGTTGGGATATCATTTATCTCCCATATACCATTTCAGAAGGTTCTGGGTAACCCTGTCTCCCTAGAAGCCATCTTTACAGTATGTGAATAGAATCATTTGCTAAACCCTTAAATCCAGTGGCACAGCAAAAAGCAAAAAGAAAGGGCTACAAGGAATGGAAAAAAGGGTTTACTAATGAAGTGGCACTGTGGAAAACTTCCTGGTTTCTGGGGTATGTCACCCTCTTTCTTATACTGCAGGGGCAGGAAAAGCTGTCTTTTCACTTCTGCACTGCCTCTGGTGACTGTATTGGACTCAGAGGACACCTACACATGTGCAGCAAGGCTGCTGTAACCCACTGTCATTACAGTGCATCGGAGCGGACTCAATTAATTGACTCTGCTGGAGCATGGTAATTACCATGCTCCAGCAGACTCCAGCATTACATGTATCAGTGTCCCCACACTGAAAAATGATGGCAGCAGCACTTTAACTAAAGCTCATCAAATGAGCTTTGGTTAAAGTGCCCCTGCCAACATTTTTCAGTGCAGGAACGCTGATACATGAGATGCTATGGGCACTTCAATTAGAGCGGCTCTTAGACCAACTCTAATATTTCTAGGCTTCTTAGATGCAGGCTCTCCCTTGGCTTCAACCCACTTACAAATTTCAGCTGAGCTTTAGCACAGCTATAAACCTCTAGTCATGCCACTGTCAAAGATGTGCAAAGCCCTATTGACAGTGAACCATTTTGAGCTTCAAAGGCTTGTATAGACTGTAGCTTTCATTTTTCCTTTAAAAAAAGGAAAAAGCACCCAATTATGGGCCTGATCCAAGAGCACCTGAAGGTTGAGGACTTATTTCTTGGGGTATGTCCCCAACCTCTTCTAACTCATTGCAATTCAATCATTTGTCCATACACAAACTCAAGCTGAATTATATTGATGCTGTGGTCATTTAATTTACAAACTACAGACCATCCATTAAAAATTAATTTGCACTGTAGCACACACTTTTTCTGAGCATAGACATTTAAAGTTCTGACCAAATATCTATTGACAGAAACTGAAAGTCTTCCATTGATGCCAATAGGGTTTGGATCACACCCCTGGACTCGAGCAATGTTTTATTTTTAAGTTGCACCTGGTCAGCTAGTAATTCTTATGGTATGTGTTTCTCTGTATGAATTTGACAGAAGCAGCATGGTAATAACTCATGGCATTGTACCATTTAATGAGTGTGCAATGCCCAACTGATTTGCCAGTAAATTGCTAGCACTCTGAACTCAAGGGGATGTTAACATTTTGTAGGTTGGATATAAAACATGAAAACAAAGTGTTAAGTGCCAAAGGAAAGGCACAGAACAGGGGGTGCATTTTTGTGTGTCACAGGCAATATGAATAAAAAGCAGCTGTGACTTCCAGAACTCCATCATCCTCAGGTGCTAGGGATGTCATAAACCACTAGGGAAGTTAATGAAGTCACTACAACTGCCTGATCAAGTCACATCCCTGCCATTCTACTCTTGGCTTGTTTTCATTTGGTAAAATTATTGAATGCAAACCTCTGATCCATAGCATGGCACTGTTCTTCAAAGTTCTCCTTCCCTCCCTGCTGCTCCCCGCTACTGCCACAGCAGCTGTTCCCCTCCACCATATGCCACCTCCTTCTCCTCAACTATTCTTTCACTGCCATCAGATGTTTTTCCCTGCTGTTAGTGCTTCATCCGCAGCACTATACCAGAAGCTGTACTCCCTGCCACACTAGTCATTTGATCCAAAACCCATTGAAATGGCTCCCATCATCTTCAGCCTGTTTTGGCTTAGGCCACAGTTGCTGTTCTTTCAGCACCAGTGGGGATGAGTGGAGTTCATGCTTCCCCAGCCGACTCCATGTCTATACATTCCACATTGTGTTGCTTTCTGTCACCTGGACTGCAATGCATTTATCCTATATATTATCTAAGAATAATAAGCCTGGCATTAGAAATATCAACTGCATTGTATGTGGAACTCTGAACCTCTCAAATTACTTAAACTGGAGGAGACATAAGGCTGGGAAAGTACAATGCATGGAATTATTACAGGAGAATCCAGATCATTCATATCTGTATAGTTCACAACCCACTTAATTTGCAGCAAGTGGCTGATGTTAGCATGAACTGCTTTGCTGATCTCTATGGCTTTTACTCCAAAGGATATTGCTTCTCACTCAGCTGAGCTCACCAGTAATCCTACACAGCTAATCAAAGAAGTGGCACCCTTTAAATTACAAGCCACAGTGAGCAGCTGGAGCATCTCAAGGGTTTGCTTTACTAGTTCACAAAACTTCATTTTGCAGGGGGTAAAGAAAATACCCCTGCAAGGTAACTGGGTTCTATTGTATCCATCAATGTTTTTTACCCTCCTTGTATACCACTTGTCTCTTTCAAAATTCAGTAAGTGATATCTAACACAACCTTAAAATCCAGCACTGATTTCTCAAATATGCCAAGATGAACCATCAGCAATAAGGAAGTCTGAAAATGCTGACAGCTAAAAGCTAATCACATTTCAGCCAAGTGCCCTCTCATCTTTTAACAGTGTGAAACAGCATGTATTCCTTTCATAGATAGTGCAGAGTGCATAACCTTCGCCAGCATTTAAATGTCACCTTAAAGAACCAAGTTTGATCGACTTCCATGATACATAGTACTGTCTCATATAGGTGGTTAGCCATGTTAGTCTGAAGGCAGGCAGAAGGCAGGACTCAGTGGTACCTTAGAGACTAACTGGTTCAGACAGACATGAGCTTTTGTAGGCAGCAACCTAATTTGTCAGATGCTACAAATGGATATCCTGATCCAAAGTCCACTTTAGCAGCAATTTAACAATGCATTAAATTTGGACCCAAGAAATCTGGGTTTGCTATGTTCATTCATAGCATCCAACAAAGCAGGCTGATGCTATAAAAGCTCATGTTTCTCTGAATGAGTTAGCCGAAGGTGCCACCCTGTCCTGCCTTCTGCCATTTTTCTCTTCAGAAGCTCATTGTGCTGGGTGCCAATACAAATTCACACAATCACTATCTGAATAGTATATACTCTAACTAGATCAGGCAGGGCCTTGTTACACATTAATTTTAGGTAGCTCCTGGAGCTCTTAACCCCTGGATTGTCCACACATTAACACCTGAAACTAGTTTTAGCATCCTTTCAGCAGCTTAAAGTTGTGCCGTTCCAGAGTCGATTTATCTCTTATCCGTGTTACCCAGCACATGTTCCATTAATGTGTGGCCACTCCCCAAAAATGAGCCTCCCAAGTTGAAGCCCTCCAGCATCCTAGGATGCATTGTCCCCTCCTCCACCCTCCTGTTCTATGTGGACAAACTTTCTGTGTAGGACTTCTTTCCCAGGGCCGGGGCAGTAGCTACCCACAAAATGCTTTCCCTCACTACTCCCACCTCCCAGCCACCCTAAGAGTACAACCAGAACTCTCAACCCCAAATCCCAATTTATTAAAACATGAGACCTTTGAATTACTTCCTCTTTATTTCTTTTTTCATTCTTTTTTTTTTTACTTATTTGTATTTTATTCTTTAGTGGCTGACTTCTTTTATTTCAACACCCTTCCCCCACTCCCATTTTATCAGCCACCCCATTGCATTGACTATCCAGCTCTCAGCTTCATGTCATTCCTCCCTTCCCCACTCCCTCCCGCAACCACTCTCCCACACACCTGCATCCAAAACAGGGGTAGAAGCCTGTCCCAACTCACCAGCCCAGTAGTGATAACTCATAATTGTAGCTCCTAGTCTGGCTCCTGCTTGCCAAGCCCCTAGTGGTAAGTCACAAATATGCAGGTGGGGGACAGTCAGAGGTTTTTAGCCTTAAGGTGAGATTGCTCCAAACTCGAGCTAGCACTAACACGAATCAACATTTGAGCAGCTCAAAGTGTAACAAGCCCCAGAGTCAAGAAGAGGAGTATACCACAAATTCATCAGCAACATTGTCCAAACAAACTGTTGGACAAAAGCCCAATGTATGGGTTCAGCAACCAAGGTCTTTATTAAGTGATGCAACTAGATCAAGTGGGAAAAAGCAATGCTCTATCTAAAATCATTCATACTCACACACATACACACAGGCCAATCCACTGGTGCTCCAGTTCAGTCACAATGGCTAGTCCCAGTGCCTCTTGACACGATGAGCTTATGGGAGGGATGCTGGTAGTTTTCTCCCGCGTTGATGTGAATGGCATGCAGGGTCATCAGGGCAGGTCTTCACTGGCTTTGTATCCAGACAGACTGCTGCGGTGCCTCTGGCAACCTGCTCAGTCAGTCACCTTGTTGCTGTTAAGCTGAGCTGCTGAGTTGACTTCATCAAAACTCACAGTCATCTGGTTACATACATCATAGCTTAGGCATGCAGATGGACGGATGGTGAGGAATCACTTGTTTTACAGCCTCCTTAGACAAGGAGACAGGGAGTCTGCTCTGCGTCTTAGCTTCTTGTAGATGGTTTATTTGTTCTTATCTTCCTGTTTTCAAGGCTGCTTTCTCAGCAGACTGGGGATGCTTGAAACCATATTCATTCACTCACTCACGCATTCATCTAAAATGATTTTTTAATGTCTCAACAAAATCAGTAGGACCCATTTCAGATCAGTTTCAAAAAACTAAATAGCAAAGATATATTCTAAATTGGGTAGCGGCTGAGGAGCTGGTGGGGGTAGAGGAGAGAGGGAATGAAAGGAAACCTTTCTATCCCATCTGAAAAATTCCACTTGTAATATAACAGGCCTAGATTCCTTCAGTGGACCTGTTCTCATCAGCCTAGCAACACTGACTTCACAGCTGGAATAGTCCAGGGTTTTATAGAGAGCATCCCTACCCCAAATCCTTTTCAGGGAAAGGAAGTCCTTCCCTTCTCTCTAAGAGAAGAATAGTTTGTCAATCTAATTTTTCCCCATCACTCCTGGATTTATAAGGACTTCAATTCCCCCCCCCAAAAGTATCCCTATTTACAGATAGGGAGCAGATCAAAAGGGTAGACTAAGTGACTCAAACCCAGATTTCTTAGTTCCAATCTGATAAAGTGCTGCTAAATTGGACTTGAAGGAAAAAATGTATAGCCCCTTAGGAATTAACTATTTTCCTAAAACATGTCAATTTTACATACAGCTATTTGTGCTTAATACCTTGCTATTTCCAACCTTGCAAAGGAGCAGAATAGCTTGTCAAAAGTCCTTCTGTCCAGAAAACACTTCAATGCTATTAAATAACATACAAGTGTATACTTGTATTTATACTCACAAAAGGTGTTTTGAAGTTGGAGCTGTTTGCACTGAAGCAAAGCACAATAACTCAAAAAGTGGAACAGACTCCATAAATGAATACCTATCACGGAAAATGTCTCTTTTTGTTGAAGGATTTTGACTATCTCTAGAGGAAACACTTGGAGCCTGACTTTTGAAGCAGCTATTTTTCTACAATAACTGAATTGCAATTTTGCCATCAACTGCGTGTTACTCTTAATGGTCCCCCACTATTTCACATTCTGCTATTGCACATCTATCAAAATACAGAGAAAAAAAAATCATGATAAGAATTTGAAACCCCAGAAGTTACATTGCTTCTGCAGCACAATGAGGAGCAGAAGGAGTACATCATTATTCTTGTCACTAAGGTCAGCTAATGTGACTCTGCACTCTCCCAGGTATATCTGGGAGAATTGTAGCTTTTCTATGGAGGGACAAATCTCATTCTCTTTACCTGTATATTCCAGCTGGATTTTATGTAATTAATGCCAGCAGGATGTGGTTCTAAATCATTTTTCTGAGTATAACTGCTCACTGACTTCATAACAATCTTATAAATCACACCAGCTAAGGAATTTGCATGTGTAAATTCAAAATGGCTGGAATTTAACCAGGTTCA
>NW_005841837.1:6572876-6581191 GCF_000455745.1 Alligator sinensis
CTGGATTGGCAGGAGGACTTGTCAATCTATGGTTCAGCTTCCCCCAGCACCTCTTGTGATAATGCTGTAATGAAGCATCTTCAGTTACCCAAGAAGTATCCCAAATTCTATTCTGAAGCCTTTCTAGGAATCTGCCTGTAGACTACTTGTCTCTCATTCCAGGTGTTTCTCTACCTACAAGTGATAGAAGAAATAGGGTGCAGAAGAGCCAGAAGCCAAGAATAGGCAATTGTAGGATTGTTGCTACTACACTGTCTGTGCTCAAGACCTTCACGCCCAGATACCACTCTCAGGAGACTCTGCACGAGCCATTGCCACTTCTCTATCTGTCCCCCATTTACATCCCAACAACCTCCTCTACCTCTAAAATATATGTGTGAATTTTCATACAAATAGGAATCTCTCAAGTTTTCAGATGCTTCCAAAAAAATTAACAAGCCACAACTCTTTCAAAATTCACAGTAAAATAAATGCTGAAAGCTTCTGCATAAGATTTCCGCATGGCTTTTTACTGAAGTTTTTGCCCAGCACTATAAAAAACTGTGTTTGCTAAGCTGAAGAGAATCCAGAACCCACCTCTGCTCAGACAACCCTATGAGAAACATAAGTCCTGCCTAATTCCCCTCTTGAGGCAAATTACTGCATGAGGCAAATTACTGCACTGCTACCCCATATGCCAAGTGCAACAGACCCATTTTGAAATGTTGGTGCTCTGATAGATTATCAGTGTTTCACAGCAGCCCTCCATGCACTAGCCCTGTGCAGGGGGTAACATCTACAGATGAACACTTGCTTGAGATTCTATACCACCATGGCTCCATAGCAAGTGTCGTAGTGGAGTTGCTATGAGCGTACCTAGACTCCGGCCCCAGACGAACTTTAAGTATTGGGCCCCACTTCACCAGAGATAATGATAATAATAATTGAACAACAGAAAAAAAATATTACCATTTTCAAGCCCCATTTCTGTCTGGGCCCCAGGCAACTGCCCGGTTCACCCATGCCTATGTCCAGTTCTGCTCTGTATATGCATAAGGTGGCCATAAAGCCAAGAGAGTGAGTGATTGTTCAAAGCATAAAACCTCCAGCTGAAGGGTTTTCAAATTTCTATTGTACTTTTCATCCAAGGTTGGAGGAAAAGTTTTGAAATGTCTCTCAACCTTTTTAACCAGATTTACCTGAAAATAGGATTCTTTAAGCGGTGGAACTTAAGGAAGCTACCCTGCCTCTGGATCTGTCATTACAGAATGCAGTAACTGTCATTGTGCTCTGTCATATACTAGCTACCTACTGCTACTTTTCTCATTTTCATTCCAGAAAAATTCATATTAAGAAAAGAAGGTTAAGTATTTTTTTCTTGGTGGAGGGGCAGGGAAGGGGGAGAGAAGGACTGTGGCTAAACAGAAGCTAGAATGATTATAATTGCTCAAGCAGAAGGTTAACCCACACGATGCTACAAATATTCTTTCTTTTTGACCAGTAAGATGGATCAAACGGGTCTTTGACTTGGCTACAGTTAGGCAGCTATTATATACCACTGATCAAGTATTGGGAAAACATTTGCTAATCTAAAACAACTAAGAAGTAGGTTAATCTCACTGCCATGTAATTAATTGGAGCTCACATTTAAGCAATGCCACAAACAGTTGACCTGCAAGCTAAATGAATACTTGAAAATTCTCTGCAATTTTCCTTTGGTTTAAAATGAATGTGATCACAAAGTGGGAAACTGGGTGTTTACATTTCAAAGCTAGAATCCATAAGATCTATCAAACCTATAGGCCATATGATTTAAATACCTTTACCTACAGTAACTTTGAGACATCAGGGAATCTTCTCTTAAACTAAAATGCTTTTCTTAAAATATTACATCAGGATAGGACAGGATTTCATTTTTCTCTCACAAATTCCTACGCCTTATCTTTCTTTATCACTTTCCTAGCCAATTTTCTGTTGCATATCAATGGGGTCCCAAGATGACACTATATCAGTTCAGAATATTGGGAGCAGACCATACAGAAAGGGTGGACAGCAGATAAGACAAAGAAGATCAGTGCACCTAACAGCCACTGGTCCATGACAAGGACTCCCAGGCATTATAATAATGAAAACCACAGCAGGTATATGGAATATGAAGAGGCATAAGGAATTCCTTCTGTTTTTCAGTGATTAGGTTCTAGCTATGCAGGTCTGAGAATGGATGTATATATATGGGAGATCATCAAAGAGCCCAATACCCTCTTGTCAGAATGAGAACGTGACCAAATTGTCATGCCATTGTGCATGCTAGACTTGCTCTTCTGAAGCATGTGACACACAAGTCAAGATCCCAGCTTGCACTTCACAAATCCATCAGTGCTCTTCTACATAATAAGTCTGGGCCTTTGTGTTCTCAGTCAAACTGATGCAGTGAACACAGAGTTACTTCAGAATGCACTCTCTTTTTATTGCATAGGTGGGTAAGGAAATTCCCTATCATAGTTTCTTATGTTTGTAAGTGTCTGTTGCTGTAGCAAATTCACATTCCTGTGCACATTTAGTACCACTAAGACAATAGAATCTATGCATGTGCCCATTTTCTTCCAGCAGCATATTGGATCTCCTTCCTACAAAAGGAAGAAAATTTTTTTAAAATGTACATTTGACCACTCAACAAAGATTTTTATCATTGAAATTCAGAAGAAGATCAGCATGATCTGAAGAGAAAATGGTGTTTGCTGTACTCGTCTCTGTTGGTAACTGCAGTATTATCAGTAGGCCAGCCTTTGCTCATCAGGTTATAAAATGACACTGCACAACCATGTGTAAGATGCAGATGTAGTGCTCAGACAAGCCTAGAGCAATTCACGGCCTCTGTAATAGCACTGACACATCCTGAGGCATCCATGGCCTGTTTCGCTTTCTGATTGCCCTCAACATTTCATCCTGCATGATCTCTGCTTCACAGCCTGCTCAATCTACTAAGGAGCTGACATCTCTATTTGTTCCCCCTCACCTCTTCAAAAATTCCTCACCAAGGGCTCTTAGGCCCACCATCTCCCCCTACAGGAAAAACTAATAGAGGTTATTCATCCCTACACTCTCCCAGTGATAGCTTTCTTTGGAGATGATTCACCACTCTTCCTGCACCTTAGTGAGTCACTAGGCAAGGCATAGCCCCCTGCTCTTTCCCAACTCCGGTCCTCTAGCTTCTTCTGCTATGTCTGTAGAGGTGGGGTAAAGGGTGGTATTTTAATTAGATCAGCTCTTGGGAGCCACTCTAATTAAAACACCCCAAGCATCTCATGTATTCAGCATCCTGCATTTCAAAATGATGGTGGGGATGCTTTAACTAAAGCTCATTTGATGAGCTTTCGTTAAAGTGCCTGTCCCATCATTTTGAAACGCGGGATGCTGAATACACAAGACGCTGCAGCACGCTGGAGTGTTCCAATTAGAGCATCCCGATTAACTGAACCTGCTCCGATGTGTTCAAAGCAGAACACGTCAGAGCACATGTCTAGGCAGCCCCTTCTCAGCCTTCTCAGCTCCAGCATAAGGAAGTCAGTGAGCCAACCCACCAAATCCAGTCAGCCTCGTCCAGGCAATTCCTTAAGCTCTTTCCAAGGATCTGGAGGCCAGCTTGCACTTCTTCCTTCATCCTGTTGCCTTACCTGAAGTTGCCCTCTTAATCAGGTCCAGCTAGGTCAAGGGAACCAGACCCAATTTATATTACAATCAACTCTACACTGATACTGTATGCACCCAGAGAATTATTAAAAACAAACCTCACTAGAGTCAGTCACAGGGTGGCTGGTCACATTAGCACAGTCATTTTTGACATACAGGGAGACTGCTGGGATGGAATTCAAATCTGATAAACCAAGTCGCAGGTCCCTAATATCTGAGCTAAAGGAAAATTGCTATTAACTACCCAATATATTCCCTTTGGGAAAGCTAGTAGACAGCAGTAGTTTCACAAACACTTGAGCTGAACCAACCTTCTAACCAGTATGCAGACATCTAAGTGTACACGCCAACTACTACAGTACATGCCACGGACCATCCTATCACCGGCATGGGTATCATTTTTTTTTACTGTTTGCTACTGTATGCCAGGTATGCTGAGAAAGCACATCATCAAAAAGAATGCCTCATCAAGAGAGTCCAGAACAAGTGCACTTGTATTATATCAAGAAGCAAGTGTTTTTTTCCAGATCATGAGTATCTTCCTCTGCTCTAGGCCTTTAAACAGGGAACAAGCAAGTTCAGAGATGAGTAAATGTGGCTTATACCTATCTCTGTAGCAATCTGTATAACTGCCAGACATGACTCCTTGGCCTCCTGAACTCCCTGAATACCTCAATAGCTGTCTGTAAGCCAATGCACACCTTCATCCCTGTGATTTCAGCAATGTACTGTACTTTATCTAATTTTGTAGGATTTGATAGATACCTAGTGGGTGGGTTTCACTGTTGTGCTGGGCTGGTAACTATTTAAGCTTTTGCCAGGCAGCACTTGTCACCACCCTTCAAATTAATCTGCTGCAATTTAGGACATTTAGATTTAAAATAGACTTGAATCATTCAATGCAGGACAGCAGCAGGAGTATTCCTAGCCAAATCTCCAAGATACCATGGGTGGTACATATATAATAAATGTCAAGAGATGCCAGAGACCCACCCCTTTCTGTGTGACAATTATTCAGCCTTCAGTTTGGCTAGACTTCAAGTTAAAAATGAGAGAGAGTAAAGTGTATTATTTTTATACACTAGAAATACCTATAACTTGGGGTCCTCTACAACTATTTTCTCTAGGTAAAGTCATTATAGTACCCATTATTAGCACCATGCAAGCATTAAAAAATAATGTATTAGATCACAAAATATAGAGGGTTTTAAAAAAATCAGTCAATTTAGGGTTGATTTTAATTTGTTATTGGTTTCTGAGTCTAGACCTAAGGGCTAGAAACGTACTTGTTTAATGAAAGCAATGTTTGCATTGCATGACTCTGGGCGCTAGGGTTTTAAGAGGCACCATTAAATACTGCAAGGCTTTAATAAAATTATGGGAGTTAGCAACACTGCTTTGGGAAGTGTAAAAAGAAACTGTGTGGCACTGAGTCTCCTCAAGAGAAGACTAAAGAAAATATCACAGGAACACTGCCAACTTGAAAGTTTTGTAGTTGCTACTGAGACAAGGAAACTTTTAGGTGTTTGTACCCAGAGGGGTTAGAGAAAATCATAATCATCTCCAGGTTAATTTTGTGGATTTGGCAGCCCTTTGAGAGTGGGTGGGTTTCACTGTTGGGTTTACTATCCGCTACCTTTGTCTCATGCACCAGCACTGTGACACCACTCTCATGAATCCCTCTGTGAGGAGTTCAGAGACATACTCTTACCAAGGATGTTCACCAAGAAACAGAGCAAGACCACAGGTGATACTTCATCTACAGCTGCAAGACTCCTGTTTTCTGAAGAAGGCTGAGTGGGAGTAGCAGGGGCCTAGCCAGGTAACTGGGTGAGCTCCTTGTTTATACGGCCAGACAGGACATGGAAGTGGAGAGAAGTTGGTTCCTCCCCTTACCTTGTTTCCAAGGAAGGTTTAGGTGGTCAGCTGCTCCCTAAATAGAGACTTGGGTTCCCTTCAACCTTTCACTCACATCTTAGTTAAAATCACAGGCCCCTATCTCAAACCTTAACATTCACAAAGCATTTTGAAGGTGAAAAACATTAGTTAATGTTATTCTAATAAGATAAACACAAAAATCTTTAGTCACATTGGGTACAATTTGGCCAGGAGAACCATGTTACATACAAGTGAAGTTCTACCAAAACCATCAAAACAGAACTTGGGGTGAATTTCACTGGCTTTACTTTGATTTTTCACCTGTACACTAGAGAACACAGATAGCTGTAGATACTGCAGCTGACACACGTGCTGTCAGCCTGACTAAAATCCATAAAGCATACTTCCTGAGCAATGGCCAGCGAATCCTTTCCTACAAGCACACACCAAGTACCGAAACTCTGACTTGAAAGATGGCCAAGTAGTTCATATTTCATGCCCCTTCCATCCTTGATTTTTCTCCTGCAACTGCTCCAAAAAAAATGACCAAGTGGTGCTGATTGAGCTGGGACATCTGTTTAGAACTAGACTGAGCCTAGTAATTCTTCTGCATGAATAGTCATCAGATGATAGCAGACTTGACTAAACAGGAATTGAACCAGATTTAAACCAGCAAATTTATGCAGAACGCTTCCATAATGTCCATAACGAGACACCCACTGTACAGTTGTTACTGTGCAGTCATTTATTATGTGCATAACCAAGTACTAAATGACTGCACAGAAACTAGCGTTACTTCACAGGAGCATCCCAGCACAGTTCCCTGATGCTTACTGTGCAGCAACTCATTACTACTGTGCAGTAGTAGTAACAAACTACTGCACAGTAAGCGTGTTGTCTAAACACACCCTGTATCACCTAACCATTAAGCTAATTAGTCTCCCCCGTCGCCCATACCATTTGGCACCTACCATTACTGGAAACATGAAGTATACAGAGAGCCCACAGTAACAAAATGCAGCCCCAAGCATCTGGTCCTGGCCCTGGTCCAAATCAGCACACTGAATGAGTTGATGACTGGTCTGTACCAATCAATTGGCTCTTTTGGGGTACCTGTACATATAGCAAATGTCTACTCCAATGCATGCTAATTAGCACATCTTGGAGCAGACTTGGTTAATCGGGTCTGCTGGAGCATGCTAATTAGCATATGCCAGCAGCCTCCAGATCACATGTATTCAGCATCCCCACACTTCAAAATGGAAGCGGGGGCACTTTAAAGCTCATTGAATGAGCTTTTGATAAACTGCCCCCCAGCCACTTTACAACATAGGCATGCTGAATACACATGACATGGGAGGTGCTTTAATTAGAGCAGCTCTGTGATTAAAGCACCTGCAGTGTCACAGAGCTGCTCTAATTAAAGCACCTCCCCACCCTAGAGCACATGTAAAAAGACACCCTTCAACAGTAGTACCATACTTACTCAAATATAAAATGACCTTGACTATAAGATGAGCCCTCCGATAATTAGATTCTATACATGGAACATTTCTAACTTTGATATAATTTTCCAGGTATAGAATCTAATTATTGGAGGTTTGTCTTGAATTTGTCCCCTTCCCACTGCTACAGCAGGGACAATAAATATGGAGGGGATCAGGTAGCCCCTTTGCCTTCTGCCCTGCCAGCTTCTTTCCCCCATCCTTACTGTCAACCCCTGTTCTCCCTTAGCACATGAAAGTGATTAGCAAATTTGAAAAAAATGACCTTGAAATAAATATATGTGTAGTAATTCCCTATAAGGATACCCATAGCCTTAGTTCATGCAGAATTGAGGCATTTTACCTTTTTTGAAACTGCTGCAAGATTTAGTACTGGTACTCCATAAATACACTTCTAGACAGTACTTTGGCACTTACATATATATATAGTATGAACTATGTATGATATTAATTGAAAGCCAAAAGGCTCATAATTTACCATAGAGTTCATTGGGATGGGCTCCACCAGAGTCAACAGCACTTGAAGCCATAGTGATCCCACAACTCAGCATTGCTCAGCATGTGTGTACTCCAGATCCTACCCAAAAAGGATCCATGTGCTAACTGGGTGTTCTTGTCATGAGTCCTGGGATCCTCTAAAAATGTATGTACAGGTGAGTCTTAGAGCAACCTGGTCCAGCTTCACCTCATGGAGGGCAGGACCATATGCAACAGGCTTACAAAGAGGGGGATGACAGAGGGCAAGATTAATTATTTGGGGCCCTGTTTGGCAAAGTTTGCTGGACATTTAAGGTTCCCATCAGCATGTTTACCCAGTACGGGTCATGTACTTTATAGTCATACTCAGTCTTGGCTGCATTTAGTCAGCTTCATAGTTGGTTTCCATTAGTGAGCACATGCTATTTTTAGCAGCAGTTCAAAGATAGAGAATGTATTTAATAAAGTTTCCTTCTGTGTGAATGTAAGTTGAGGGGCTTTTCTCTCCAGTGCTGAATAGGGGAAAAAATCTTCTCTTATATTCAAGTAAATATGGTAATTCTTTCCACATGACCACTGAAACAGACTATCACTACTTGGACTATCTAGTTCATCACTACTTTTCACTATTCTGTGGTACATGGGTTCTTACACAGTGTTCACTGTCACAACCCAAAGTTGTGGATTTTTTGCTTGTGTGTGCTTCGGAACTGCTAAATTATGTTCCCGCCGAATTGCAGCTCTTTTGCACGACGGAGTGTTCTGTTGTTATGGAGAACCCGCGTG
>NW_005841837.1:6581277-6590651 GCF_000455745.1 Alligator sinensis
AGAGAGAGACGGAGAGACGGATCTCTAAGCGCTGTGGGTCCTTTCGAACCCAGCGCGTCTTTCTTAAGAAGGCGATAGAGGCTCCAATTGCCGAACTCCCAGAGCCTAGCAAACTCCAGGGCACCACTTACCGACGGCCTCTAGCCTCTCCCCGTCACCGACCGCAGTCCAGACGAATCCCTACCCTAGAACCCAGTTATCGACACCGCGGAGTCTGAACCACTCCGAGGATCCTGGGAATGGAGTTTTAGAGTCCTCCAACGAGGATTGAAGCGGAGCTGTACCTGGAAACTGTCCAGCCTGCACCGCGACCATCTCCAGTGTAAGTAAATAATCTTTTCAATCAACCATTATGTCTCCGTGACTGATTCTAGCTCGAGTGTACTGCTCCACCCCGCAGCTTTTCTCCGGCCCCGTGTGCCCGGGCTGCTGGCCACAGCCCGCATGCACACAGATGGGCCCGGCTCGCACCCGGCGAGGATGGGACCGGGAGCCGGCCCGCACAGTCACCATCACCATATTGGAGTATCTACCCTATTGCAAGATTATCCTTTTCCTCTAGACTCCAGTTTCTTTTCTCTAGCACAGATGGATAGACAGAATGATAAAACATTTATACACCTGAGTTTTCTGCATCATCTCCAAGTGTTATTTAGGATATTTAGCTGCCCTGAACGTCCTTGTGTATTATTTGGCAAGTGTGGCACCTTACAGACTAACTCATTCAGAGAGGCATCTCTCTCTCTCTCATGTATATAAAATGTGTGTGCATGCATGCATGCATACGTGTGTGTGTGTGTGTGTGTGTGTGTGTGTGTGAGAGAGAGATGCACACACACACACATACATGGCATCCATTTATCAGCGAGTGATGGTGGATATTGCAACTATTCTACTGACTGTCGATACATTTTCTCTTGTGGCTGGAAAGACCAAGGTTAGACTTGCAGGTCCTGCCAGTGGTTACAGGTGTACATGGCATTAGAGGCTACTGTACTGACAGGCTGTTTCCTTTGGTCATGTTTCTGTTGTAATTTGAGTGACCATTTCTCATTGTGATGTTGGACTCCATGATTGAGCAGGGAACACCACTTTGTCCTGTCTCCTGCTAAAGTCTCCCAAAGGTTTGGGACAATTCCAAAAGCCTTCATATCCTGCTTGCAGATGTCTCTGAAGCACAGTTTCAGGCACCCTACTCTTCTCTCCCCATCTTCAATTTGCCCATGTAAGATGCCCTTTGGGATGCACTGATCTTCCATCCTGCAAAGATGACCAAGCCAGCATAGATGCAACTGTTTGAGTAGTGCAGTGATGGTTGGCAGGTTGGCTTTGGTGATGACCTCTGTGTTGGTGATTCTGTCTTGCCACTTGATGGCAAGGACATGCCATAGACAGTGTAGGTGGAAGCTGTTCAGCTTCTTTTCTTGATATGTATGTTGACCAGTGGTGTCCCCCAGGGCTCCGTTCTCAGACCTGTACTCTTCAATGTATTTACAAGTGATCTGGACTCTAGTGTCAGAAGTGGAATGGCTCAGTTTGTTAACGACACCAAACTATGGGGAAGTGTGGTCTCCCTAGATGGTAGGCTGGCGATCCAGGCTGACCTCGACAGGCTTGCAAGGTGAGCGGATCAAAACTTGATGGCATTCAACATGGAGAAATGCAAGGTGCTCCACCTTGGGAGAAAAAAAACCCACATCACACTTATAGGCTCAGCAGTGCTACACTTGCCAGCACCACGACTGAAAGAGATTTGGGGGTCATGGCTGATTACAAGCTGAACATGAGCTACCAATATGATGCCGCAGATGGCAAAGCAAACAAAACTCTGGCTTGCATCTACCAACGCATCTCAAGCACGACCCAGTAAGTCATCCTCCCACTTTACTCAGCCTTGGTGAGGCCGCAGCTGGAATACTGTATCCAATTCTGGGCTCTGCAATTCAGAAAGGATGTGGAGAAACTTGAGAGGGTCCAGAGGAGAGCCATGCACATGATTAGAGGACAAGGGAGTAGGCCTTATGAGGAGATGCTTAGAGCCATGGGACACTTCAGCTTGGAAAAGTGTAGGCTCAGGGGTGACTTGGTGGCAGCCTATAAGAGGTATGCATCAGGAATGGGAGAACATCTTTTCATCAGGGCATCCCAAGGGATGACAAGGTCTAACAGTCACAAACTCCTGGAAGACCATTTTAGGTGGGACATAAGGAAATACTTTTTTACTGTTCAAGTCCCCAGGGCCTGGAATAGACTCCCCACAGAGAGTGTGGGGAGTCTATTCCAGAGACACAGGTGCAAGCACCTACTCTGGACACTTTCAAGAAACATTTGGATGCCTGTCTTGCTGGGATCATTTGACCCCAGCTACAGCCGTCCCTAGGGGTGTGCAGGGCCTGGGGCATATCAGCCTGTGCGGAGCCCGGCGGGGGGGGTGGGGGGGAGTGCAAGCAGCCAGAGCTGGCAGAGCAGGGGTGGAGGGGGTGGTGAGCAGCCAAAGTTGGCAGAGTGGAGGCAGGGAGCAAGCGGCCAGAGCCGGCAGAGCAGTAGGGGTGGAGGGGGATGGTAGCATTCAGCGACAGCAGAGCCAGTGGCGCTCGGCAGTGGTGGTGCATGGCAGCCATGGGGGGCCTGTACCCTTGCCCCGATTCAACCTCCCCTAGGGGTGGTCCTGACCCCAGCTGACTTCCTGCCCCTTGGGCAGGGGGCTGGACCCGATGATCTCATGAGATCCCTTCCAGCCCTAATGTCTGTTAAATCTATGAAAAGTCTGACCATGTCTCATTGCTGTATATAAGGACACTGAGGACACAGGCTTTGTACACAAGCAGCTTACTTTTGATTGTGAGTTTTGTATTGTTCCAGACACATTTGGAGAGCTTACTGAAAATAGTAGTTGCCTTTCCAATGTGCATATTTAGCTCTTCATCCAGTGTGGATCCAAGGTAGCAGAACTTGTTCACTGCCTTGAGAGGTGTGCTATCAAGGCTGATAGATGGTGACTGGCAAACACCCTATCTTAGGACCACAGTCTTCTTGATACTGATAGTCAAGGCAAACATCCTGCAAGAATGAGAGATGTGATTCATAAGTATCTGTAGTTGGCCTTCTTCATAGGTGGTGAATGAAGCATGGTCAGCAAAAAAGGAGCTTCCTAATAAGCATGTGCCTCACTTGTATCTTGGCCTTTAGATGCGATAGATTGTAGAGTTTGCCATCTGATCTTGTGTGAAAGTATACCTTCTTCCAAGTCATCAAAAGCATAGTGCAGCAGCATAGAAAAGAAGATCCCAAAGAGTGTGGGGGCCAGAACACAACCCTGCTTCACTCCACTCTTCACCTCAAATGTATCAGAGATTGATCCATCAAACTGAACTGAGGCTTGCATGTTTCCAGGGAAGCACTACATCATGTTCAGTAATGTTGGGGGGCATCCAATCTACATTATACATATACATCTATATTCTGTTTATACACACACACACGTATATCCAGGTATTCATATATATGTGAATGTGTGTACATATACATAAAAGGGGGAGAGAGAGACTTTTTTTTACTCTTTATTATATTTAAGTTAAAAACTAAAAGTGAAACTACAAAAGTATGTGCTCCCCCCTCCCCCCAAGACAAGCACAAAACATTTGTCAGTAAATGAAACAAATCAGAGAGAGGAAAAGAGAAAGGAAGACATCTATATAGAGTTAGTCTACAAGGTGCCACACTACTTGTCTTCTGCCCAACTTCAAACTAACATGGCTCTGTGTATCGCATGAAATGCTGCCTCCGAGCTTGCTGGGGAAACATATAGAAAACTACTAACCAATTGCCCATCAAGAATGACGGGGGGCAGGGGAGGAGGGGGCTGGGATGAAGTGCTGCCACCTAATGTCCCATGCTGCTGCTTACCTGCCTCTTGCAGGGAGCGGGGTGAGGGAGCTGGGGGAGACAGACAGACTTAGGCTTTTATAATATTAGAATTCCCTGAGTCTTAACATTCCTACACTTCCTTTGCCTTAAAGACTCAGTCCCTTAAAGGGCTGTGCTCTGCTGCAAGGTGATGAGGGCTCTCATCTCTTTCTGACTTCAGTGGATGCTGGGGGCAACCTGAACACTCAGTATGTTACCAAATGGATCCTTTTCCATTTTCCTACAATGAGCAAATGATATACACCAGAAACTTACCCAGGTCAGCTCCCTAAACCTCTTAACCAGCCAACAGCCTGAGAACTTCATCATGCTGAAATGAATCTAGTTGTGATAGAAGCAAATATGCACATAACTAAAAACCTGCAGGCGTTTTGTAGCATTTCTGAAAGGGACTGCCTGGAGACTAAAGCCTTAGATATGTTCAGAATACATAGAGCAATCCCATTTGTCTCATATCCTAGTGTTTTCTCAGGAGTACAGCACAGTTCCCACAGACACACAGTCCTTAATCTCTCTGGTCACACCAAGAACAGGGCACCCATTGCTATATTGGTTTACAATAAGTCTTCTAGGATATGAACTAAAACCACCAGATGCATCTCTCACAGAATCATCATGAGAATCCTGGCTCCAGGATATTTTGGCAAGGTGCCTTTGCCAGAAATCAGCAGCAAAGCTAGCCTTCTGCAGAAGGGTACATTTATTTTCGAATGTGGACCTTAGTGTTCACCTGGAACAGTCAGAATGTGGCTTCTAGGTTGGATGGGGGAGGGAAGGGACTGTATAAAGAGGGTTTAAACAAGGAGATGTGAAGATGAACTGTATGAGCTGGAGGAATTCATTACCTTTTCCTCAAACTTGGGCTGAGCTTAAGATAAGAGAACTGAACCAAACCTGGATTTTGTGGGGGTTGCTGACTCTAGGAAGAACTTCAAATCCCTAAAACAAGTCACAAGAGCATGGTGATGGATTAAATCAGGCAGTATCTAGTCCTGAATAGGGCGTGTAGCAATTTTTCATAGGAATTTGACAGGGAATATGACACCACATAAAACATAAGAATGTGTCTGCAAAATCTTTAAGGTTTATTACAATTCCCTTATGTTTTCTTTAGAATACAGAAAACTAGACATGAAACTGAGAATTCAGGAGCTGAATAAGACAAATTACTCTGCTGGTCTCTCTTTTCATTCCTCCTAGCTTCACCATCCGTCCCAGGGATTTCGCTTTGGAACAGTACGAGAAAGCAGTGCAGAAGATTATGTCAGGCAAAGCTTCCCAGAGATGCACGAGTACATGAGACGGTACAATGTACCTGCGACCCCAGATGGAGTATCGAACCTGAAGTGAGTCTCTGCAGGTGGTATTCATGTGATGATAGATCAGCCTGCCAAAAAACTATAAAGTACAGCACCAAAGTGCAACCCAGATCCCAAACCCATGGAAATCAATGGTAGTCATCCAATGAGTCGAATGGACTTTAAAGCAGGCCTTAGTTATTTTAACTGTCTTATGCATGTTTTCTGGATTCATCCTGTTTTTTATACATTCTTTAAAGCATACATTTTGGATTCCAGTGTTGTGGCTCATTTCATACTTTCAAAGTCATCAGCAGCATCCTGTTGGCATGGAGGGACAGCCTGACAGATGGCAAAAAACAAGCCTATTCTGCATCCCCTGCAAGCAGCAATACCAGTAGAATAACCACAGTATGGATAACATAAGAGGTGCTGAAGTGTCCCCAAGCAAAGCAACACTTTGCATGGTGATTATGCCAAGCCATCCCTTCTGCTGCCCACTGGCAGTAAAATAAATTGTGGCACATTTCTGTGCTTGGAAGATATTCATCAGGCAATAGGCAAACAAGGTACTTTGGGTAAATCCAATATCTCTTATTATACCAACTCAAATAGTTGGACAAATTCTCCTTAGCGAGCTTTTGGGCATAAAGACCCTTAGTCAGGCTGAGGAAATATCTTCAAATGGTCTGTGCTCTTCCTCAGTGGAGTGGTAAAGCAGCCAGAGGCCAATACATATGCAAGAAAGTAATTTATTTATCATTAGGCAATAGGCACTCTTCTGAGGTCCAGATGCACATAAAAACCAAACCTCAGAGAGCTCAATGCCCACTGCACGGTCACAGTAGGTGGCTTGATCCAAAATAGACTCATTTGAAAAAGATTGGACTGCAAATTGAATCAGAATAGCAATGATCCTAGCCTGGCTTAAAAAGAGTAAAATAATATTAATAATCCTTGTGCTTCAAGAATAATCTTGATCCTTGATTGCTAGCAGGGTTTCAAAGGCACATTCTCCTCAAAATACAGCATTCCACCATTGATTATATGCATTACATGATGAGAGGCTATAATCACAGCCCTGAAGTCATTACCTACAGTTTTGATCCTGTAGTGTTCTATGTAATAAATAACGTGTGCTGATTTGCAGTTGACATGATTTATTATAATTGTATATTGTTTCCCAATTCATAATGATAATTAATCCCCTAGACACACGCCAGATCTTTTAATGCTGTCTATCAGCTTAGAGCCACTGAAGTCAGTGAAGCTATGCCAAAGTACACTGACTGGGGATGTAGCCATTTAAGATTTTTGTCCTACACCTTGATAGAACACACAATATAAACTCTAACATGCCGTCTCCATTCAACTTTGCTTTCCATAGGCCCCCTTTGCATGTTACAGGTGTTATGCAATTAACTCATTAATTGCACAATTACTTAAAAACCAGCTACCTGTGTAAAGTACTTTCACACAATGCCAGCTATAAAAAATGTGTACTAACTTTATAGCTGGTTGCTATTGAGTTTCAGTTTGCACATGTAGCGGGGTCTCCCCTGCAGCTGGGAGCCCTATCAGTTGATTCATAATAGCTCAAAATTAAATTTTACTCTTGTATATTATGCAGGGGTGTGGAAGGGTGCGGGAGCCTGTGGGTGTGTCGGGGGTGGGGATATGTGTGTGGGGTTTGTGTAGAGGGGGCTTTGTATGTTTACACAGGTAACCTTCAATGACCCAAACGTTCATGGGGAGTGAATGCAAAAGCAAAGCAAGTCTGAATAAAGGCTATTCATTTAAGAACTGAAACCTGCATTCATGTAAAAGCTTTTGTAGAATTTGCCCAGCCTTAATTTTGACCATAGTGCAGACTGACTCTAGGAAAAGCACAGGAAAATAATGCTGAGGCCAGCACATTAGAGATTTTGATCTCCTCTGCCCTTGTGCTTTGACACTATAAGAGCAGCTGGATTTGATTCTTAGTCTATTGCATTCTCCTTCCTCTGGGTCAATGATCTGTCAAAGGAACAAGACAGGTCTGAAAGCAGATCGCAAGCCAGCTAGAACTGCCCCTCTACATGCACATATAGTTTTATTCTGCCATGTCCACCCCAAAATGCTGCCAGGCACATGAACCCTTTTGCCCTTGATATTTAAATCAATTCTCTGTTTACAGCAATAGCCTCTTAGCCCTGTCTTTTACCCTTCTTATAAATTAGGTTTGCATTTGGGTTTGTATTGTGTTTACATCAAACACTTCCTAAGAATGAAGTCAGATAGATATTGTACCAAGGAGCAAAAGTGAGGAGCAGTTCATGGTATTAAATAATTTTGTGTTATTTGCTTTGATCTTGAACACAGGAATGATCCAGAGAAACTTGATGCCTTCATCATGGATAAAGCGCTCCTAGATTATGAAGTGTCAATAGATGCTGACTGCAAACTTTTGACTGTGGGGAAACCATTTGCCATCGAAGGTAGTAATTGGTTTTGTATAATAACTTTCTCTTTCCAATAGACTCTACTTGCCAGCATTGCAAATAATGAATCAGAAGAATAGATTGTGGATGAAATCTTGAAATCAACAACAAAACTCCCACTCACTTCAGAGGAGCAAAGACCCATCCTATTTGTTTCTGCACTGTTTTTATGTCAGCTTTCAAATTGCTGGCATTGTACATTGCTATGGGGACACGGTGGTGGCAGTGGTGTTATTGCGCTGCTGTCTATAAACCCTGGTCATGAGCCAGGATCCCATAGTGCTTGGCACTGTACAAGAACAGAGCAAAAAGACAGTATGTACTCCAAAGAGCTTCAGCATCTAAATATTTAATCTCTGGTTAGTCCATACAGTAATAGAATACAGTCTCCTCTATGAGGCACTTTGTTTCTTAGGGGAGTTGCCCACGCAAAACAAATAGTTTTGACATGATGTATAATAATTTAATTAAATATAATACTCACTCTTCTGTGAGTGGTTTGGACTACAAACATTGAGTATTATGGTATTTGCTCATACGAGCAGAATCCTACCAGGAATTTATCTGTGACAGTGGGGAGAATACTGCCTCTTCCTTATGGGACTAGATAGTCTTCAAGGTATCAGAATCTGTCCACACAGAGTTGATGGGGGAGCAGGATCTCAGGAGATCAGATAAGACACTGGCAGCCCTTGTGCCCCCAGCAGCTGTGTTCCCCCCAGGACTATTTCTTGGAAGTGAGAAGGGGTAGCATAAGAAATGGTTGAGGCTAGCAGTCCATAACTATGTACATTCATTGGCCAGTTCCCCATGACTCTCCCAACATCTGTGGGCTACCATTGCCTTAAGTCTGTCATCTCTGCCTGGGGGAAAGATTACTTTTCCAACCCCTGTGGGTCACACTGCATGAGACACAAAGTACTTACTCTTAGCTCAGGGAATATGACTTAGCCTTATACCTGGAAAATACACAACTGTCAGCCTAAGTGAGGAGAGCATGTTTGCTTCATGGTTCAGGATGAACTAATTTACAACCTGGGGAATTATGCAATTATGTGCCCATGCAATTTTGCACATAACAGGCATGACCACACATAATTTTGCATAATTTAACCATGGCGGGCTCTGTGCCTCCCTCTCCATACTGTGGGGACACAGAGCTCTGTGACTGGACACCTGGGTAAGTGGGGAGGGGAGCTCCAGCCTGCAGGAGGAGGGGTGGGCATGGGGGTGTGTGTGGGTGGGTGTGCACCACATGCCATTGGGCCAGGCTGGCTTGCTCTGTGCCTCCACATAGGGCTTCCAGCACTCCAGCTGGAAGCCACCTGTGGAGGCACAGAGCCCACCCAGCTGAATGGCACACGATTTCATGCCTCCATGTGCAGCTTCCTACTGGAGCGCTGGAAGCCCCACATGGAAGGCTGGCCCAGGTCAATGGTGTGTGGACCTGGAGCCACGCACCATTGAACTGGGCAGGAAGCCAGAGATGGAGGCACAGAGTCATAAGACATTAGGCCGGGCAGGCTCCTGATTGCTTTCACATGCAGCTTTGTACTGGAGTGCTGGAAGCCCCACATGGAGGCATGGAGTCCACCTTAAAGGGCCAGGCTGGCTCTGTGCCATCAGGTGCAGGCCCTGTGACTCAGCCAGAGGTGTGCGACACTGGGGG
>NW_005841837.1:6590689-6595937 GCF_000455745.1 Alligator sinensis
TGAACCACCAGTGGCAGGGGCAATACACCATGTGGGGGTGGATGTGTGATGGCAGACCCACACCTACCTACAGCCCCCCTCCCACACACACCCCCTTTCACAACACCCTCACAAAACCCACATCCCCCATACCTGTCCACAAACCCCAAACCCACACCACTACACCTTCACAAATCCCCCCACAAACCCCACACACACCCACACCCCTTCATAACCCCCACAAACCCCACACCCATCAAAACCCCACCCCCCCACAAATCCCACACCTACCCACAAACCCTCACACACACCCACACCCCACCCCTTCACAACCTCCCCACAAATTCCACACCCATCCACAAACCCCACACAAACCCACATCCCTCCACACCTTCACAAATCCCTCCATGCACACACACACCCTACACCCACCCTCCAACCATATGAAGTATTGGCATATATTTCTAAAGAAGGTTCAAATAATGTTATATTAGTTATATTATTATTTAGTTTAATCTGTAAAAAAAAAAAAAAAAGTAATTAATTTTGTATAATTTTGAGTTTTCCTGCACATAATTTTGAATTTTTCTGTGCATAATTCCCTGGGGTGTAACTAACTTACCTCCTGAAACAGTTTCTACCCAAGCTAGCTACTAGCAACCCAAGTGATCCTACTTTGTGCTCCCTGCTTCACAAGTTCACTTCACTCACACATCAAAATAGGTATCCATGATTTCGTTTCAAGCAAAGTTTCAATGAAAGCCAAAGCTTGATTTAAAAATCACTAATTCATTCTATTCCACAACCAGATTTCCCAGTATATTAATAGTGACACAAAGCTTCAAAGGCAGCCAGAAAGATGTAAGCAATAGACTTCATCACTGAAGAACATGTTGGCAGCCATATTAGATGTTGGGATTCACGTTTTTGATGGATGGTCAATCAAAACGATTTCCCTCTGTCCTCTCCCCCACCTTCTCACCCGCTTCCTTCCAAAAACAATCAAACTTGTCACCATATTGTAAGGCAAAGTGACCTTTACCAGAACTGGCAAAACTCAGATTCAGACATTCCACATTAATTATTTCATCCAAGGGCAGCAAAGGCAGCAATTTTAAGCTACAGCTGAAAATTTCTTATTGCACTTTCTTTTGGTTGTTCCCATTTCATACTACACTACATCAGTGGAAAGCAATCCATTCTGCCTCTCCCCACCTCCCCCGCAACACACAGACCAAATGGGTTAATAATGATTTGCCCATCAACCCATAAATTTAAACAGAATTGAGCTGCTATTTGAGAATGACTAGTTCTACTGATATATCTGCATGCTTACAAAACCTCAAAGCCTCTAAAGTTAAAAAGAAAACATTTAGGGAACTTTCCTGTAGCATCAAACTTAACCAAACAAGTATAGTTAAGCCTGTATACATAGCTGATTTTTTTCCTGTGATCAAAGTGAAAAAATAACAATAAAAAAAAAAAACATTTCAAATCAACCTGGAATACAGTCTTTTCTGTATGAATATGAATTTTCATTTCCACCTGGGAGATATTTTTACAATCTTTGCACTCTCCTATGCCTGAGGAAGGATGTATGTACCCGAAAGCTTGACAATAAAGCCTTTTTTGCACCGATCTAGTTGGTCTAATAAACAATATCACCTCCCCAAGATTTCTGATTACTTTTGCCTGCAGATCAACATGGCTGCAACCTGTATCCCAGTCTTTTCTTTCAGTTTTTCTTAATAAAACCAAGCAGACTGGAAAAAAAGTTTCAAGTCAAACAAAATGTTTTTTCTTTGGACAAAATAAATAAAATACAGGGATAAATTCACAAACCCCCCTTTTTCCTGTAATTTTGGTACTCATCCAGATGGCGAGAGTGGGTTCAGCTACTTCCCTTGCCTGAATGGGCTTGAACCCATACCTTTGCCAACTTGAAAAAAAAAAAGTGCCCCAACAACCAGACTGCCTAGTATTCTGGAGTGGAGTTTTATTCTCCACTGAAGCTATTTCACTTACATACTTAATTAAACACTGAGCCAGAGAGAGAGAGAGAGAGAGAGTTAGGGCATCATCCTTGGACATAGGAGATGTGTATTCAATTTTCATGAGTCAGAAGATGTTAATCTGGGTCTTCCATATTCTGAGCAAGTGCCCTAACTACTGAGCTATTAGTTAAAAACAGATCTACCACTTCCTCCTCTTGCATTGTACATCAAGTCCTTTGTTCCTTTGCTTTGATTACAAACGCCCAAACACAACACATTTCAGAAACATTGAAACAATTTGTTTGATTTTTTTTTTTTAAACATTTTCTTTTGGACTGAAACTTTTCATCGAGTTGAACCTCAATTTGTTAAGTTTCAGCTATCCAAATATTCTACTTTTGGTGAATAAATAATTCACAGGAAAAAAATGCAATAGCTCTTGTTTTGGCATAGATTACACACATGAATGGCATGTACCCCCAGCGGCTGAGGGGGCACAGTGGCAATGGGAGCGCAGTGGCAGTAAGTGGGGGAGCTCCTGCAGATACCTCCGGTGCTGTCGGCAGTGGGGGAGGGGAGGGGTGAGCACCGACCAAGGGTCGGCAACCACCCACAGCTGTCACCAGTAGCATTGGCCAGTGGGGATCGCAGACGGCCCACAGACACCACTGGCGATGTCAGTGGTGGGGTGGCAAGTGGCAACCGCCCGCAGGCACCGCCGACAGAGTTGCAGTGCCTTTTTGCAGGGGGTGCACCGCGACACTTGGGGTGTGCTTGTACTCGTGTGCACTCCCTACATGTCACCTCTGTGCTGGACTTTCTGTTTTTCCATACATGTATTTCCAGTCTGAATAATTTTTACTTTGGATTAAAGAGTAATAAACAATTCTTCTCTCCCCCACAAAAATTACTGAAAAATAAGACAGTCTTTTTTTCTCATAGAGCTCTGCTGTACAGCCAGCTACAGAAGCTGCAGCAACTTTGAGAGCAAAGTAATATCAACTCAATCATATATAAGCTCTTACAGCAATGGATCTCAAAACACTTTATAAAGGCATTGTTCCCATTTTAAAAATGGGTAAACTGAGCCTCAAAGTGATGAACTGAATGGCCCAAGGTCACCCAACAAACCAACAGCAGAGCCAAGGATAAAACTCAAGTCTCTCAAGTCCAAGTCAATATTCTCTCTTCTGCCTACAGGCAGTTTTTAGAAATTTAAGTTGTAATACACAAAAAGACAAAGACACTCTTAACCTCATAGCTGTGTATGCCACAGGGTTGCCTGCCTTTCCTTAGTAGCAGAACACTGGTGCCGCAATCTGCCTCCCAGTGTTCAGATCACATCCTCCATCCTTGTCCCTGAACTAGTTTGGTACAATCCTTGTCAAAGCAGGCTCCTATTTCAGATGTGGACAAACTAAAACCAAATGTGCCAAAATGGTAGATACAAAGTAACTTGCAATCTTTGTACTGGTAGATTAGGAGTTGTTTATATAATGACACATGTAATATGCATAACTACATGTTTTATGTGTGAAAATTTGCTTCTTAAGCCTCCCCATTGCCCCTAAAAATGAGGTTTTGGTTTTAGCTTTCTAATTGTGGCAGTCAGTACTCATAGAACCTGATTTTCATTTATGCCAAGGCCCTTGTACAGCACTCTGAAAGCGCAAGAAAAAGAGATAGCAAAATGGATGTAAACTGTATTTATGTCCTTTTAAAGTTCCTGTATGCTGCCAGAGGCTTGTGAAAGTCTCAGTGTTTGCGTCTATGTGCAGTAGTGTCCCATGGCAGAAAGCGTGATGCAATGCTACTGTGCAAGTCTTGGGCTACCACACAGTCAGCATCACAAAAAAGCCATTTGGCAGCGATATTGCGCAGTAACTCTGGTTACTGCGCAGTCATTTAGTACTTGCAGTACTTAAATAAGTACTAAATGACTGCACAATAATGACTATGCAGTCAGCGCCTCATGTAGATGCAACGAGTGTTAATGGAAAGCATGCTTACCAAGTACTGATATACTTTTAAATACAGCAATAGAATCTGCACCTGTGAGGTATATTTGCTTTCCAATCAAGAAGTATATAGGGCTATGTCCCCATTTTTACTTATGCCAACTTCCACTGTGATACACTATAAAGAGACCTGAAAGTGGGCATCATTAACTCACTATCAAGGTCTTTCTGTACTGCCAGAGTGGTGTAAAAGGGCCTAGTGAGAATCAGGTCTACAGTGCATACATAAAACAGGCAGAGGTGGACCCAGGGGAAGTGCTGTGGTGCAGTTCCATTCCCCTCCCCTCCTCTTTTATTCTTGTTCTGCCCAAATATTAAAAAAAAATCTGCCTGGCAGTGGCATTTCTATTCAGGCAACATTGAAGGATTCAGTAGAATTCATGGTTCATTGTAATCTACTTGATTCCTGCTAAACTCGCTTTGCTTCACAGATGTTAATGATCGTCTCTTCTTTTCACTGGTCTTGATGTTCCAGTATTCAAATTATCCTTTCTTTGTCAATTTTACTTTTTGTTAGTCATTCCTGGTAATGTCTCTTTTCTATTGCACAGACTTGCAGACTGTTTTTAACTCTAGCTATAAACCTTAACTCAAGTATGATAATATTAACTCACGTGTAGAAATGACTGACAGTGAAGTATTAGAGGCACTGGCAAGACAATCAAGAAGGCTATATTTTGTTTTATAAATCTAAATGAGAGATGTACATCTAACTATAATGACTACAGGATTAATGAAATGCTATCTTCAGACTATGGATGCTTACACAAATTACATTTTTTTGCATGATCAGGCCCCTAAAAGTGCTCTACAGCCATGACATAACATATGTGCACAGCTGCAGAGCACTTTTAAAGTGGCCAATTGTGTGAAAAATTAACCTTTGTCAAAGCAGTTATTAGCTGAAGACACTACAGAACAGAAAGGCTTAGGGAACTTGTGTTCCCTCCAGGGTTATTTTTTAGCACCTTTGGGGAGCTGTGAGATGAGGAGGGCTCCTTTCTCCCACCCCCATTCAAGCCTCTTAAGAGCAGCTGCAGCAGCTGCTGGCTCAGCTTTGCCATTGCCAGAGCTGGGGGGTGGGGGGAACTGAGTGAAATGGAGCCCCCTTGCCTTGCAGCCCCCCTACTCCCCTCTCCTGGATATTGGGGGGAAGCTGGGGCAGGCCCATGAGATGAGACAGGGCTCCCTCCCTCCACCTGGGCCTCTTGACAGTGGCAGCAACAGCAGCAGCCAGTTCATCTTTGGCCAGAGCTT
>NW_005841837.1:6595968-6624589 GCF_000455745.1 Alligator sinensis
TGGGGGGGGGGGGGGGGGGTGCAGGGTGGAATAAATTCTTCCTTGTCTCATAGGCCCAGCCTGGCTCCCCCCAATACCCCAGCCAGAGTAGCTATGAGGGAGGCAGTGAGGTGAGGGGACTTTGTTCCATCCCCCACTCCAGCGCCAACCAGGCAAAGCCCAGCCGGCAGCTGCATGTTGCTCCCTTCCACTCCCTAGCCCTCTCCCACTGACAGCCACAGAGTTAGGAGCATGGGGCTGATGAGAGGGGTGGTGCAGCAGCCTCCACGGAGTGCCCCCACCTGCTGGCCAGGAGGGCCCATGCAGCCAGGCTTGCACCCCACCGAACCAACAGGTGAACATCTGTTGGGTGGGGGGGGGCTGTAACTCATGACACCATGTTTAAAGTGCCATGAGTTAGAGTGTGGCCCCTAAACATCTGTTGGCAGCCTACGTTTCTCTACTTTGTCGTGGTTTTTCTAAAACTTTATATATAATCTAGCAAATTAGTGCACATTCCAATACATTTATATTTATTTTTGCTTTGATTTTAACTTGAAGAATATAGCACTAGACCCCTAGCATATTAGTAAAGCTTCTAGCTTATGTTTAACTAGAGAACATTGTGTGTTGTTCTGTGTGACAACGTGTTACACCATCTGTACCCTCCTTTTCAAAATACTACCTCTTTTCATGGGCAGATCTAGTATTTCTGAAACCAGTCAGAGGACCTATGCGTGCAGGTTGCAATATCACCACACTGAACTTTTTGGGTCTCTAATTTTGTATAATGTGTGTGAAGTTTCTGCCTTTCCTTCCTTGAATAGTTGTGTGAGAATAAATGCCATTATGTACTGCAAAATCTCCTTTGTGTTTGGGCCCCTTCATTCTGTTCATGAGCCAGCACACAGAGTTGGACCTGATTTTTGGAAGCCTGATCACTAGCTGTGCTATACTACTACCTAAGGGGAATATGTTTATAGTAACTACTCTTGAGCAGCCAAACAAAAAAACCTAGCTGTGTACTGTATTTTCTCCTAGGATATGGGATTGGCCTTCCTCCAAACTCTCCACTGACCTCAAATATATCTGAGCTGATAAGCCAGTACAAGTCCCATGGCTTCATGGATGTGCTACATGACAAGTGGTACAAGGTAGTACCATGCGGAAAAAGGAGTTTTGCTGTCACTGAGGTAAGCAGCAGATTTAGTGGTCACGGAACTGACTGCATCTGATCTTTGCTCTGATTGATTATTATTGAGTTTCATGAATGTTCACAGACATAACAGATTGAAGCCCCCCCCAGGAAGAGCTTATGTATTAAGCAGAGCAGTAACCTTACAAGCAATGATTAGTACTACCCGGTGGAACACAGAACAAAGCACAAAGATAACAGCAATAAGGTTATGCAGTTCCTTTGTCTGGTGATGCTCACATCCAAGGTTTTAGTATTAGGTATTAGCAGAATACAGCATTGAATGTTACGGCGTGTGTTTAGCAAAACAGCGACCTGGCTCTCTGACAGATTTTTTATTGTTGCAGATGCACATTACTAAATGGAATCTATTTAGTGTACTTGTACAGTGACTAACAATAACTAGCACAAGGAATATTGGAGGAAAAAGAACAGAGATAGTGGGAGTCTGGCCTATTAATATAACTGTGCCTGTAACTCAGAGAATAATACTTTCTACAAGGAAAACAAAGGTACCAATTCATTATTCATACCTACAATGGACTGGAACTTTTGAAAAAAAAGTTTTATCTTAGTGTTGTAAGAACAAACCGGTTGCGTAGATATTTTTGCTAAATTAAACAACCAACGTATTTTGAGGCTGCCCTAGCATAAACTGGTATAACTTCACTGAAGCCAACTGAACTAGCCCAGTTCACACCAACCCAGTTTACATCATTTGTAAAATAAAAAGTCACTTATGTAAACTAGATAGTTTTCTTCAGGGTTAAAGATTAACTAGGAAAAATATTCAAATCCTAAGGAACCTGAAATGCTTTCAGTTTAAACATTTAGGATGTTATTTTGCACTCTATCTGCAAATGCAGTAAACTTCCACAAACTGTACATTCCCAGGCATGTGAAGCACGCATTCAAAAGTTTACTATTCTCTCCTCTCACCAGATTCAATCCCCTCAACCAACTCCCATCATTACCTGGGGAAATGGAAGAGTGAACATAATATTCTATGAGAGAGGCTCAATTTCAGGATTTCTACTCCAGTTTTGCAAAGCCAAAAGATTCAGAGAAGTCTCTAAACCCCATGGTTCCAATGCTAAAACAGTCAACCTGCTGGAAGATTATCTGTCACTAATCATAAGCATTTTCTAAAGACCAGCCCAAACAACAACCCTAAGCTGAACATCCTCAAGGTTGAGAACATGTAGCTCTGAATTGTATTAAAGCTTCATGCTTTATTCCTGTCAGTGCAAAGCTACTTACCTTTTTTTAATTGAACAAAATTAGTTTTCCCACTATAAACTTCTCACCATACTTCTGTGATCTTTAATGTTCACCAAATGATGAACATTTCAGGAAAATATATGCTTTTAAAAAATGCTTATTCAAGGCCATTTGTGATCCAGCATCTCTGGAGACTATATTAACATCCAAAAGAGAAACATTCTTGGGGAGATGCCAATTTTTAATGTACCATATCTGCTCATGACAGCCCGTGATCTCCTATTACTTTACATTTTAAAACACTGCTCTGTTGAATTAACGGTGGGCAATGGCTGTTCATTTCTACGAGTGCCGTATAACTTAAAAATTGTAGAATGCGAGGTACCAACTTGACTTGTTAATGCTTTCCTATAAAACAGTGAATTGGCTTGTTAAAGATTTTGTGTTTTAAAGTAGATCAGAAAGGTCACAAATATATTTAGCAAGTACCTTTTGCGGCAGCTTTTTCGAAACCATCTCACAAAAGTGTAGGCCAAAGTTCGTTCTGAACCCAAATATGGAATTCCTTGAAGAACAAGACCATAATGGGAGGAAGCTTCATAAAAATGGCTAAAAGACTCTAGTTCTGTGGCTCTCAGCAACACAGGCCTTTTTCTGCATCACCTAGGCTAAAGCTTGAATACAGTAAACCCAAGGAATAGAGAGTTTCAAGTTTTTCCCCACAATTTCTTTAACAATTGTCTTAACAACAAAATTGATTAACTGGATGATCAGTTGACTAAATCAAAGAACCCCTAAATTCTGTCAGTTTCCTATTTTCCCCTAGCCTGCTTCCCATTAGAGTCCTAAAGTCCACTAGGGGGCAGTAATCCACATCACCATGACTTTCATGTCTATTCAGACACACCGGTACCCCTGAAAATAGAGTTCAATCTTATTTTTTCCCCATTTATCCACACATAGTTCATACCTTGCAAAACACAGGGCCTAGCTACTCTTCTGATATAGAGTAGATGGAATATAACCAACGTCCATAAGATCCTCAACTTCATTTTGAAAGCTTATATGATGGAAGGGGGCAGGATACCCAAGATCTCTTTTAGAAATGGAGTACTAGCTAGCACTGGGCAGCTAGCTTTAACTTTTGAAACAATAGCTGCGTAAGGCAAGGACTTCTTAGGCTTATATATTTTATTGAACCAACTATGTAGCTGGGATAGTTAGTTAAACAAGCTTTTGAGCGTAAGACATTCTTAGGTCTCTGATTATAGGAAGCAAGGCCTAGCAAGTGAAGAACAGCATAGGGGAAGGGACTGAGAGAAATGCTCAGGTGTAGCAGACAATTAGCAGAACTCACCAAGCCCATTATTTAATGTTATTATATAGACTAGCTCCCATGCATGAAAAAAATGTTGATTATAAGTATTCCCTACTGCCACTCATGGATGTTCTTTACATCCAGCCAAAAGAACTCCCAATGTCTCATGATCCTGGCAATTCGAGGATGAATGTTTTAGTCAGGTATGGGCAGAAGCACAGATTTCACGACAACTAAAGTTGTAATATCTTCACCGTGCCCACCTGCAGCATATTAGATGAATGTGCATGGACTGGAAGTAAATGAAGCACAAAGAACTGTACCATTACCATAAGCGTTTTATTCAGCCAGCTCAGTTCCAAGATTTGGCTTTTATCTAGAGCGATGCATCCAAGCCATCAAATTCAGAGCCAAATTTTAAATATCATCCAAATTTGTCAAACCTGGGATTATGACTCCTGCTGACTTTCAGATCTACTTCTCCTCCACCCACCAGAAGCAAATATTTGAGGTCATTTCTCAGACTTTTGAAATGGTCTCTAAAAACTTGGAACATTTAAGAGTGCCATGGTGCATACAGCCATAAAAGACAAGAAAAAGACACATAGGACCTGCTTAGGGAAGCTGAAGAGAAGACACTCAAATCTCACTGCTCTCTGGGCTTCATTTAAAGGATGACATAAAATAAATATTATTTGATGTCTTTTTTTGTCAAAAAGAAGAGTTTCAGGGAAGCTGTTAAGAGAGGTCATACTGGTCTTTAATCTTTCCCCAGAAGACATGCATGGATAGAACAAGAGGTTAAAAGCTTAAGCATATAAATGCCAGAACAGAGACATCTAGTGGCTGTAACATTAAAAGTCGCACAGACTTTTCATTAAAAAAATACCCTTAACACCCTGCTTTGTACATGCTGCTTGCGCTCAATAAGCGGGGAAGAAAAGCAAACAAAGTGTTGATGCAGAATGGAGGAAAAGCCAACCTGATATTTGAAGATATCAAGAAAGAATAAACAGGAAAAGCACAACACCATTTTGCAGGCATTCTTCCAATTATAACCACAGATGAAAAATGTGAAGATAAAAAGGGAAAACTGCTCCCCCGCAGTCTCCATTTACCCTGTACCATTGTACTTAATCCAAAGCCCATTGAAGTCAACCAGAGTCTTTTGACCTTTGTGGGTTTTGGCCCAAACTCTATATATAATTAGGATCGCCTCATGTAGAAGAGACCTCTGCTCCCTCCTACTGATATCAACCCTATTGGATCACTGGTCCTATGGTAACCAACAGCTCTGACTACAACCATGCGAGGCATGAAGAAATTACAGGATTATCAAAGCATTCATAGTATTCTAATGGCTTGCCAAAAACACGAATAGTACAGATAAAAGGGACAAATATCTTCAAAAATTCTCTCCTATTCAAAAGAATTTGCTTTTTGTGAGCACACAGTTTTGTTGTGCTCACAACCTTCTAGTGTTTCTTTCCTGTGAACAGTTACGCACATATGCCTCACTGGTGTTGCTGGAGCTACAGAGCCAGCTGCTTTTCAGACCCCCTGTAGAGTCTTACATCTTGAGCACAGCATTCAGGCTTAGTTTCTTTCACCTGCCTCCAAGGATGGGATTCTGCCGTGCAGCCACACTGTCTGCCACTACTGGGGCTAGGTCCGTCACTGCTGCCTCCCTTCATCTGCTAACCTTCCCTGCTAACATCGCAGTCACAACTGAGTTTGCCACTTATAATAAGCCCTTCTTCTCCAGGAGCCTCTAACTCATGCACTGGTTTAAGTGATTTGAAAACAACTTCTTCAAAGATACAAAGCAAGCAGAGAGAATGGTGAGAGGCACAAACATACTATACTGCTGCTTCTTACGTATGCTATATCCTTTCATTGCCTTTTTTTTTTCCCACTAAACCCAGATTTCCCTACCCTCGGACCATGTATATGCGTCTTGTCTGTGTGTCTGCCAGAGACTCCTTTTCAGTTGCTGCTACCCACTCTCCTATCTCCTCCTCTAGGTCAAAATCTTTAAAGTTTCAATATTTTAGTTTTGGATTGGGAAAAATAAATCTTGCTGGCCTCAGAGTAACTAAGCTGAGGCATTCCCCAGGTAATAGCTTCCCCATTATTTTCTTAGGGACATTTGGTATTTTCTCTGGCTTCATCTTATCAATCAGAAGGCAGGGTAGACATGCACCTTTATAGACTAATTTCATTGACTAATTTATCAGTGACACTATTGCCTTTCCTGCTCTTTCTCCCCCAATAGCCACCTCTGATTTAATCCCATCAAGTCTGATTTAGTCCAATAAAGAATATTACTTTACAAACTAAGTCCAATAAAGGATACTTACCTCATGATTTTTGCTTCTAGGGCAATATCCAATAAGCAGAGGTGCACATAATATTAATAATAATAAAAAAAACAGAGACAATTCCCTTATTTTCCAGATAGTAAGGCCTCTTACTTATAATTTTTTATACCCAAGTGCTGGAATTTTCCTTCAAGACAAACTTTTACCGTAGTTTCTATTGCACGACGCTTTGAGCTGTGAAAAATGTTTTCACGTGGCTTCAACTTTAGTTGCAACTTGCCCAGTTTGTGCTTTGATGACTAATTCAAAGCTCTGGCCACATTTTTTGAATTGTTGCCAATTTTTTAAAGTAAAGCCCTGCGTCTAGAAGATCTGAGGTGATCTATTGCTCCACATGAATACAAAAAGTGTGCTTGCAGCTCCCAGAGAAAGCCACGGGAAAGCTTTGAGCAAAGTGAGAATCCTCCTGATCAGTGCAAAAGAAAGTGTGTCATGGCAGACTGCTGGGTTTCATGTAGTTCTAATTATTACCCTCCTCCATATTATATCAGGGAAATAAGCCAAGAACATAATTAGTTCATAAGGAGCAGGTACACATGAAGACTGCAACTGGTTTCTCCTTCCCTTCCCCTGATAGCCCACACAGAGCTAAAAAGCAGCATCTCTGGTATCAGAAAAGTGGTGACAAGAGTCATCAGCAGAAGGAAGACATTGTTCATACAAATTTTCCATTCTCCAGGTGTGAATTCAGCTAACCTGGGTGCAATCTATCCCGCTGACAAAGGATCAGCCTTTGATAAACAGGATGTTATTCACCCTGAGAGCTAGGCAATTGCCTTGTGATAGCCTGTGCAAGGCTTCATATTTTTCTATATCTGTTTTGATGAACGTGTGGTTTGCTACACATTGCACCCGTTGACAAAGAGTAATGGCTTTAAAACGGGGATATATGCAAGTGAAATATTGATCAATATAGCCTGTGAACTAATGAAATATCCATCTTCCTGTTCTGCCATTGCTCCTGTAGGCTTTAACTAGTTCTTACACACCTGCCACTCCTGTACTTTTGAAGATTCATTTCTCTTCAGATTTATTTCAAGATTCTTCTTCTTACTCATCATTCTTTTCTACTCTGACATTGGAAAATGTTATTTTCTGTGACAGAGCTGCCTTCCAGTTCCTTCCATCTCTATCTGGCAGCACCTTGATCATTTTAAATTTCATTTGCAAACAGAGCTGTCTTGAAAAAATGATGAGCCACATGAGGTCTAGAAAAGTTGCCTCACCCTAAGATGCAAGGGTGCATAAACTCACAGGGAAGTTCCTTGGAAGTCCAGAGGATGGTAGTTTTTTCCTCCTTGACCTTTGTGAATGCTAGAAAGATGTTACACAATCAGCTCCAGCTAACTCCAAAAGATCTGTCTTGAAAAATCTGCTGTTCAGAAACTTTTGTGAATGGCTGTATTGTGTTGCATTTCTTGATACAGTCATTGGTAAGGGTTGGCTTATGTGACATGCTCTTCATTAATCACTAATTATGGGAAAATTAATGAGCCTATTATCTCAGTAGGCTTGAGTCCAAATTTGCCTAGGCAGCAATTAAGTTTGAGAGTTTTATTGTCACCTTGAACAAATTTTTCTATGTTGCAAAAATCATATCTGCTGAGCATAACACGTCTTGCTACAGCAAGGGTTCTGCGTGTTTGCTCTTTTGTGAAGCAGGAGTTGGCTACCAAAGGTTTGTTCCCTTGAATCTGGCATTAGTGGCATGACTTCCTTTCATTTGGATCAGGGCTGTGTCCACCTTCCAATCAGTCAGGGGCTGCACATCCTGAGGGTTGCACCAGTGGAGGCTGCAGACTATGTGGGCTGCACCAAGGCAAGTCACAAGCCACCCCCCGGCCACACATTGCACAGATGCCCCTCCATACCTACTGCACCACAAGTCTGCATGAGCACCCCACACCCACTGCACATGGTGTACTCCCCTGCTGCATTAGGAGACCACTCAGACCCAGCCTAACCCTCACTTCCCTGTGGCCATGGGTCATGTTGTCCCACGCCTTGGGCAAAAGCAGGAAGCAGAAACTGGAAGAGGAAGGAGGAGCCTCAGACTCTGGATGCTGTTGCAGCCAAAGCAGGGACAGCAGCAGCAGCTGGGCAGGAGCCCGAGAGCTATAGATTAGCCCTTCACAAGCCACATACAGCCTGCAGGCCCCGTATTTATACAGCCCTGATTTGGATAATTACTAGGAAGCGTTGTGATCTTCTTGTTTTCCCCAACTGATTGCTGGATTTGTTTTATCCTTATCTTGGAAAACCAAATCTAAATAAAATCTCACCCTGATGCATTGGAACAAAATCTGCTTTGACTGTACCTGGAATAACTACTGTACGCATCACTGAAGAAGGGCTGTGAAGGGCTCACAGGTAATGAGCTATAAAGCCCTCCCCCTCTAGGGCATCAGCTCAATGTGCAACTTGCTGCTGTTTCTTTCCATGCACTGTGGCTGCACCTATCTTTGATGGCCTTTGCTTAGTGAAATGATGATCTGTCCTGCGTCTCCTGGAAAGGAGTCTGTGTCACCAAATCAATGGTACAATAGGTAGGCAGACAAATGCTATGAAGGCATGGAACCTCGGCTACCCCATGATCTCAGGAGATGGTGACTTCAGGCAAGTGATATGGAGAACAGCCATGTAGGAGGAAAGTTGACATTGGTCTGCTTCGAAGAGGCTGAAGGAACTGGGTCTTTCCAGGTCAAGGGAACAGTAAGCCTCAAGGAAAAGCTAACCAGGCATTAAGCTTAATGTTATTGTTTTTTAAGATAGGAGCTCTCTGAAAAGGTTTTCTTCTAAATAGCTAATACCTTGCTGTAAGGAGCCTGTTTGATCAGTGCCAGTGCCCTTGACCCCTTCCTGGCATCTGGGAGCAAACCTCTAGGTCTTGAATTTGAGCCATTGCCTCGGCCACAGGGTAGACTCGTAAGATTCTCTCCTCTAAGTCCTGGGAGTGGATTGCAGTCCCCTCTGTGTCCAGTGTGATTCCCTTTACAGGGCTGGTTTATGTCCAGACCCCGCAATTCTCTTCCCAAAAAGGCAGCATTCGTGGGAATTGGTGATCTAACATCCTCTTTAAAGCAAAGCATCATATATTTAGAGCCAACACATTTTGGAGAAACTAGAACTGAAGCACAGAAAACATACTGCATGCATATCTAGCTTTTCCTCTGTAGCTCACCCTTCCCTAATACTGGGAAGATCCTATGGCACAGACTCCCACAACAATTTCCCTCTCTCTCCCCCTCTCCCTCCAAGGAATCCTATCTGCCTAGAAGTGACCTTCCTTCTTCTCTTGAGAAAGTTTTATTCATTCTTTAGTGCTCATCTGATCTTGAGGCTTCCAGTTTTCTCAAAATAAGGCTTATGCCTTATTTAGTATTCTAACAGCTTTCTCACTGTCACTCAGTTGTGTGTTTGGGTGTGTTTATCTAGTGGACAATTGCCGTTTGCTTTTCCCCAAATCTCCTATTAAGTTAGATCAATAATTCATCTAATAATAATCCACAGTCAAAAGCACCTTTACCTCACTGATCAAGCTTTGGCAATATTCACATGTTAATACAGAACAGCAGCACAACCACAACAACAGCACTTTATAGTTAATCGGGCAAATGTGGATTCAGATGATTCTATCGCTATCAAAATACAAAATCACAATCTTACTTAAAAAGTGGTGTTTATTAAAACTCCTAGAGCCAAAGAAACCAAGGTGCTTCATTACCTTTTTAGAGTAATACTTGTGCAAAATTCTGTATGGCACACAGGGACAACTAGTGGCTGAGTAACATATACTATACCCATTTGCCATATAACTAGAAGATTTCAGTCAGTCGCATAATTGTATTTCTTGATAACTTTTTATCTGTGAGTAACAGATAAATCTGAATAGATAGCAATGTCCTACTGCAAAACAGCCAATAGCTCTTTCTGTCAATCTTATAACAACTGTCATTACGACATTGGAGATGGAAGTTGAACCTGCCTACCGTCAGGACTGGAAGTATTTTAGACTCTAAAATTTAGAGTAAGGGAAGAATGTAATGGATCATAGTATAACAATACAGGTAAGAGGGGGAAAAAAGACTTCACAAGTCAAAGTGGAAAGAGTATTGCTATTGGATTCTCCATGGAAAGACAAAAATCTTTCCACAATAGAGTGCTGCAAAATAAGAACTGAATGTGCTGGTTGAGGCAGAGCCAGAGAGATGCACTGAAAAATTGTCAGCCGGGCTTTGGACTCAATCTGTTCAAAATGAACACCATCTTATTTTCCTATTAAGCAAACGGGTTCATTTACTTCTTTATTTAATTAGGCAAAGCTGCTCTACCCAATTCCTCAGCTAGCAATGTCAAGGAAAATTATCTGGAACACTACCCAAATCTGGTGGCCTGTTCATTATTAGATAGACTAATTACCAGAATCAGTGGATATTTTTCCAGTCCTCTGGAGAACATACTCCAAGCAACAGAAGGAAATTTGTTTCTGTGAGATAGTGGGTTTCCAACCCATGGTTCATGGGCAAGACATAGCCTGTAAGGCCCTCCAGCATTGTTCACAACCAGAGGTAGTTTTGCTTTCCACACGCAGATGCTGTTACAGGTTGACAGGAAAAGCAGAACATAAAGGTACTTGCTAATTATGCCACCCATGGGCCCACAGAGATTGGGGACTACTGTAGCAAAGAAAGATTTGAGCCTATATTGACTCCAATGGAGCTACACCAATGTACACCACCTAAGGATTAGGCCCCTTAACCTACAGTGGTGTGGTTAACATAGAAAAGAACAATAAACTAAGGATAACATGCATCAGGGGACTAAATACATATGACTGCAGTGCTTTAACCTTCCATCCTTTTTGGAGCATCCAAAGTCAGAGAAACATGAGAGTTAAAGAAGGAAGATTTAATGATTAAGGCACAGACCATTAGGAAATGTAGGTTCCAGCTTAGCCACAAACTTCCTGCTATCATAGGGCATGGCATTTAAACCTTTTTGACTTTATTTGTAAAGGCCTCAGGCAAAGCTGGCCTTAGGGAAAATAGTATCCTGGGTGAATTTGTATATTGGCACCTGTCCCAAGTCAGCAGCACCACTGCAAGCAGAGGTAGGTGGGCAGGGACACAGGGCACAGTCCAGCGGGGAGAGGAGCATGGTGTACCAAACAGGTACTGCTGCTATCTTGCAGGAGCAAAGGTGACAGTCTATAGCAGGCACTCCCCAATATGTGCCTGGCCTGGCTCCTCCTGAGCAGCAGCTGGAGGTGGGGGTGGGCTGGGTTGGGCATTGCTCCTCCTGCCTGGGGCAGGGATCGGTCAGGGTGTGGTGGGGTGGGGGGAGAGCACTGTGCTCACAGGTGTCTGTGCATCTGTTTGGTGCCCCCCTGACCACAGTGCCTTGGGCAGTCACCTACATTGCCCACCGCTAAGGCCAGATCTGGCCTTAGGCCCCCAAAATTGTAACTATTCAACTAACTGTCAATGGTACTTAGGCATCGATGTACATCTGAAAGTCTAGCCCTTTGTGCCTCAGTTTACCCAGTAAAACTGAGGATAGTGACTCCTACATGAGAAAGGCTGTGTGAAATTTAAGAAGCTAGTCCTGGAAGTACTTTGGGGTACTATGGAAAATTAGGTTGTATTACATATGTCCATTGCAAATGCATAAATAGTGCTCATGTCAAGTACTCTGACTCAATAAGTAAATAGCAGCAGCATTTAATCCATGCTACAAAGCTCCTAAGAAGTTTTGCATAAGACACTCATGAGGCATCTATATGGGCAGAGTTGGTGCACTGACAGGCATAGGTGTGATGCCTTCTCATTTGCAGCCAAATTTCAGCTAGATTTTACTCCTGCATTCCCTTCCGTCTTGCATGGGGGTGCAAAAGGAGAGCTGACTGACAGTCTTTAGCAGAGTTCTGTGCACCATGCAGGAAGCACCATGTCAGCAGACAAGTTACCAAGGCTGAGAGTAAAGAAGGAGCACAGGCAGGGATCATCGTGCAGTTCTGTGCTGGGACAGTACCAAACAATGAAATGCTGACCCATGGCTGGGGCTTGCTGGCTCTATTGCAGCACAAACCTACCCCAACTACTATAGAGCCCCCGACACACAGCTGAACAATCCCAATTCTACTGAGAAAAGAGCTGCAATATAAAATAGCCTGTTATTATATATATAGCTGGACCTGTATACAATCTATAAAGTAACCAGTGAAGCTTGGGACTCTGATATTGATCACTGTCTGGGTGTAAAATGAAAGAGACAGCTACATATTAGTTTCGTTCCACCATTATTTGTGCGTGTGTTGAGCTGGATGAACAGCTAAGAAATGACCAATTTATAATGGTGCATAAATCTGTTGTTATCGTTGTGACTAATCAATTCAGACTCACCAAGACACATGGTAGCAATTATTTTCTTCCCCTCCTACTCATCCCATTTAATTTATTTTTGAAATTTATCTCCAACGCATGGCCTTTAACGGGTGGCCATCTCAAGGTGTTTATCTTTCTTTTAGTGCACCGTTAAATATTTTTCATGCTTTGTTTTGACATTTCAGGTATTAAGAGAGAAAGATCTCTTGTTTGCAGCAATTTGAAAAACTATAAATAACAAGTAAAAATCACAGAGATGTCTTTGCTGTGATTTCTTTTGCCTGCTTTCAGCTAAAGTTAAGATGGCTTCCCCAGGCTTGACAGTATAATAGGCCAAGCCTTTAGCAATGTAAAACTATGCTAAAGATAAGTGAACCACACAGATTTAGACCAGAGGGACTGGCCACCCCAAGTTGTCATTCAGTACCAATAGTGTTGAAGTACAACCAACAGCATAAAGGACAAATGTTTTGGGCACTTGAATTATCTTGCTGAATTTGATATTGGGACTCATGTATTCAAACTACGTGTGTGCACTGTTTCCCATTTTTTCTTATTGTATTCTGCAACTCCTGCCCCCAATTCTCAGGTGTGATATGGCTGCTCACACCTCTAACACTGACAATCAGATTACTAAGGAGCTCTTCTACCTATGGCAATTCTTAGGGCCCTAAAATGACATTCCCATGATTTGGTATCTGGCTTAGGAAAAGGGTCATTGCGAAAGTGTCCCCACAATCTAGGTGGACCCCAGGTAATACAGGGGTGGGGAGGAGGATTAAATGCTAGCATAAATCAGAGTGACAGTAGAACACAGGAACCAGCCAAAAAAGACCAGGATCAGCAATAACATTAACTGTATCTTCAAGTCATTTTATACTTGCATCTAAATGATTATAATTTCCTTTCCAGGAGATAAGAGATTTTTCAGACTGTACCTCAACACTTCTACTAGACTGGGAAGAGGAAGCACCAGAGCACATTTAATCAGTACATTCAGCTACACCTTTGGTGTCCCCATAGATACTTACTTATGCTCAATTCAAAAAGATAGACTAAAAGGAAACCCTCCTTCCAAATAACCCTGAAGTTTTGAAAAGTAGAAGTTTTATATGCCAGATTCTGCTCCAACTTAAACCAATAAGCTTTTCCACTAACTTTAAAAAGGAATCAAACCATTGTACTCATTTTTATTAAATATAGAGCAGATGCTGCCCCCTCTCTCCCAAGGATATTCATTCACATTCTTTAACAAAAAAAGCAGCTTCAACTGTATCCATACCCCTTGTCTCTTTGAATACTAGAACAGCCACATCATATCAGGATGATGTATCTTCATTGTTTCATGTAAGAATTCTTGTGCAGTAATAAAGAAACTCTATTCGGGCTGTAGCAACTGGATCTCTATTAAGTGCGATGTATTCAGTGGTGCTGCTTGCAACCATGTGGCACAGTATATTCAGGGCTGTTGCTCATTGCCTGAGAACAGAGCCAGCTGGAAGCTTACTGGTGTCACCCTCAGAATCATCCTTCCTATATCTCCTGTTCAGCCTGCAGGTCCCCTGATGGGTCAAAGGGAGGTACAAGAATACTTGGAACAAACAATGAAATTGCCAGCACATTAGGAATGTTTCTTCCTGATCCCAGGCTTATGAAACTTGGGACTTTCTAGCTTTCCTTTTCCTTATTCTGCTGGATACATCTTTGGATTATTTTCTATTTTAATTGAACAAACATTGCAGAACATCCTCAGCAACAAAATCCTAGTTTCTTAATAATAAATAGTTACATAAATAAGCTAGGAGCAGGGATCAGAAACTTATTATTTGGCATGCTAGCAACAAACTGTTTGCCAGCAATCTACAGACCAAAAATCTTTGGCAAAAGTTACTGAGAGAGTGATTCTGGCTAGGGAAGATCAACAGTGCCTCAAACTATGTTTGTGGAGATTTCTCGAGCAGGACAAATGCTGTGGTTTTATAAAAGTGCTGATAGCAAAAATGGAAGATCAAAGCACCCAGACATTTCCATGGGAAATGATAGAAGTTTGTAAAGAGGACAAATTCCACATTATTCAAATGAGGAGCATTCATAAATGTCTATTAGGGCAAATTTCACCTCTTCAAATTGACTCATTTATCCACAGAATGGCTCAGCTGGATATTCTGTACACTGCTTCCAAAGAGAACTTCCATTTACAGTGGTAAAAGTTCCAGTTCCAGAACAATTACAGAAGGTGAATTAGCAAGTTGAGGCCAGCTTTTGTTTTCTGTTATCCTAATGTCATTTTGGAGTCTCTCCAGTAAAGTGAGTGATTGCAGAGTCACTCAAGGGAAACTTAGAAGAGAATCTTGTCAACAACAAGTCCCAAATGAAAGTCTGAGAGGAGAATTTTTGCTTTTGAGCTGAACTGATAGTGTTCTCCGTATTCAGTAAGTATTGTCTTTTGAAGGATCACTTCTATTCCCTAACATAGAACAGGAAGTGCTGATTTTACTGGCATGGTACAGTGTTCCTAGAAATTCTGCCCAGTAGCACATTGAACAAGTAGGTTGCTTTTGGCAGAGAACTCAGAAAAATTGATCACTCTCACTGCAGCATAACAGAGTTCACACATTTCCTTGTCACTGGAGCTTTGTATTTCTAGCACTCCACCCCAGCAGGGAAGACTATGCTGTTGCCTATTTGAGACAAGGCTACTGCTGCTGCAACCCCTGTATATTCTTATATTTTGAAACATCAAATAGACAAAAAAAAAATAAAGAAAAGATGTCACTGTGGAACACCGAGAGCAAGCTTCACAGGAAGACCATATGACATTAGGCATCACTGGATATGGCACCAAGCCACTACTGTTTTGGGGATGTCACTACAACCCTAAAAGAACCTCCAGGAATGCATCCAGTGTTTGGGTTTTACTGGACTGGAGAAACTTTGTACATCGATACACTGACAACAATGCAGAAACCTCTGCACTGACAAGGCCTAATAGAGAGGGGCAGAATATTCCAGACCCACCCCAGAATATCCATCAAGAAGCCAGATTTTTCTAATCTATATATTCCTGAAATATATATTCCTCAGGAAATAGGTTTTAAATAATTGGGCACTGGAAATTAATTTTGTTCTTAAAAGTACTCCCCAGTCTGTAGGAGTGATCTTTAAGAAATATTTAGATTTTTTCTCTGTACAAAGTATAAAGTGAAGGAACCGCATGTGTATTCAGTAAACAACGTACCTATCACATGGAAACCATAGCACACAGGGAGTGCTGCTATACTAGAAAACTCAGGCTATTCAAAGAACTGTTTTATTCCACTTCCTCTATACTACAGAAAGGGAAAGGGGAGAAAAAGAGACACTTAATTTTCCTTAACTACATTCAACTTTCAGTAAGTGTGGAATATTAATTTAGTGAAAAGACAGTGACATCAGCTTTGAAGCCTTTTTTTTTTTTTTAAACTTGGCCCTGGATGGAAATGCGCTGCACTACAAAGAAGTCAGTAGTGATCATTTTCCACTCGTGCCTTAGTCTACAAGCCATTGATTGTATTCTGTCAAATCACAGTCTTTCAAATCACAGCACAGAGTCCCTTGCTGCTGGACATTTCCATATTTTAAAATCTAGCTACACCAGCACAAGGATGGAAAACAGAAAAATCTCCAAGACCAATTCTTATTCACACTGAGACTCCTTTATACTACTCCGATTTGGTGAATGGCTTTAGAGTAATTAGGAACTTCATCATGAAAGACAAAGTCAGTCCACTATATACCTGTTAGGATTTCACCAATGCATGTTCATCAAGATCATGTTTTTAAAAAAGTAAAAATAACATATATTAAGATACACTGAGCATGTATTTTACTTTTATTTTACACAGACCCTGCAAATGGGCATCAAGCACTTTTCTGGACTCTTTGTGATGTTATGCATTGGTTTTGGCTTGTCCATTCTCACCACCATTGGAGAACACATAGTATACAGACTGGTCCTACCACGAATCAAAAAGAAATCCAAGATGAAGTATTGGCTCCATACAAGCCAGGTATGTATTCTGGCAGCACAGTCATTCTATCATTTAATAGTACTGCTGTTCAGTAAAGGCCAAGTCAAGTCACTGGAAAGACTGCCTTCTTGGCTTCAGCAGCATTTGGGCCCAGCCTTAGAATATTTTTAGGATTATTACTATACTCTGTTCCAATTTATGTTAGTGAGAGTTTCACAAGTGACATCAATTGGAGCAGGAGTGAGCCTTCTCAAAACTCATTCCCCTTGTTATTCAATGTGTTGGTGCTTTTTCCTCAGAGCAGTAAGTCTTTCCTTAACAATCTGAAGAAGGAAGCTGACATTTAACTGGAACATTATTATGATGCAAAAAAGGAGAAATTTTCAAATAAACCCATGAGTAGGTTACATGGTTCTGGGGGGACACAGGAGGTCTTGTGCTCACTTACACAAAGGCCCTTAGTAAAGTTTCTCAATTGCCATATTTGGATATGGTAAAGAAGGATAATGAGTGATACTGGAAGTAATACAATAACATTATTCTTATAGTTAATCATGGCCCACCTCATCTATTTGGGTAAGCCATGATAAGATACATACACTGGGGCAATGATAATTGTGTCTGCTGGGGACTATGTAAGGTAAGAGTTTGGAAAGATGAGGTTTACTTAACACTGAAGAGAGAAACACAAAGGGGACTTCACTGGGGACTTCAAATTATAAAGTAGATAATGCAAAATGAACACCACCCCCAATCCTTTTTTTAAAAAAAACAAAAACCAAACACTTTGAATGCCTTTTATAACCCAAACTTTGCAGCTATTCATGTGCTCTATGTATCACAGGACATTTTTTCACAAGGTCTGTTGTGTCATTCTTATATTAGTTTTCCCCTAAATGGTGTTTGGGTTCTATTTCTCTTTGGGACTTTGTGCACCAAGGGCCATGAATAGACATTGCATTTGTCCTGGGAGACACCATTTCCTCCTGAGAGAAAGTGTGATCATTCAGACATCCATGTCTGTTGTCACAGAACAAACCCCCAAAAGGTTCATGGGATAAGATGAACTAACAGTTCATCTTGGGACATCACAAAGTCCATCTGAATAGTTGTTCGGCGACTGCATCATTGACTCAGTGGCAGAAAAGTGGCAGTGCATTCAAATGCTCACTAACCCCAATTATAAAGGCAATGTGTGTACAATAAAACCTTGTTAATTCAAAATGCAGGGTACCAAAAAAATAGTGACTTTGAAATAAACACATTCTAATTATCCAAATTACAGTACTACAGCACACTGTATTTATTATACAAAATCACTGTACAGTACCTGTATAATCTGTCTCACAGTTTCTTAAAGAAAAAGTAAATTGTGATCTGCTTGACCATCTTCTTATATTGGTTATGGACAAATGCATTGATTTTTTTTCCCTATTAATCCCTCATCCATGGCAGCAGCATTGTCATTCAGTATGGAATTGAGGACTGCAAGCACTGCACATGCATCCTTTCATGGCATGTGTGCTTGCTCCTCGTTTTCTTCCAACTCTTTGTTTTCTTCTGTGTCTTCCTCCATGGGGGTTTCTTGACTTGCTTTTTTACCACTTTCTTCTGCAAAAGTTAGCACCTTATTATCAACATTTAAAAACTCTTAGAAATCAGTGGGGCAGTCCATTTCTCCCTAAAGCTTAGCCCAGTTAGGATTATCTTAGAAGCATAGAAAATCAGGGTTGGAAGGGACCACAGGAGGTCATCTAGTCCAACCCTTGCTCAAAGCAGGACCATCCCCAACTATATCACCCCAGCCAAGGCTTTGTCTAGCCGGACCTTAAAAACCTCCAAGGATGGAGATCCCACAACTTCCCTCGGTAACATTTTCCAATGCTTTACTACCCTTCCAGTGAGAACGCTTTCCCTAATATCTAACCTAAACTTCTCTTGGTGCAACTTGAGACCACTGCTTCTTGTTCTGTCACCTGCCACCACTAAGAACTGTCTAGATCCATCCTCTTTTGAACCACCCTTCAGGTAATTGAAGGCTGCTATTAAATCCCCTCTCAGTCTTCTCTTCTCCAGACTAAATGAGCACTTCCACATGTGCCGGATGCCTGCTTCAACACGTTCTAATTAAAGCACGTCAGAGCAGATTTGGTTAACTGAGTCTGCTGAAACATTCTAATCAAAATGCTCCAGCAGCCTCGGCATCCTGTGTACTCAGCATCCCAGTATTTCAAAATGGCAGTGCGGGTGCTTTAACTAGCAATGTGAACGCTTTTTGAACGAACTTTAGTTAAAGCACCCTTACTGCCGTTTTGAAGCTTGGAAAGCGTCTCCCTTGAGACACTGCAGACATTTTAATCAGAGTAGCTCCTGAGAGTTGCTGTAATTAAAATGCCTCACCCCCACCCCAGAGCACATGTAAAAACACCCAATAAGCCCAGTTCCCTCAGCCTCTCCTCATAAGTTATGCGCTGCAGCCCCCTAATGATTTTCATTGCCTTCCACTGGACTCACTCCAATTTTTCCACATCCTTTTTGTAGTGGGGGCGGGAGGCAAAACTGGACACAGTACCTGATGTGGCCTCACCAGTGCTGAATAGAGAGAAATAATCACTTCCCTTGATCTGCTGGCAGTCACTTCCCCTGATCTGTACTCCTACCGCTGCAGTCCAGTATGCGGGTAGCCTTCTTTGCAACAAGGGCATACTTCTGGCTCATATTCAGCTTACAGTCGCTCCCCAGCCTGTACTGGTGCATGGGATTGTTCCATCCTAAGTGCAAAACTTCACACTTCTCCTTATTGACCCCAATGAGATTTTCTTTGTTCCAGTCCTCCAATTTGTTGAGGTCTCTCTGAATCTTATCCCTACCCTTCTGCACATCTACTTTTCCCCAGGTTGGTGTCATCTGCAAACTTGCTGAAGGTGCACTCTATGCCATCAATCCACTTAGGACTTCTCCCAACCACCTTAAGTTTTCAAAGATGATGGCCAGTGGCTTTGCAATCACATTAGCCAACTCCCTCAGCACCCTCAGGTGCATCCCATCCTGCCCCATGGACTTGTATATGTCCAGCATTTCTAAATAGTCCCTAACCTGTTCTTTTGCCACTGTTGGCTGCTCCCCTCTTTCCCAAACCATGCTGCCAAATGCAGTAGTCTGGGAGCTGATCTTGCCTGTGAAGACCGAGGTGAAAAAAAGGCATTGAATGCTTCAGTCTTTTCCACTTCATCTGTCACTAGGTTGCCTCCCCTATTTACTAAGGGACCCAATGCTTTCCCTGATCTTCCTTTTGTTGGTGATATATTTCTGGAAACCCTTCTTGTTACCCTTTGCATCCCTTGCTAGCTATAACCCCAATTGCGCTTTGGCCTTCCTGACTTCATCCCAGCATGCTTAAGCAATGCTCTTATATTCCTCCCTAGTCATTTGTCCATGTTTCCACTTTTTGTAAGCTTCCTTTTTGTGTTTTAGCTAACTGAAGAGTTCCCTACTAAGCCAAGCTGGTCTTCTGCCATATTTGCTAGTTTTCCTGTGCTCCCAGTAAGGTTTCTTTAAAGTACATCTAGTTCTTCTGGACTCCTTTCCTCCCTCAGACTGGCCTCCCATGGGATTCTGCCCATCAGTTCTGTGGGCAGTGAGTCCAAGTCTGCTTTTCTGAAGTCCAAGGTCCTTAGTCTGCTGCTCTCCTTCCTTCCTTCCCTCAGGATCCTTAACCCAATCATCCTATGGTCACTGCTGCCCAAGTTGCCATCCACTACTACTTTACCCACCAATTCTTCCCTGTTTGTGAGCAGCAGGCCAATCACATCTTGCTTAAACTCAATTTTTTTGCCAGCCTTGGTGCCAAACCCTCCCACTACAAAACAACTTGCGATGATGTGGCATGGAACTTTATCCCATGCAATATTGACATTCCTCATAGCATCAAGAACGTTCCTTTTTTGTGGAACTGTTGCATTCCAGGAAACCCCCTGCAGCAGGTAACATGCTGGTTGTTTCTGGTATGCCGACTTAATGTGGTGTATTATTCCCTGATCTAGGGGCTGCATGTAGCTCATAGTGTTTGCTGAGAGAAAGAAAGATCACATGTGCTTCAGGCCTAGTCCTTCCCAATTGTAAGCTGAACAATTATCAATTAGTAGAAGCACATATCAATTTTGGCATGCTGTTCTTTGTTCAAATTGGAGCAGCCACTCTCAAAACAAGTTAATTGGCATCCATGCATTATTGTTGGCCCTGTATAGGCATGGCAGGTGTTTCACACACTTCATACACCATTTCAAACTTCCCCACTAGTAGTGGCTGTAGTTTCTCACTACCATCAGCACTGGAGCAGAATAGTACAGTAAACCTTTCTTTGTTTTTCTTCCCACCATGACACATTTCTCCTTTAAATGCCACTGTGCTATCAGGCTGCAGGTTATAAAAAAGTACCATCTCATCAGCACTGAACATGTTCTTTGGCATATATTTATCCAGAATTGGCTTCACACTTCCATGCTTATTTTATGCAGCCATAGCATTGATGGAATATGCTTCAATGAGTACAGAAAGCCTAAAGGTGTTGTGACAATGTTGGAATCTCTGGAGCCAAACATTAGAACACTGAAACTTGGTTCCTAGCTTCAATGAAATGTTGTCTGCTTTCTCTTTAATTAGCAGCCCAAATATCAGAATAGTATTCACCTTCCATCACAAAACCACTCAAATAGCTATTTTTCTAATTCTGAATGCTTTGTATCTCAGATTCTTTTCCTTGCCCCAGTTTCATGTCCTTCCATTACCATCTTCTCTATTGAATCCTGATTCTTCAAATAGGTTGAAAGTGTAGAAGGAGAAATGCCATACTCTTTAGCAATTCCCATTTTGGATCTCCTCTCTCTCATCTATCTTGTATATCACTTTCAACTTTTGCAAAATTGTTAACTCATTATACTTCCTCTTGGTTGCCATGACACTCAGCCCTGCTGGACTTGCACACGACTGAGAGGCATGTACAGTTCTGGCAATGTAAAATTACTGACATGTTATTGAGTAGTAGTGGGGCTGTTGCTATGCACAGCCTACAAGGACTAGAAAAGGACACCGTCCCTGCAGACTAATGTTGCAGTGTTATCTACATGGTATCACTGTACTGTATTTTGAAGTAAACAAACCAGTTTTTATGGGTTTATGGTCCAAAGGACCAAAAAATGGCTTTGAATTTGAAAGTAGCCATATTTCATATGATCCATATCATAATACATGCAAAAATCTATCCTTTTGGCTGGGGAGTGACAATATTTTCAAGGTGAGGTAGCCAACACTTTGAACTATCCAATATCAAATTAATGAGATTTTACTATACATGCCAATCCCAGGACTTTTCTGTCCCAGGACACAGGTACAACTGGTGCCAGGTGAAATGCAATGTCTGTTCCTAGTCAAAGACACATTCATGAAGCAACACTAGGAACCATTGTGGAACTTCCCAAGCTGTTACTGTCATTCAAATGTATACCATCATGCATGCAGGCATGTAGGAGATAGAATGAGAGCGGAGACCAGCTGGTATAACCTTCACATGACATCACTGACCTCCATTGAATTATGCCCACTCCTAAGAGGATGACTGTGGACTTATATCCCACACATTGCTAGTCAGGGTAAAACCTTTTTTGGGCAGACTAGGTTTTGGCTGAGTACCGAGTCATTTCTGGAAGTTGTGAACCAAGAAGAACTATAGTATTTCTCTGTAGAGAAAGAAAGAGGATATTTTAAACATATTTTGTAGTAGAAATAGCCCCAGTTGAGTACATTTGAGTTCTTGGAAAGTTAGATTCCACACTACACTGTAGCATGTTAAGGATATACAAGTATCCTTGGAAGCTTTTAAGAACAGGTTAGACAAATACTTGACTGAGATACTTTAGTTAGGGATGATCGTGCCTTAAGCAAGGGACTGAACTAAGTGACCTCCAGCCCTAATTTTCTATGATCTTGTATTTTGTTTTGGAATATCAGCTCTTAAGTTACATACAAAAAATATGAGCTCATTTCCTTGGTCATTCTTTTTGTGAAGCTGAGGGAAATCAGTTTTTTTCTCTCTGCCTTTGATAGTACATAAAAGCAGCAGTCTTGCTGGTTAATAACTTCATAAAGGTACAAAAATTGCAGTTAAGAGATACCAAGGAAAAGAACCACAGGAAATCCATTCTTTCTTGAAATGTTATAGCAAAGTAAGAATTCATATTAAGGCCAAAAATAATGCCCCAAACCCCACTTTTCTCCAGATATAGTAGGATACCTCCATCTCAGTAAATATGAGGTTAACATTTGTTTGTATCCCTGAATGGGTGGCAGGGTGGACGGGGGTAGAATGCTGTACCTGTATCCAGGCAGATCACATGCCAAGTCCATCCCAAGAAGAGGGGGAACTTCATTTGATTTGCACTGAAATTGCTCCAATTTGTTTTTCATTAGAGATTACATCGTGCGCTAAACAGTTCATTTATTGAAGAAAAACATGAGTCCAAGACAAAACGAGTAGAAAAGAGGTAAGAAGTTGCCTTATAGGCTTATCTTGAAATTAAATTTGTTCAGACTGGCTATTTAGTTATGAACCTAAAGATATTCCACAGAAGCTCAGAGAAAACTGTCACTTCCATGATTAGCCAATAATAGCGCAGGATCCATTTCTTCAGATGTGCAGAGAGAAGCAAAAATGAAATAGTTTTAATTTAATAAAGAGATATTTTTATTCATTAGCATTCTGTCCACACTAGAATTCATAAATCCAAAAAACCCAAATATCTTCCCAATACTCATTGCCTGCCCAACATTTTTATAAATGCTGACACTCCTTTTTATCCTCTGTTGCCTTTTTGCCAAGCATGGGGGATGTCCAGGCAGCATCCCAAACATGAGATGGCCAAACAGCATGTAGGTCAATCTGGTCTTCCAAGAAGGGTACCCTAATACTGAAATCCAGTCTCCAGGCAACCATTTTGCCACAAGAATTGACTATAATTGGAGACCAACCCAAAAAGCAAACACCTGGTTTGTATGCCTCTCTATAAAACACCAAGTATCTTAAACAAAGTACAAACAAACTGAACCATAACTATAGTATGTCATCCTAAAACAGGATGCTGGCTCACATTAAGAAAGAACTTGGAAGGTTTCAACTGAGCATTGTTGCCGTGGGTGGCAATGTTTTTGAAGTGGTACTTGTAGGAAGGAAGTCTGGATACAGTGTTGCTTCCCTATAGGTGACTAAAGATGGAGATCAGTCAAGGTAGCACTCTTGCAAGTTACTGTCAAAAAATCTCCATGACTTGTATCCAAAAAAGGCCTTCTCTGCCGTCATGATGGAGACACAACCATGGATTTCATTTGGTTTATTAGTTTTGGTGTCATTGAATATGTACTTGAAAGTAGGCTTTGGGACAAATGGGTCATGTGAGGAAATGAAGGGTGACATTTGTACATATACAGGAGCATGAATGCTCATCCTTCCAGTGTTTATTCCACCTTCTCTGTCGCTTCCTAAGGAAGCTCAGATCACGCTCACATCCTTTCCCTTGCAGCTTCTTAAATTTGAAAGCACAAACATTTGAGGTGCAAAGAAACTTCTTTCAAAAGGTGACTGGTGCAGAAGTGTTCAGGCCCCTTGAAGTGCCAGATTTCTTAAAAAGTGAAATCAAGAAACTAATGTAGAATAGCTTTTTAGTGCATCTGTGGGGGTCTTGTCACATGGGAAAGAACAGGGGAGCCATCTTTTTAGCTGCTGTTTAAAAAAAGGCTTCTAAAAATTGTGAGATAAAAGCAGAACACCACCCCAGAATAATCCAATTTGGGCAGGGCTTTCTGCTGATGAAGTGCAGAAAATGCATGCAGACACTCCATATACAGGTGGCTTAGAGAAAAAAACCATGAAAACATGCTTAAAAAGGAGGGAGCGACGCAGAAGGGCAGTTTTGCAACCTCTGATTAGACAGGGTTGCTGCTATCAAGGTTCTAAACACTCTTGTTAAAAATATGACTTGAGCTGCAGTATGAACAGGACCCTGATGAATTCAGCTCAAGGCTTCTGGTAACCTACAACACACAACCATAATGAATACTAATATAGCAGGGGATGCACTGTGCTCTCAAATCAATTAAATATGACTTTTTTATTCCTCCTGGAGGCTGTTGTATTATAAATGGTGAGAAATGGGGAAGTAGAAATAATACAGCACAAGTTATTTCTGCCATTTCTCTAGAAGGATCCTTCAATACTTTCTTCAGTCAGAAGTTCCAGAAAGTCTCATTTAAGATGGTGCTCACATATCCACACAACCTCAACACCTAACGTGGAATGGGGTTCATTTATTTTATGATCCCCACCTACCTCTAACTCTGTATGCACATGTAATGGACAACATAAGCAAGTCTTTGAATAGTAGCCATCTCCATTCTCTTTGGACCTTCTACTACCACTACAAGCAGCAGCAATGGGGGAGCTCTGTGAAGAGTCTTATCAGTTGGACTGTAGTGTCAGGAAGGAACAGATGGAGTCATTCTGATACTGGTCTTTAATAGCATCCTTAATACAGAGTAAGGCCCCTTCTTCCAAAGAAGGGATTCTCATAAAAAGTGCATTATATCTGCCATGTGAGATCTGAACCATTTTGGGAACAATGCATTTGGGTACAATGGACAGGTATTATGTTTGCGCCAGGAAATATGCCCTTTTCCTGGCACAAAAAGTAAGCATACAAGTGTTCAAGTAGTTTCTGGCAGAAAAAACACTTGCGATTCCACCATAAACACTTAGCTATTTCAGCCAGGAACTATGTAGGAGAGTGACATCATGTGCCTCTATGGTTTCACATAGTGGGATGAGGGTCCCTAGGACTCCCAGTATCCCACAATCTTCTGCTTTCCACCTCCCTCTCCAAGGGAAAGCCAACTGAACCTTTCTGCTTCCACTTTACTATTTAAGTAGCGGGTGATAGTTTGTGCTCACCTCACTGCAGCTGCGACTCATTCTTAAGAATAATGGGACTTTTGATAATATAAAACTCCATAGAAACATTAAGGGCCAGCTCTACAGGAGTGTTTTTTTAGACCCCTCACTGCCTCTCCAGTTTGAAATCAGACAGGCACCCAAATCCTTCTGTAGATCCAGCATTTAGAGTTATCAAACCTTCCCTTTTTTCTATAGGTAGGTAAATAACTAAGACTTGCTACACGTCCCAAATGGCTTGTATAGGAGAGAAGATTAAGTGAAATTCAGGAGTCATAAGAGCTTTTATACAGCCATCTTGGGGAAAATAGTTAAGTATATCTGGTGCCAGTAATACAGATCATACATTTAACCATGGATATCGCACCCTTTGAAGAAGTAGGTCACACCTCAGTGAAAAGCTTTCTCCACTCTCTTTTCTGTAGTTAGATGAAAAGAAAGCTGTTTAGTGCACTAATCTGAAAACACATGTGGTCCGAACCACTTCTTGCTATGCCTAAAGCTGCAAGATGTATTCCAAACACGACACGTTTTCCAGCATTCATTGGCATTTCTGAGTCCCCCTGCTGCTAACAGCCCATCATACCAGAGAGCTACATCATTTGTGAATTTAACAAAATAAGCACCTAAGATACAAGATTATCAAAGAGTGTTTCTACTCTGTTTAAATGCCAACTGGTCAACCGTACATACTAGATTCAAGGCAATTTACTTGAGTAGGTGCAAGACTGAATGCACTTTTCATTTCTGTTTCTTACCATTACAAACTCCATGTAGGCCAAAATTGAGGTGCCTCTTCACTCCATTTTCCAGGCATCTAGAAAGAAGTAGCTTGATTATCAGTGGTGCTCAGCCCCCGCAGTTTGCTTGTAAGCTTTCAGGATCAAGCCCGTTGTTAGCTGTCTTTTTAGACATCTGTTCCTTTAATGGTGAGAGTCAGGAGCTGTTTGTACAAGTGCCAATAGAACCAAAACCCCCTAAGTGGCCTTCAGACCCGTCCCCACCAGAGACAGGTTGAAATTGCTAGCGTGGTATTTCATGCCAGCTGCTCTGGGCTCCCCTACAGCCCTTTGCTGGAGCTGGCCTGAAATTTTCTGACAAAGCTGATTTTGCACCAGAGGATTGTGATTTACAGAAAATGTAACGTTTCGCAGAGAGAGGGAGTATTGACAAACTTTTTCAAACCTGGTAGGCTGCCGAAGCCTGCAGCTCCAGGGCAGGCGCATTAAGTAGACCATGCAACAGTTCTACGCTCTCTGCAGCCAGGCAGGGAACCCAAGGGTCCCTAGGAGTCTCAGTTCAAGATGGGGATCTCAGGATTTCCAAGCCTGGTAGCCCCAGCTGGAGCCAGGTCTCTTCTGCTCTATAAGGGTGTCACACATCTGAGTGTCATCCTCCTGTTAGACTGCCCAGTTCCTACTTTTTGCCTGCACTGGCTGCAGTCTGGCTTCTGTTGCTCCTTCCCAGCAACTAGTCAGGACTCCTTTCCTTTCCAGTCCAGTCCCCACAACAGCTCTCTGTCTGAGCTAGACATATGTCTGGCTTATCATAGGGCTGGAGTAGAGGGAATAGCACTCAAAGTCTCCACCAATTTTAATCATCCCTCTGTTGGGAGAAATGGATAAAGAAACCCAAGCCCACCCCGTACCATCAGATGTATAGGCCACAGGCCACCTATTTAAAGCAAATCCACCCTTTGTTGTTTCCCCAGGTCAGTTCCTACCTCCCCTCTTCTTCTCTCTGCGAGGCAGTTTGTTTCCTTCCTCTCTCATACTCTTCTTCCCATGGTAACTGTCCTGAAAATTATCCCCTCACAATCTTCCCTTCCTCCCCAAGCCTTGTGCTCTGGGATACACCCTTCTCAAGTCCCCAGCTGCTGCAGGCTTGCAATTAGCCCCAGCTGAGGGAGGGAGCTAGTCTCCCAATTAACCCTTTATCAACCAGAACCCTTCCTGGGGTGTGAGGCTCCTATTCAAAATGCTTGGAGATGTCCCCCACACCTGAAAGTGCTATGTGAACACAGAAGAGTGAAATGATTTAATTTTAAATATCAACTCTTTGTGCAGGTCCAATGCAGGGAACAGTCAGCACTCGGTGTGGAATACAGCCAACCCCGGCAGTTGCCACCGGCGGAAATACATCTACACAGACGAAGGGCAAAACGAGGTGACCATCCGGCAGCACCAGGACATACCTCTGCCCCAGATGCGGAGAGAGACTCCTACTTCCCTGACTACCAATGGGAAAGCAGACTCCCTTAATATTGCTAGGACCTCAGTGATCCAAGAGCTCACGGAGTTGGAGAAGCAGATTCAAGTGATCAAACAGGAGCTGCAGCTAGCCATGAACAGGAAAAATGAGCTGGAAGAGTATCAGAGGACAAACAGGACTGCAGAGCCCTAGGCCCCCCAGGCTCCTTGTACAATTTACAATGCACTCTTGTAATGTCAGAAAGAGGCATGGAGATAGAGTGAGAGATATGTCCTCTGTCTTACTGCAAGGCAGAATGGCAGCAGCTGCGACAAAGACCTTGCTTCTGGCTCCTTGACCTTTCCAGAGGATGAAGTTCTCACTCTTTTTGTGAGCACTTGGCTGTTCTGAAAGGTGGCCTTGGACTTGAGAAACTGCGAGCGTCCAGACCACACCGTTCCCATCTCCTTCTCACAACACAAAAACCAAGTTTCCACTTTTTAGCCCTTTCTGTGCATTCATTAAAAAAAGAAAAGAAATCTACACTGATTGTCAGATGTGCATCTCTTATTGGTGTTATTTTGTTAATATAAACAACAATGGGTTCAAGGTCCATCCACCCCAGGGGTTCCCAATGTTTTGGCCCTGAGGGCTATTTCAAAGGGTCAGTCCTGGGTGGCAGGCCACATCAAAGGGGTTCACAGGCCCCTGGCTCACCTAGGGTCTTACATTAGGTCTAAATTACATTTTGAAAATCTCACCTTTCATGTCTTAAAATTTCACAGCCTCCAATGCATTTTGAGGCCTCCTTTTCACATCAGTGAAAATCAGACCTGTAGTTGTAAAGGCATTTACTCCGAATGTATCTCTCCAATGCAATCTCTGAATGTCTCTCTTCAGTCTACTTGGATTGGAAACATAGGGGAAAGAAACATAAGCTGTTCAGCAG
>NW_005841837.1:6624620-6637242 GCF_000455745.1 Alligator sinensis
GATAGCACATCTACCTAAGTGACTGGCATTGCCCCACATTAATTTAAACAAGATTTCTATTAACCTTTAATCAAAGCCCCACCACACTTCATTGGAGATAAAAGGCAGGCAGAATATTTGTAATGTTTTATTCAATATTGTCAGTGGCGCTCCAAGAACTAACATAGTATTTCCAGAACTGGAATTATCATTTTATCCTTCAACCTATAGCATTCAATCATTTTGCTGTAATTATAGAACTGACCTAAGTACACTTTTCAAAGCTTTCTTTGAATGACTGGTAGCATTTTGAGGGTAAAAAAAAAAATCCTAAGCGGGTACACTGATGGAACTCAACAGATATTCCTACAGTCAGCTGAACAACTGGATCTCACTATCTGATTATTATTTATCATTTATATTGGACCTGATCCTCCACTGTGTAGCCTAGTGATTCTCAACCAGGGTGCCACAGCACCCTGGGGTGCCTTGAAATACTTTCAGTGGTGCTGCAGGGTGCTATATAATGTTAGCACTGTTAGGTATGCAACCTTGATTTTCATGATAAAAGCAGAGATTTCAAATAGGAATTCATAGTGCTAGAAACCATCTGCCCTGTTCTGGTCTGTCTGAGTTCCTTGCAAGAGAAAAACTGCTCTATTATTTTTTCTGTAGCAAAAAAAAAAAAAGTGAAAATAAAGAGCCAGCATTTTCAGGGTGGGAAGCTTGAGACTAAAAAGGTTGAGAACCATTAGTGTAGCTAGTCACTCCTATACAAAAGGAAAGATGTTGACAGCTCAGAATGACACACAAATGCACACAGACACTCACACCGCCCAGGGTGAATGAATGGCCAGGACACAGGCACAGAGAATCAGAGCTGTGAGCTGCAGTCACACAACAGGCTCTGCATAACCAGACCTCTGCCCGCACAGATCTCTTTTTGATTATCATAGGGCTTGGGGCATGTGCAGGGATAGTTCAGGATCCTGGCCATAGCAGTACTAAATGCTCTTAAAACATGCCAGGGTGGGATTTTCAAAGTGCTCTGCATGATCTCATCTGGGCTTACTGAAACAAGAAGGGTAAAGCAGGCACTGGAGCAAAGCAAAGGAGATAAGGGATAGGGGAAGGGAAGAAAGCTTACAAACCAAGTGACTGAGGTGCTCCTTACTATAGCTCATTGTGACTATGTTTTGAGGTATGAGAACTCACATTTTAAACAAATTATAATGGGTTTCCTCAAGTTCTTATCCCCTTGCCAAACTCTAGGTCATCTGGAATTGAAATGATATGAACAACCATGGCAAAATGAAAACGTTCTGATCCATAATGACAGAGAGTTTCTACCAGCAACCAGGCATATTTTACTGTAAGATCAACAGCAAACTCAAGTCTTAAGTAACTATACCCATTAATATGTGTTGGGACCATTTTTATGTTCAGAGCTGAAACCTCAGAAATGAAACACAGCTGCATTGACCATGTCTGGGAGGCTGAAACTACAAGTCCACAGAGATTTGCATGGTTTCTGCTGACAAACATATCTTCTCACTTAAAACTCAGTGCAGATTTGCTAGTGGGTCCAATAGACTTCATCTAAGTGAACAGCAAAAGGATGCACAGTATTTAGAAGGAGTGGAGGGTCTATTAAGGCAAGTCTCAGAACTCAAGTACCAAAGGACTGCTGATTGTGAGGGGTGAACACAAGTAGTAGAGCTGGGTTGGGAAATTTATGCACGTACTATAACTTTTTAGGATCTGAACTTGAGGAGTTCAAAGTGAGTTCCAAGCCCCTCTCTTGTGTAAACAGGACTGCAGCTGGGATACCTCCATTGATTGCGACACTGGGATTAAGGCATGGAGGCATGGCCTCTTCAATATACACACACACATGCTAAAAGACTATTTATTTGAATAACTTTTTATCTTAGTGCAAGTAAGCCTGGTCACATATTCACATTGCACTCTCATCAATCCAACAGCCAGTTCCTGTTGAGGAGTTCTTCCATTAGTCCCTTGCTAGACATATACAGTATGTAGTTAAAATGAGTACTGCAGCATTTGCTATCAGTTAACACAAGAGCAAGCTTTAAAAATGGCATTTGTGTCCTGCAGGAAATCCCCAAGATTTGAAATTTGTTTTTATGCTGAACTGGAACAAAAAATGGCAATCTCAGAACTTTTCACAAAACAAAATATTCCAAAATTGGTGGTGGAGGAGTAGAAGTTGGTGGGGTGGAGGGGGTTCTTTTTGACTTAACTGCTTCAATATGTTAGTTACTTTGGAAAAAAAAGGCAAAATGGTAATGTTGACATGAAACTTCTCCAAGATTTCCCACGCTAGAAACATTCTTCAAGTCAGGATGTCCTTGCAAAACGTTTCATTTTAATGGAATCAGCATTTTCTGATTGGTAACTATCACATTAGAACATTTATGGCTAGCTATCATTAACATCTTATTTTCACTAAATGACATTTGGCATGCATTTCTTGGGGCGGGGGGGGCATTCTTTTATGTCTCAGCAATACAGCATAAATTTCTGCTCTGCAAATATGTCCAACTCAGGTACATGCATGTGTGTCTGGTGTAAGTACACATCATCCCTGCATTTCCCCACCTCACAAATACCCTCTAACCCTTGATAATAGTAACACTTTGGATTATTATCTATTTTAAAAAAGACCCTTCAGGTCAGAGCCATGCAAGTGGACCCCCAGGGCAGCCTTGCAGTCCTTGCCAGGATTGGAAACCACCCTTTTCACCACGTATGCTAAAATTTAGTGTTTGCCTGTCAGTTAGTCAGATCAGACACCACTCAATTTGTCTCTCCAGTTCTCTCAAACAATGCTGAGGATCTGGGGTTGCAGCACTGCAGAGTAGGGATGGTGGGAAAGTGTCTACTTTCCACCAAAACATTACATTTTTCATTAAAAAAGAACACCTGTAACCTGATAAAAAATTGTCCAAGACCTGAAAAAATTCTATAGAAAAAAGCTGCCTGGTGGGAGTTGCAGCTTGGTTGGCTCACATGCCCATTCTTTCCTAAGACCAGATTCCCCAGCCAGACTGTATCTCCCATGATGGGCTGTGGCCAGTAGACTACAGCAGCCCAGCACCAGTGCATCCTGGGAGATGATGTTGTACCAGGGAGCCTAGCCTATGGAGGAAATTGGGAGCATGGGGCACCCAAACCACAAACCTCCTGAGGGGTGGTGGCTTGGCATCTTCCCACTTGACCAATCCAGACAGTGCACAGCTGAGCCATGGGACAGAAAAGAATAATCTTTAGTAGCTTCATAGATTTTTAGGGTCAGAAAGGACCTCAGCAGATCAGAGTCTGACCCCCTGCCCTGGGCAGGAAAGAGCGCTGGGGTTAAATGACCCCAGCCAGATGCCTATCCAGCCTTCTCTTAAAGACCCCCAGGGTAGGGGAAGAGCACCACCTGCCTTGGAAACTCATTCCAGGTAGTATGGTCCTGACACAGGTCATTACCCCTTTTTTCTCTAGCCTTAGGAGAGCTAAGGATCAGCCTGTAACTTTTAGAGCCATGGGAGAAAATTTTCAAAATGCCTAAGTTACTGAGGAGCTTAAGGTTCACTGAAAATCAATGAGAATCAGGTTCTAAGAAAAAGCCAGATTTTTTTTAAAGGTATTTAGGCCCCCAACTCTCACTCCTTCCAATGGGACTGAAACACCTACATACTTTCTGGAGCCTGGACCTAAAGTGCTTTAAAAAAACCTATTACCCACCATCTGGTTCCCAGGCTGCTCTGGGATAGTACAACTGCATAATACACCAAGCTCGGGGCTTGTGGCAGAGCCATAGTCCAGCTCTAAAACAGTCAGGAGGGTCAACCGTTTTGGCAAGTGTGCCACAAATTAGCCCCACTCTCCATTAGACCCACTCTGATCCCTGTCCCTTACACAATCTGCTGCTGTTTTCACACGGGTTGGGCAACCTGCAGCATGGGTGCCACAAGTGGCACAGCCAGCCGCTGTGTGACTTGTGGCAGACTGAGGAGAGGATGGGCAGCATGGCAGGAGACAAGGCAGGGAGCAGAGGGCTCGTCTATATGTGATGCTACTTCACCATAGCAACGCACTACAGCAACGTAGCATCGCAAAAGCTGTGATGCTGCCATTATGTCACTGTAGCAATGCACTCCCTTAATATAGTGTGTTGTTGTGGAGACATAGCAGTGAAAAACAACCATGCACCACCAGCATGACGCAGTATGGGCTGTTACTGTGCCGTCATTTGGTACTTCCAAAAGGAAGTATTAAATGGCAGCACAGTAACAACAGCGCCATAGGGGCACGTGTAGATGAGCCCAGTAAGCAGAAAATGGATCAGGTAGGTAGCACAGGCAAGCAACAGGAAGCAGAACAGAAGCTTGGACAGGGAGCCCAGGACAGGGAGCAGAAAGCTGAGCAGCAACCTGGGTAAAGGGAAGGGATCGGTGTGGCACTCAGGGAGAGTATGGGGCTGATTTGTGGCACGCTTGGCAAAAAGGCTGGCCCCCACTGAGCTAGACTGAGTGCTCAAGGGTATTAGCATCAGAAGCATGACCTTTTAGCTGAGATCTGCACTACGGGTACAAGCAAAAGCATATGGTGGGATATAAAAAGGGAACATGCTGGAGTTGCTTTAGTCTAACCCAGCAGAGTGATAAGGGAGCAGGAGTGACAAGGAATTAAAACTTTGAATAAAGTCTTTCTTGTAATGCTTTCTACTGAAAGACTGATATATGCCTCCTTGCACTGTGGTTTACTGAATGATCATACCAGAAATGGGAGAAATGGAAGTGTATTCTACAAACAAGTATACAAATCTAGGACTTGCCGTAACAGAGCAGACCAGAGGCCTGTCTGCTCTAGCACACTGCCTCTGCTAATGGCCAGTACTGGAAAGTTAATGAAAAGGTACGCTAAAACCTTTCTAATGCAACTAATTATGCCATTTTTTTTTTTATATGGGAGAAGGATAGGAGTCCCTCCTGAGTGGCTATCAACATATGCTCTGAAGCATTACAATTCTTAGTCCCTGTTATCTGAGCTGGCATTACTTGCATATGACTACTTTTATCCCTACATAAAATTATGGAAGTACAACCAGGTTAGACTGAACATGCTGAAAGATTGGAGAATCCCAAGTCATCCTGACTAGTATTCAAATACAAGACCTCAGAAACCAGGTAAGTGACAAGACTTTGTTCAGCCCCATCTCAGAGCTGAGTTGATGGCTGGAAATAATGGGAAGGATAGAAATGGGTAAATATATATCTTTAAATCTCATTAGGCTAATTGTTTCCATAATATTCGTGTGGTAGCAAGTTCCACAAGTAAAAAAAAAAAATGTAAGTCAAAATAAAAGCCCCTCATTTTCTAACAGATCAGCTTAGTTAGGCTACACCATCCCACCCAGACAGAACTCCTCCTGCTGTTAATGGACAAAACATCTGACAAAATAGACTGTTGCCAACAAAACCTTATGTTTTTTTTAACCAGTTAATCTTTGAAGTGCCATCTGGCCTATATATGGGAGCACCACACATATAGGGAGAGAAAAAACAGGAGAGGGAAGATCCAATCTGTGGGTCTTAACATAGGGTTGTTCAGCTGATTTGGGGAATGAGAGGAGGGGGAGCATTACAGCAACAACTCTGTGAAGACAGAACTCACACAAAGAGCTTAATGGTCTTTGTGGACACTGTGGAGGCAGCCGTCGAAATAATGGCTGCAACTACTCTGGTAAAAGCAGATATTTTCATCCAAGAAAGTCTAGTATGAGAGAGTATGATTTCTCTACTCCTAATTCCTGTGCTGTCATTGGCTCATTCTGTAACAGTGGCTAAATCACAGTCTCTGAGCGTCAATCCCCCCTGTATCTACAATGACAATTCATAGGTGTGTTGGAAGGATTCAGCACTGGGCTTTTGCAATGTACTTTAAAGACAAAAAGCTCAGTTTAGCACTAAGTACAACCCACAAAGCAGATCTTTGTTAATTTGTTTAATAAAGCTCAATTTGGATGAAATGCATTTATTAATTTAAATGTATTGTTATTTATCATGCAAAGTTTAGTCTTTTCCAGCTTCCACAAGGCCCTGCAGATAACCAGTATATGCAACTTTGGGTAAGGCGGCAAGGGCCAATGGGAAGAAAGCCAAAGGATAAATATCTTCCTGGAAAACAGGAACCAATAGGTTGAAAACATAGTAGTGTCCTTAGGATTAGCTTATCTTTGTATAGTAAAAGGGAATTAAAGGACAGGACAAGCCAGTTCAAGTACTCTTCTGGCTGAATATATCACAATAGCAGAATGACTTTGAATAACAGCATTAGCTGAAAGCAGTTGGTTTTTAATCCCAATTATAAATGCACAAGGATGATGTTCCCGTTCTCCAACTTGGCACTGGTGGCTCTTAAGGATCTGCTGTCCAGGGAGGTATACCCAGTGACCAGCCCCTGCCATCTTAGGGTTTTAAGTGTACAATTTTCCACTGGCTCATACAACAGAACAGCCTGATTAGGATGGAAGGAGAGTGCCAATGACTTTACACATGGAACAGAACCCATGCAATCATGTCAGACCTTTCAATATTACTCCACATAAATATATTTCAAAATGTCCTGGTCTGCTCATGTCATACATTTTGAGGCCTCTAACCAGCCTGTAAATACAGTATCATTACTCCACTTTCCACATTACTTCATGTAGAAAGCCATGTAAATAACTATGATTTTTAACATTTTCTAATAATGTTTTAAATCAGTTATAGCACAGGTTTTCAAAGATTGGGTCCTGTTAATAACGTTTGTTCTTTTGAAAAACCCAACTACTCAAGTTGAATGCTAAAACAGGAGCAGAGCTCCTTTGAAAATCTGGCCTTACATTGCTAGGTCTTGACAAAAGATTGTTCTTTTCCATCAAACTACTGTGACTCACTCACTGAATTTAGATGGATTTTCTCCAAGGAATGCCTGTCTCTTTTCTCACCCATCAAAAAAATATCTGCAGTCATAGTGATTAGCTCTCTTATCTACTCCATTCATTCCAGCAATCTAGTATTTCTCTCCTTTTCTCCTTATCAGAAAATGTTCGCCATAGCAGCCCACATGACTAGCTTTCTCTTCATGTACCTCAGCTGGGACTCCAGGCTGGATCCAGACCATGAAACTTCTCAGAGGCTGGATACAGCCCAGGGCATGGGAGTGGGTACTTCGGCCAGTGAGATGGTGGTAAATTCAGTGGCAGTGCCAAAGGGCCTGAGAGCAACGAGAGGTCCAGCAGCAGCCCAGCAGTGGTAGTGGAGTGGATCTTGGGGCAGCAGCTACAGCAAGCCAAGCTCAGCACCTGGCCATGGCCAGTAGGACCAAAGTAGGACCAAAGGTATTGTTTAATATCTTCATTAATGATTTGGACAATGGGGATAGAGCACATGCTTAGTAAATTTATAGGTGACTTCAAGTTGTGAGGCGTTGCAGGCACTTGGGAGGGTAGGGCTAGGATCCAGAATAACCTGAACTGGAAAAAATGGTCTTTGATCAATCAGATGAGATGCAACAAGGACAAGTGTGAAGTCCTGCACTGGGGATAGAGTAATTGCATGCACAAATAGACTGGGGAATGACTAGCTTGGCTGCAGTACTGCAGAGAAGGCGCTAGGGGTCACAGTAGACCATTAACTGAATATGAGCCAACAGCATGCTTCTGTTGTGTTAACAGATGTCACTCGCAAATCAAGGAAAGTAATTCTTCTGCTTTATTCAGCACTAGTGAGTACCTGGAGTACTATGTCCAGTTTTGGGCCCTATAGTTCAAGAAGAATGTGAACAGTTTGGAAAGAGCCCAGCATAGAGCAACAACAATGATTAGGTGCCTGGGAAGCAAGGTACAGTATATGAGGAAAGGCTGAAAGAACTAGGGTTATTTAGTCTGAGAAAGAGAAAGCTGAGTGGGGGGATTTGAGAACAGCCTTCAAACACCTGCAGGACAATTACAGACAGGCTGGATATGGGTTTTCCTCCTAGTGCCGTCCCCTACAGCCACAGAGAAGTGGCCTCGGGCTGCAGCAGGGTAAATTTAAGTTGAAGATCAGGAGGAACTTTTTGACTATGGGGGTAGTCAAGCATTGGAAGAGGTTACCTACAGAAACTGTGGAATCTCCACCCTTAAACATTTTCTTGAACAGGCTAGACAGACAGATGCAGCCTTGCATAGGGGGCAACACGAGATGAGCTTATCAAGTCCCTTCTAGCCCAACTTCCCTATGAATCTTACTTGGCTCAGAGCAGGCTTGGCACCAGAGGCCACCAAGCATTAACTCCTTGAGGCATCACAACAGCGCTTCAGAATAAAAAATATTGGTTTTCTGTCACAAAATGTGGATGTTCAGCAAAACCTTTTTTTTTTCCCCTCAGGGAAAGCAGGCTATTTTCAGGAAAAAGTGTTTCATCAAAAACCAATGTTCTATTGCAAAATGGTTTAAATCAAAATTTTTCATTCCCCCTCCCGAGAAGCAATAGGACTCCTGCCAACCAGCCAGATTCCATATTTTTCATATGCACACACTTGTGGTCATGTTTTCCCCATCACGCTTGCCCTTATCTGCCTGAATTGTTCACTGCAGTCTAACTTTTCAAGTCTGCTTAAACTGGCCAAAAAACATGACTGCATACCAAAATAAGAGCCCCTTTCTTATGCAATATATGCTCATTTTAAAGTCTAGATCTTACTCTACCCATTAGATACTTAAGTGAATTTGGTTGCCCAAAAATGACCTTATTCCATGCTGGAATCCCTGAAAAATTATTAAAGCCAATAATCCCTCCTGTTTCCTGCTGTTCGTGACTACATCTTAAAATGACTGTTTACAAAAATAGGCACATTCACACTTCTCAGGGATTTGAACAAGATGGAATAGCAATACAGCTAATAAGTGGAATACAGTCTAGCCCTAAATCTTTTAACTGTATTTGCATGCTTGTGGATTCTTCTGTACATCATTCATCAACAAAATTGTCAGCTAGATTGTCTGCAAATGCTTCTTTCATTAGTACTGATCTAAAGAAAATGTGGCTTTTGGGTCACAATTCAGGTTGAGTTTGCAGGGCTGACTTTTACAAGCATCATCAGAAAGTCTAATCACAGCAAACTTGATACACAAGGTGCAGCACAACTAAATATAGAGCTCCATGGTGACATTTTCAGTCACTTTTGTAACTTCAACATTTATTTGTGCCAAAACTCTGCTTCAAGACTCAAATCCACCTAAGGAGGATTTTTTTCAACCAATTATAATTTTTTTACTATCCACCAAGCAAAGGCGGAAGCGAATTTCCAAGCTATGAGTGTGAAACAAAAACACCCAGTTTCAAATACCCTGCTTTGCTGCTCCCCTATCAAACGAAGACCAAAACCTCCCAGTACAAGCGTCATAGAATCCTTTCTTATAACTTGTGCAACTAAATACACTTTTTTAAAAGAATTATGAATTGACACAGGACATTGTGAAAGGCCTGTGGACTTTTATTTCCTAGGATATCAGTTCAAATCCAATTTACCCTGGTTGTGACAACAAGTTTGTTGTTAATGACTAAGGGGAGTTTTCTTTGCATATAGGTTAGTTGTGTGTAGGTTAGATATTCAACCTTGACCTCCTTCTTAAAGTGCAGCTAGTTAATAGATACTATATTCCAATAATTTACATGTCTTTAGCATCTCAACTAGTGTTAATGAATTAAATCTCATAATCCTTTTGACAATAAGGAAGAAAAATGTCCCCGTCTTTCCAGTGGGAAAACTGAGACACTGAAAGGTTATAAATTGCTTAAACTCATGCATGCAGGCTGTGGTGAGATGGAAACAATGCACTTTTCTAGTCACAGGATAGTCTAGGGGAGGGAGGATAGCCTAGGAGGGAAAGGCTGGGTTTGCAATTAGAACAGTGGGTTGTTTCCATCTCATTGCAACCTGCGTGCAAGTGTTTAAACAGTTTACAACCTTTCAGTGTCTCAGTTTCCCCACTGGAAAGGCAGGGACACTTTTCTTTCTTATCATCAAAAAAGTTATGAAGTTTAATTCATGAACATTAGTAAAGAGATGTGGAATGAATGGTGCTAGAGCAGTGGTTCCCAACCTTTTTTTTTTTCATGCCCCACTGCTGGGAGCAGAGTGCAGTGGTGGTGGCCTGGGGGCTGGGGAGCTCCCAGCACACGGCGTGGCTTGTCTTTTCTGTGCGGCGCCACCAGCATTGCCCCCTTGACGCTCATTTGGGTCATGACTCAGGGTTGGGAACTACTGTGCTAGAGACATGTAAATTATTATTAGTAAATTATTATTAAGTAGTCTCACTTCAAGAAGAAGGTCAATGTTAAAATCCTATGATGAGGTAAACTGGGATTGCTGAAGTGCTCCAGCTACTGGCTTAACTACTCTGTGAACAGAGGATGATAGATTCCTGGGGTCTTGTGCTACCACCCTCCACAATGATTAAACCTCACTTTTATAGATGTGACTTCAAACACTCCCTCAAGGATCAAAGGTAAAATGCATCTTAGCACATTTCCTCGAGGGCATGAAAAATTACTGTATGAATTAGCCTGACAGACAGAATATCTCAGGGCTAGTGTTGCAAATGTATGGTAAGGATATAAAGTGCTTACCGTAAAGTGTTCTTTGTATTAGATCACTGGAAGAAGCAAATTTATCATTCCACTTAAAAAAAAAAAAAAAAAAAAAAGTTTTAAAAATAAAAACCACTGTCTGTGACCGGATTAGGGCTTTATAAAATTCCTTTAACACTAGAAAAAAAAATAACTACAAAAAAGGAGAGAAAAACAGAAAAGTAAACTGGACCACAGTTTTTATTGGAGTTTGTGCAGTACAAGATTAGTCCTTGCGGCAAATTTGCATCATAGTAACCACTACAAATAGTCTTTAGGAAAATAAGGACAATCCTAGTGAAGCCGCAGCATAAGAGGAGGCAGAAAGTTGTCCACAGCTCATCAAGGCCAAAATGGAATGATATTGTCAGAGTTTCTCCTGCACTTCTCTCTCTCTCCTTCTGGATATCAAGGTGTGCGTTTGCCTTTGGGGTGGGGAGGAGTCATGTTCTCCACTGCCTCAGCCTCCTTGGAGATTCTGGTCCTGATTCAGAAAGGTGCTTAGCCACATGCCTCACTTCAAGCAGGAGTCGCCCTACAGAGACGACACTACTGATGTGCTAAAATTCCTGACTGCATCAGGGCCTCTAATTTGTAGGCTATTCCAGCTGAACAATGCTACCATAACAATGAGAAATGGCATGCGCTTGCTCAGGCTTCACAAGTGCCTCTACAGAAACAACCACCAGCACATGTACACAGACAGAGGAGAAGTAAACAAGTTTCCACATTCCAATGGTTTGCCTATGAGCAGAATAAAAGATTTTAAATAGAAAAAAACATGGCCTTGATAGGGCATATTTAATAGCCAAAACTGACTTGCTAAGACAAGGCCTCAGACTTCTCCCTATGCCGTCATGGGCAGTTCCCTTCATCCATGGGGCCAGGGTTCAGTTAGATAGTCTAACACTCCACAGCAGCCACTCCAGCTCAGCAAGGCAGAGAAGGTGGATGGGAATGACCACTGTGGAGTGGAGGTCCCACAGAAGAACTAAGAGCAAGATGAAAGGAAAAGAGATCAGAAGAGAAGATGAGCCAAGATCCCAAACCTGCCTCTTTCCTCTCCCCAGCCTTGGGTCACCTGTTTCAGAGGAGAGAAGGAGCAACTGCCTTGCTGGCGACAGAAAACACAGAGGCTAGGTGGTCAGTGGGAGAGATACCTCTCTTGTGCCTCCAGGGCACAACTCATCCAATGTAGATCCGATGGAAGTCATTGGCACCAAAGGCAGCATTGCACTTGGGGCACTTGCGCTGTCGGGTGTCATAGCGTGTTTTCACACACTCAAAGCAGAAGACGTGAAAGCACTTGGTGAGGACGGCATCCTTCTTGCGCATGTTACAGCATGGGCAGGTGAGGCGTGCCTAGAGAAGAGAGATGCATTAGTGAGAGCCTAACCCAGGGGTGAGCAATTATTTCTGCTGCAGGGCTGCTTAATGAGTTTTGGCAAGCTGTTGAGAGCCACAAGGCTAGCCCTGCCCCTTGAAAGGTGCCCTGCCACACCCCCCCCCCCAACTTGGGACCGGAAGTCCTGCCCCTAACCCCCTAACCTTTGCCACCAGAAGTCCCTCCCCTCACCCTGAAAGTACTCCATTTGGGAAGGGGGGTTCCCATCTTGGAACTGGAAAAAAACCCTAATTATATACTAAAAATCAAACATCCACAATACTATAATTTTTTTTTTAATTTTGTCCTGCTTTGTGTGTTTGTGTCATGCATATACAGGTGATTGCATAATAGCTCAAAACGAAGTATTACTCTTATATTTTTGGGGGGTATAGGTAAGTGTGGGGAGGTATGAGTTGGTGGGTATGGGTTTTGTGGGGGCTGTGTGTACTTGTGGGGAGTATGTGTGTATGTGGGTGGGTATGGGGTTTGTAGGGTGTGGGGGGGGTTGGGGTGAGGGTGTGGGTGCACGTGTGTGGTGGGGTGTGTACACGTAGCAGAGTGGGACTCCCCCAGCGGTATGCG
>NW_005841837.1:6637273-6662087 GCF_000455745.1 Alligator sinensis
GGGAGCCCCCCATGCATGCCCCCCATGGCCAGTCAGCACTCACCCCCGCCCCACAACAGCCTGGAGCCTGTGCACTCTGTGGTGCTTCTCCACCACTGCCAGTGCACCACAGCCCCAGACTGCCCTGCACGTGCTCCAGACTGACCCCGATGGGAGTGGATCAGCAGAAACCTGCTACAAAGCCCTGGCCCAGCCCACATATGCTCCAGACTCGCACTAAACAGTGGTGGCAGCAGCACTAGATGGGCAGAAACTGTTGCTCAGCACTGGGGAAAAGTGGCTCCTCCCCCTTGCCGCTGCCCGGCACTCCTTGCTACAGCTGCCCGGAGCCCTTGCTGGGCTGCCCTGTGGTTCCGCTGCGACCTCCAGGCTGCCCCATGGGGCAGTGGTGACAGAGCAGAGCAGCCACGGGGTAGCCCAGAATAGGTTCCAGGCGGCTGTAGCAGGGAGTGTGGGGCAGCAGCAAGGGGGAGGGGCTGCTTTTCCCCTGTGCTGAGCAACGATTTCTGCCTGGTTGCTGCTGCTGCCACTGTTTAGCATGAACAGGCATGTCCGGAGCAGGTGCAGGACATGCTGGATCAGGGCTGCAATACAGGTCCCCACAGGTATTGCGTGGCTGGGGCCAGCAGTGGCAGCAGATGGAAGAAGCTGCCATCACCTGGTCTGCCTAGAAAGCTGTGGAGCTGCCCCAGCCCCACTGTGTGCTCAGAGGGTGGTGGGACACACCACAGGCAGACAGTGCCTATACCAGATGGGACTAATGGACCAGCCACCAGCCATACAAAGCCCCTCTGTGGGCCAGATCTGGCCTGTGGGCCATATACCATCACACTTGACAGAAGTTTAGGAGGTGTCTCAGGCACTGCCAGCCATGAAAGGTGGGACTTTCCCTCTTTCTAAGGAGAAGGTGGTTCCTCCAGTCTTAAGGCCTTCATAGGCTAGTGAAGTCCATTTCTGCACAAACATTAAAACTGAGCAGCCCTTCTGACCAGAAAACTAAGAGAGGGAGACAAAATGTTTCCCACCTTATAATCCTTGATCTCCTCCATCAAAATCTCATCACAGTTGGGCACCATATCAGGTTTCTTTGTGGTCTCCAGCTTCCTACGCAACCTGGAAATGTCCTCCTGCAAGAGGACGAGACACCAGAAAATAAGTCACTGAATCTAGATCATCTGTCTACAAAGCTTCGGCTTTGGGGTACATTACATAACTGGAGCAAGGGGCCCCTATTGTGACTGGCGAAAGCCTACTGAGAACTTGTCCCTCTCCTCCTCTCTTTCAATGCACTGCATAACAGCTTCTCACAAAAACAAAGTGGTTAAATAATACACATAATCAGATATCATCTGTACTGGCATACTTTGGCTTGCCATAGTCAAGATCTCAAATTGGGACATGTGTGAGGTACTAATTACAGAAGGTGGGGGAAGAGTCAAAAGGCCACGATGATGTATGTTTGGAGCTGGAGACAAAGCGAAGCTGGAAAAAAAAAATTTCACAGCAGAGGTAGTCGTCACCACAGAAACTGGACAATTTCAAAGACAGGCAGTGTGACTTGAGAGGCCAGAGAGGGTGTGGTACATGGTAGGTACCTGGGCCCGTTTGAAGTTAAACATGTCCTTCTCTTTAGTTACACTGTTCTCCACAATCTCATCTTGGAAGTCATGTAGCTTCTTCTGGGCCAGTTCTAATTGTGCTTTGAGATCATCTGCAAGTTGGGCTGCATCCATTGCCTATCGGAGGAATGATCAGAGAATTACAGATATTGGAGACATTATGGAAGTTCTTCTATCCCTCCCCATCAATACTTTTCCTTATAGAGTCTTTAGGGTTTGTCTCCAATCTATGATTAAACATTCCAAGCAAAGGAACTATCACCCCTTCCCTTCAGGGCCCATCCAATAACTGAACATTTCATTCTCAAGGTCTTGAGATTCAGCCTGAAGTTTCCATTCTTTAGTTTGATCCCATTAATCCTAGTTGTACTTCTGTACACCTCTTGAAAGAACCAATGAATCTCTTTTGTGCTTACACCATTCAGATACTGTTAACCTCATAACTCTATTGTCCTTCTACCTATGGATAGGTAGTGATTATTTTGTGATTTAAACTAAAGATAGAACTGTCAGGATCAACCTTTTTACTTTTATGAAAACTAGTAAATAATTTACTTTCCCCCTAAACTTCCAATACTCTGCTAATTTGTTCATCATTTAAAAAGAAGTCATTGAGCCAGTAAATGTTAGCAAAATTCCCTTGACACCATAGGATCTAACATCCAAAAGGGCTGATCACACTGCAGTTTTATGCTTCCTATAATTTCTTCATTACTTCTTTAGAAAATAATATTTTTACCTGCCTTCCTGAATAATTGTTTTATTCCTAAATTTTTCTTGACAAGAGTGAAAAACAAGGAGGGCAGATGCAATCACCCAAATGGATCTATCTAATTTCAGTCCTTATTAACAGACCTCCTTGTTTTACTGCCCCTGGATATATTTGTTCAAGCCCTTCTTATTCCCCTGAGCTTGTTTGGCTTCTGTACCATCCTGAACTGTTCTCTGTAAGCCTTAACTGACCCTGATTATCTTCTCTTGGCTGCCTCCTTTCTTTCCCCATTTCAATTTTTCTTTTATCCTGTGTGCTCTGATCAGTCCTTCGTAAAGCTGTATTGATTTGTCTTATTCCTTTCTTTCTTATTCTTGTCTTATTTCTTTCTTTACCAAAGGATCTGTCTACTGTGCCTTAATTAGAGCATTATTTGGGATTCCTCAGCTGTCTATCATGCTCACGTGGCCGCAAGGAATCTCAGAACTCACAGGACAGATCAAGTGTACACCATAAGCAGATAAAGAAGTTGCAAGTGCATCATCTAAGAGCTGTCACTCGCCTTGCGTTTGTTCATTTCAAGGGCCTGTGTTCGGAGGCCCAGCTCTTTCTCTCCAGTGCCAATGTTGCTCTGCAGCAGGTGTTCCTTCTCCTCCAGCTTCCGCACAACCTGTAACTGAGCATCCACCTTACAAAGGAAAGGAGAAGTAGTCAGAACTGTGCATGCTGCTGCTATTTTGTTTGTTACTCTTCTCCTTGTTTCCAAATCACTTAGCTCCATAAGTGCACAGTGGGAGCCCCTAAGGGCTGCAGTGAGCAGTCACCGGTATGCATGTGGGCTATGGATTGGAGAGCTTCCTAATTTACAGCTGTTTGAGCTGTGGACTTTTACCAGAGCCTGTGCAGCTGGCTGCACCCACCCCAGACAGGGGCAGCTGGCTATCAGGGAGCTCCCTTATCCTTCACTCTCCCTGCTTAGGCAGGCCACTGCAGGCAGCTACACATCCCAGAAGGTGCATGATTAGGATGTGACATTTTTGATTGAACACCCCAAAACCATGTGTCCTGAGATGCACATATGGCATGCCAGGATGCACAATTTTTGAGATCTGTGATAAAATTCATCAGACCCCAATTTCAAAATGAAATTAACACCTTGAGAGGGCCTAAGACATTTCATATTCAATGCAGTCTCTCACAGGGTAACTCAATGAAACATCCAAGAAGCTTACACAATGACAGAAGAACTCTTTGAAGTCTAGAAAGCAGATAGGCCTGATTTCTGAGAGAACATCCCAATCTCTCCTGCCTTCTGGTTACCTGTGTCTTCAGGGTCAGGACCTGGTCTGCCAGTTCCTCTTTTTCCTCCTTCAGCAGCTTGTGGATCTGGTTTGACTTGATACGTTCTGACATAAGCTTGAAGTTGGCATCATCCTTCTCCCGCAGCTGCTGCATCAGGCGAATGTTCTGCTCCTGCATATCCTCAAAGGCTTGTCCTGTGACATCCATTTCAGAAAGCAGGGCCTCCTCCTCCTGGGAAAGGGACAGACTTTGTAAATGCAATCTCTCTTCCCTTCTCAAAAGGGTAGGTTGTTTGTGTTCAAGCACCTCATTATCTTAGGAAACAGAAATTAGTGCAAGTGAAAGACAGAGCAGACTGCTTGAGAACAAACTCTTCCCACCAAACCACAGAAAATGTATCTCAAAATCTGCACTCCTTTAAGGGGCAGATGGTAATTTCCACAGATATCCATATCTCATGGCACGTCTACTGGAAAAGACAACAAAGGTGAAAATTTAAGCCAACCGTTATATAGACCCTCCTCCAGTAGGCACAAGATAGGGACAACTGACTCATGAAACAGCCACCTGATATGAATTTGACCTACAGACATTACTTTACAAGTTGATGGGTCAGCTGTCAATATCTCAGTAGTTCATAACGAACTCCTAAACTATTCAAGTCTCTGGGATTTGTTTAAACTACTTTAAAACTCACCAAGCAGAAAAGGTGGGAGAGATCAAAGATCTGTCCCTACATATTGATGTCCCTTCATCTTGCAAGGGAACAAAGATGGGCACTAAACGATGGCAATCTACTTCCCCTCAAGTAGACCCATTTTTGTAATCTGGGATTATCTCTATTAACAAAAGCATTTACTATCCATGTTTACTATGGATGTTATACATACTACACTAGTCTATCTTGTCACATGCAATACCAACCTTTTCCCCCAAAACAGCTGCTGAAAATTAGAGTGCATATTCTTTGTGAGAAATATGGTAAGAGCAGGTTCTTCCCTTACTGGGCAATGCTGAAAGAGTTAAAATCTGCAGCAATCCACAGGAAACAGAACAATGAGCAGTCTCAGCTCCCTAGCTGCTGGTACTTAGTCACTTACTACAAAGAGAGATTTTTTTTTTATCATTCTTTCTTTCAAAAACAACAAGGTGCCTATTATAATCTGGAGAGTTCAATATGCAAGAAAATATGGCATTTCTAAATTGTATTAGCTGTGCATAAAATCAAATGAATTGTGAATCAAGTCTATTTTTAAGAGAAACCTCCTGCCCCACAGACTGACTTGACCTGCATTGCCTCAGCAGCAGCACCATAGGCTCACACCATCTCAGTGTTATGTGAAAGTAATTCTTTCCTCCCACTAGCCTTATTATATTGGGAATATTGTTGTAAATGGATGGGGGCAAAGGTGGGACATCATTGGTGGCGGCTGCACATATGGGAGGATCTTGATTCTAGCCATTCCCTGATAAGTTTGCCTGATAGAGCTGCTCCTACTAAAGGGGCATTTCCACAGTCTCTTCTCACCTGCTTGGCCATGGCTAGCTTCTTCTGCAGATATTCGATTTGCTCCTCCACTGCCCGGATCTTGCGTAAGGCATCTTCATCTGCCATTTTTTTACTCTCTTTTTTCTCCTTGTCCTCCAACTCCCTCACCCGCTGCCGAAGCTCTTCCAGCTACAAAGAGAAAAAGGGATACAAGGAAAGGAATAAAATGGCAATAAAACTCTTAAAGAACCAACCTTCCCCTCATGTCTCTGGAACTATAGAGGAAACTAGAGGTGCACCAATACATTGGTCTGATATCAGATTGCTACCGATATAAAGAAAATTGGCTGTATCAGAAATTGGTCCTATGTGGCCAATAAATGTGTGCACACAGCTGCAGCACAGCATGCAGGCAGCAAGGAGCACAGTTCAGCATCTTGGAGAGCTGCTGCAGCTGGTAAGTGCATTGTGGTGGAAGGGGATGGGGAGAAAAGGGGCGCAATTGAATCAGTACTGGAAATCAAATCAGTATTGGCCAATATGCCTCCTTAAAATCGGCTATAGGCATTGGCCCCCAAAATCTATTGGTGCACCCCTACAGGAAACGACTTCAAGAGCTGGAAATCCTGTCTATATTGCCAGCAGAGAGTTCGAAGGCACTATGTTATCATATTTATTTGACTCTTAGATGAGCCCCTGCATTTAGCATGGTGGGGAAGCCCCTCATCTTAGAATTGTGAACGAGAACGGGGGCTGAGGGGGAAGGAAAAGCAAGCAGCTGCTGCAGCTCAGGCTGCAGCCCCTACCCAGGGTCGGGGCCAAAGCTACAGCTGCTGCCTGCCCTTCCACCCCCTGCCCCCATTGTCCTTGCACCCTGCTATCTCCACCCCCCTCAGCCCGCACCAGCCTCTGCTCCCCTACCTGCCTCTCTTCCTGCCCCTTACCTTTGCTCCATGCTGGTAGGCTCCATCCATGCTGCAGCCTGAGGCACTGAGCTTGGCTCCAGCTTAAGCCCATAGCAGCACCACACAACCTGCAAGGCTGCTAAGGGCCTCGGCTGGGCCCCAGGTTAGGACAGGGACGGAGCCTGCTGGCACAGAGCAAAGGTAAGGTGGGGGAGAAGGGAGCAGAGGCTGGGAGGGGGAAGCAGAGGGAAAAAAGGAGGCCCTCAAGACTGAGGGGGGAGCAGGCAAGAGACAGACACAAGCAGGGGGTAAGCTGCTTGAGCTCCCCACATCACCTGCATCCCCACTGCTTGTCCCCCTGCAGTGGTAAGGGCATGCATTAAAGGTGACCCTCCAATAATTAGATTCTATACATGGAAAATATAACAAATTTATACATTTTCCATCTACAGAACTTCATTATTGGGGGGTCGTTTTAAATTCAGGGTCATCTTGAACTGCAGTAAGTACAGGACTTCAGGTACTCCCCTTCAGGAGGAGTTCTAAACCTGAGGTCCTGAACATCAAAATCATTAAAAAGTCCAAGATACCTTTTCACAGAGAATGAATATTAACATGGTCTCCACAGTTACATTCCCCTGGTTTAAATTCCCTCTAAAACTTAATTTGGATATAGTATTCTTCACTTTTAAATCCAAACTGCTGTCTGAGTACTTATTTTAGTTCTACATATCACAAGTGACAGGATGGGGCTTCTTTGAATTCCTTTGGGAGATCATTATTTCAGCTTAATAGACTACTGTATAATAAGGGTTTTCCGATGTTCTAACTTAATTTCCATTTTACTTCTTTTTCTACCATTCTAGACAACCCTGAACAATTCCTCCCTTCCACTTGCTACTCACACCTTTTAATTACTTTTATCTGGGCATAAGGCCAATAACATGCACATGACCATGCTGGATACCATATTCACTTAAATACAGGACAAGTTTCCCCCACAGTCCTCCTAAACAGCACGGGGGTAAAAAGCCCTTCATCCTACATTCACATACAAGGAAATGTCATTATACTAGCCAACTGCCCGTCATGAATGATGGAGCATTTCAGGGAGAGCTGACACGCACCCCACCACTCATTGTTTGGGGCTGACCATGTAAACATGGGGTGGGCAATTATTTTGGGCAGAGGGCTACTTACTGCGTTTTGGTAAGCTGTCAAAAGGCAGCATATGGGTAGCTCCGCCCCTTGGCAGGTGCCCCACCTCCCAGGTGCCATCTTGTGACCAGAAGTCCCACCCCCTAACCCCTGACCTTTGCTACCCAAGAGAAGTCCATCCCCTTGCCCCCGGCAGTACTCCTTCCAGCAAGGGGGTGTGCCATCTTGGAACCAGAAAAATACCAAATTATATTTTAAAAAGGAAACATCTATAGCATTCATTAATTTGATTTCAAAAAATATTTTTGTCCCAATTTACATGCGTTTGTGTAGTGTACATAGAGGTGACTGGAAAATAGCTTAAAATGAAGTTTTACTCCTGTATATTGTGGGGGGTGGGTATAGGGTTGTGGGGCGCTGTGGATGTGTGCGCATGTGGGGTGTGGAAGCATATGGGTGTGTGTGGATATGTGGGGTATAGGTGGGTATGGGGAGGGTGCCTGGGCTGTGTGAGGGGGTGTGGATGTGGGGGTCTGCGTGCATGGCAGTGCGAGGGGAGTGTGGGTACATGTGTATGGTGGGCTGTGCATGTGGGACTCATCCTATGAATATACACACACCTACCCCCACACGCTGTGCCCCTAGCTGCATACCTACACCCACCCAGCTAGTCCCTGGCTCCACACCCACACCCACCCACCCACTGGGTCCACAACCACACCCATCCACTGTGCCCCTGGCTGCACACCCACACCCACCCTCCCACAACCACCCACCCACTCTGCCCCTGCCTGCACACACAAGACACAAACCCACACACACCCACAACACACCAGGCACACACGCACCCTACCAGAGGCTCCATGCTCCCCGCTCCTGCAATGCAGCCAGGCCATGTGATGCCAACAGTGCTGGTAGGCAGGGAGTGCAATTGCTGGGGGTGGGGTGGACTGGGCTGCTCAGTCCTGCTGAGGCTCCTGCTAGGTCCTACTGTGCCTGACTCCTATCAGCTTTGACAGGAGCCGGGGCAAGTCAATACAGTTTTAAAGCCTAAGGGCTCCCTCCACCTCTGGGTCCCTGCCTAAGGGGGCAGGGCCCACGCAGCAAATTGCCACCTGCCCTCTCCAGGGCGCATGTGTAGTTGGCCCCCAGCATTACAGACAGACAGATGAAGGTACTAAGCCTTTTCTTGTATTAGAATATAATGCTAGGTAAAGCAACGTGCTCAGTGATTGAAACCAACTATGAAGGTGATTTCAACGCAGCTAACACTGAGCGTGACTATAAAATACACAGCCAGTATCAGACAAATGTTCTGAGGAAAAAAGTTTCTCCCCCCACCCGCTTTTTTTTAAATTTTTTATGGAAAATTTTTCATGATCCAAGTAAAATCAGCCAAATCAATTCCAAATTTGTGTGAATCATTCAAGAATCATATGTGGCCCTATTACCAGCTAGTATCCTCCACACCTGCCTGGGGCTTCAGATACTTCCAAATCTGCATCCTATGTGAAGGCCCAAGCCCAGAGGCTCGGGTTTTGAATGCCCCGAAGTTTTGCTTGCCCTCAGCCATATGGCCACAGGAGCAAGCTAGGGAGGGTTCTCCCATTTCCATAAAGTTGGTGTGTAGCTGGGATCCTCCCACTGGAAATCAAAGTGGGAGGCTAACTATCCATTACCTTGGTCAGGGTACTACCCCCTGCCATGTTCATGGTTTTCCCCTGCCAGCAGGAAAAGCACCTTTTTTTTTTTTTAATTTTTTAAAAATGTGTTTGTGTTCTAAGCCAAATCAAGTCCAAATCCATGCGTCAGTCCAGAACCATAAGTAGCCCGGCAACTGACAAACATCCTCCACCTCCACCAGGGCCTTCAGCTATTTCCAAAGACGTTTGGCAGGCATCCTACATGTAGGCTCATGCCCGGAGGTTTGGGGTTTGATGTCCCCAAGTTTCACCTGCCCTCAGCCGTATGGTCACAGAAGCAAGCTAGGAAGGAGCCTCCCACTTCCATAAAGTGGGCTTTAAGCCCAGACACCTCGGCGGGTACTAAACCACGCCAGAAGAACAGTTATCCCCCAGTGGCTTAGAGGAAACTGCCTTCATGGACTCAGATATATGGTGTTTCCCAAAGCCACCCACAAGAATAAATTAGTACAGCCCATCTGAATAAGATATATGGTAGTGCATATTGAGCGCAATCCCCCTCAGTGCCAACTCTTTTAAAAAAGTCATGGTGAGTCACTACACTGCATATATTTAGATTTCCTCTTCACTCCCACAGATGAACTACATCTTTCTTTGTCATTTCCAATGATCCCTGTTTCTTCACCAGCCTTAAACAGCTGGCAAACATCACCAAATGGGGCCCTAAACAATTTCCCAGAATCCCTCTGTTGCCTCTGCTCTCAGGCTGTCACATATTAGTGTGGCCCTGCCTTCCATAAGGTAAAGCCAGACCAGGCTGCCCTGCACCTATCTGTATATATATTTGTAGAGTATCCCAGGACTTGTGACTAGAACAGCTGACTCCAGGCATGAGTGGAGGGCTAATTAGCACATGGATCCTTGGTGAATCTAAAGCATATACATATCCTGAGCAGTGCTGAGCTCTGCAGTCAGCATGGCTTGGAATGCAGTTGACTTAGCTGGGGCCCAGCCTAATGAACAATATGGTAAATCAAGAGCTTTTTGGTTTTGGACTAATATCATGCAGTTTATACCATATATAAGTAGGTACAGAAGTACTTCTTAAAGTCTGTTTATTGAGTACCTGTGCTAAAACCTGCAGGAGTTTAAAAAAGATAACATGCAACAATTCTGGATGAACTAAGTCTATGGCATTGTACGAATGAGAATTTGGGAGAAGTGCTGTTGTGCAATAATGCCTGCCCAAAAGCAGAGTTCTCTCAGTCTGAACATGGCTTGAGGGAGACTATGAGGTTCTCCTTACACTGGCATATTTACTTCAAAGTCAGGGCTTTCAAATTCACTTCCATGTGCTCAGGGACAGCAGGGTCAGAAGGGGCTGCAAGGGGGAAAAGTTGGGATGGGCCCATATTTATTTTCCCTGCTGTAGCAGTTGGGAGACAAATTCAAGAGAAACCTCCAATAATTAGATTCCATACCTGGAAAATTATAACAAATCTATACATTTTTCATATATAGAATCTAATTATTGAGCTGTCTTATTTTCAGGCTCCTCTTATATTTGAGTAAATACAGTAGCAACAGATTCCTTTGCCAAAACATTGCCCAGGGAATAACCAATTACAAGGATACTTCAATTGCTCAATGGAGAAGGGCTATGCCAAACCCAGTACACTATCTGCTCTCCCAGTCTGCTCCAACCTTCACGCTGTCTGACACAGGAAAATGAAGGAGTGGGATCTTTTGCAGCCAGGAAGAGGAAATAAGGCATTTCAAGAGCAGCAGTTGGGTGGCATCAGGCAACAAAGAGAAAAATGACATGGTCACCTCAGCTTTGGCCTTCTTCTCTGCTGCCATGAGCTGAACTTTATCTCTCTGCTCCTTAGGGGCTGAGCGGTACATGTCTAACAGCAGTTTCATCTCCTTCTGGCTCTCCTGAGCCTTCCTGGTAATAGTGAAAGAAAAACACAACTGAGAATTTGGGAGAAGTGCTGTTGTGCAATGTCTGCCCAAAAGCAAAAGGTAGAGTTCTCTCGGTCTCAACATAGCTTGAGGGAGACTATGAGGCTCTCCTTATACTGGGCACAGGAAGCAATCCATAACAAAGAATAGACACATTGAGGAGGGCCTAAGAGAGTGGTCAAAGCACTTACCGTAATAGTAAATTACACACTATCTGTTCCTCAGGTACAGATCAAAGACAAGGAGAAGTACTGCCTTTGCTAATCTGCCCCTGCTAAGCTGTATCGTCTCCAGATGCTAGTTACCAACCAGTTATCAGCCCTGGCTGCCCTGCAGGGTTCTAAATGTCACCTCTACCTTGAGGTGACTGGCTTGGCTTTCAGTGGCTAGGCAGTCATAGAATAACCAGTTTTGTTTTTTTGATACAATCACGAATCAGTTATCTGATGAAGCAGAGTTGCCTCTAATTCCAGCAGATAACACCTTAACTACAGGTTTCCAACCACGTTCCCCCAAGACTCCCAGATTAGACCATGATGATAAGAAAAGCAAGTTGGGAGGCAGAACAATCCTTCTTACTTGAGATCAGCCTTCAGCTGCTTGATAATTTCAGCCTCTTTCTTCCTCCCATCCTCATGCTTCCCTTTGTCCTTCTCCTTGGACTCTCTCTCCTTCTCCGACTCCTTCTGTTTTTGCTTCTCCCGCTCCCGTTCCCGCTCCCGTTCCTTTTCCTTTTCCTTCTCCCGCTCCCTCTCCTTCTCTTTCTCTTTCTCCTTCTCTCGCTCTCTCTCCTTCTCTCGCCTCTCCCGCTCCCTTTCCTCTTCATCTCGCTTGGCTTTGGCATCACTAGTGTCCTCAGGAGTTGCCTTGGGTGCAGGTGCTTGAGCAGAGGAATCATCAGGTTCCTGTTTAACCTCTGGTGGTTCCTCTTTTGTGTCTTCAGTGCTGGACTGGGCCTGCAGAAGGCCACTACCAGTACGGGAGCGAGTCTGAGGGCAGGATCCAAAAAGAAATGTAGTAAGTGAGAGAAGTTCTCAGCCAGAACACAATCCTCATGGCCATCCCTGTAGGAATCCCTCTGCCGATCTCCCACACAAATGTTATTGCCAGTGCTCTTAATAGAGCAGAATGCAGCCACCGAGGACAGTCTACTTGGTAGGAGGAGGGAATCCAAGATGAGACTGCTCAATGGAAAACCGTGCAGTCTATCCCCTGAAACCTGCTAGCACCAAGGAGAAATTTATGTATGGGACAGACTGCCAGCCTTTGCTCTGCTGTGAACTGGTTTCCCCTCCCTCTCTGCTTTCTCCATTAGGTTCCTGCATCTCCAGCTCTGGTACCTTGCTCAAGTCAGATTGGGCTTCCCTCAGTTTGCGCTTGTACCTCAGCACCTCTCCTTTCAGTTGGTGGTTGTGATTCTGGAGGCTGCTGATGAGATGACGCATTTCCCGATTGATTGGGCCTGCAAGACATGCGCAAAGAAACCAGGTTACAACAAGCCACAACCAGTGTTTCTCTTCTGCCCTTGGCATTTTAATTGCTATTCTTCATACTGTATCTTTCTGGTAATTATGTACACAGAACAGTAAAAAAGGAACAGACATTCCAAAACCACAAATACAATTTTCTTTGCGCTGTGCAACACAGTGGACACTGCACCAGCAGAATAAAACTGTACTAGCTTTATTTGCTACTATATACTCTTACAAAATCACTAGCCCTTTGACTCTTAACATAGGGCTGTCCAACTTCAGAGAAGCCAGGGGCCACAGGCCAAACAGGTCACGGGCCCTAGGCCAACTACCATGTGGGCTGTATGTCATGGAGGGCACATAGATTCCCTGGGACCTCCGCTATGTGCTGCCGTCCTGCTACACAAACCCTCCACCGCTGCTGGTGCTGCTGCAGAAGCCCTACTACTGCTATCACCATGTCGTGTAGACAATCCCCCTACATCACTGCTGCACAAGAAGCATGGGCTCCTTCCCTCCTCCCTCCCCAACCATGGAAGCCCCCTGGCTACCACCATGCATTCCCCACACTCTGCTACTGCATGAGTAGAGTATGCCACCAATTCAAGTGCCCTTGCTGGCACTGCCACATGGGCAAACTCACCAGGCCTCCTGCTGCACTATCCTATATCAAAGACCCTGGCTGCCACAGCAGCCAGAGCAAAAGCAACAGCAACTGGGTGGGAGCCCAGGGGCTGCACATTTAACCCCCTGCAGGCCAGAGGCAGCCTGCCAGTTGGACAGTCCTGACTTAATATAACTATTCAGATTTTTTCTTTCCATTGGCAAACTGAGTTTTGATAAGACTTCTGAGGGGCCACAAGGACAATAAATTAATTGCTACATTGGAAATCCCTTCTCTTGCCCATCTCTAGTGAAAGGTAAATAGGTTTCGGTCATGGTACAATTTTCCTAAGCATTTGGGCTTATCAAAGAACTTTCTCTCAATACAAAAGTTTCTAATGGCATGAGAGAGGGTGTATTGGCTCTACAAAATCCCTGCGCTGCCATTAACAAACCAGTTCTCAAATGCACTCAGAAATCTTGTCAACAGACCTAGCAGTAGCCTAAAAGACAAAGACTAACTTGACACTGTTCTGTCTTAAATGCCAAAAGGAGCATTTTTTTCTTTGAAAGCATGACATGAACAATGAAGACATTCAGTACCTGCTTGTTCATTGGCAGCGAGAGTCTGTTCGAACTCTATCCTCAGCATCTCATATTCCTTTCGGACCTGCGCCAGAGTATCCTCCAACTGGATCACCTCTGTGCGCAGCTTCTTGTGTAGACTGACTTCATCTCGCTGGGGAACAAGAGGGAGATTAGCGCTGTGCCCAGGACTGTCTCACCTCATCAAGTTGCTTTCATTAAAAAACAAATAAGGAGAGTATTAATCCCCTCCTGCACGGCACCAAGCAACCAAGACTGCAATAGCCATTGCAGTATCCTTGGTGCTCTTCATAGCCAGTCAGATAGCCATGGAAATGGCAGAGCTGATGGATGAGGTAGGTACCAAGCCCTCTGGGGCAGAGTGGAAGACCTCAAAGAGGAAGTGATGGAGGCACAAGGCAATTACCTCAATGAGTTCCACCTGGCGTTGATGTGTACTGCGGGTGCCATGAAGCAGAGTGCGAGCTTCATCTAGGTGAGCCTTCAACTGGAGGCTCTCATTATACAGGACTGAGAACTGGGACTGCATGCAACGGTACTCTGGTGTCTCCTTCACCGCCTCTTCCACTGCCCTCCTTAGCTCTACCTGGTAGATGGTCCCACAGGGAAAACAGGAGAAGTGAAGAACAAAGAACCATTAGCTCCTCATCTGACTCCCATTCTGTGAGGTCTGAGTACACCAAACCCCCTCTCCTTTATTAACTCTCTTGCACTTTTCAGAACTGGCACAAAGTAGGGGAATTTCCTCCTTAACTTTCCCCACTGCAGGAGTCTTATGTGCAAGAGTTCAGTACTGATAAAGAGTACTGAATTAACAACCTGGAGTCTAGAAAGATTGCACAGACAACAGCATGGCAAACTTCCCCTCACCATCCAGCCAGCAAGCTTTGAACTGGACCTGGACCAGCCCCACCCATCTTCAGGTCCACTCCCTTCTTGACCTCCATGTCAACTATGTTATCTATTAAAAAATATTTCCATAACTTGACAGCTGGCAGTCACTAAACAAAGCAACAGATTTCAGAGAGGCAGCAAGTCAGATATTTTGGAAACAAACAGAATGGTTCTTAAAACTGAATAGCAACAAGGTGAAACAGGTTGAAAGGAGTCAGTTTTTTCTAATTTAGCAGCAGTTTTAAAAGAAGCAAAAGAGAAAAATAAATGTTATATGCTACTCTCTCTCTTTTTATCACTCAGATAATTGAACTGTTCATCACTCAACTCTTCATTAGTTCCCCCAAAACAGAGCTATGAGCTGAGGACACAAGGATATCCCATCTCTGCTGGGTTATAAATTAGTTTCGACAGGTGGTCATTACAGAAACGCTCATGGATGAAGTCAGGACAGAGAACAAAAAACAACAAATTAGGTACATATCCATAATTCCCTTTAATGGCCACAAGGTGTCACTACTAGGGCTATGCAAAGCTTCGATTTGGGGGAGATTCCAGGGCTGCAGGCCTGTCGTGGGTTGTTCCCAGGGGCGCATGTCCCCAGATCTGCGCGTGGGATGACAGCAGGCTGCTGCTGCAGGCTAATTTTTCCCAGCACTTTGGGCGGGCACACCAAGCACTGGGAACAGCCCAGTGCCCCTGGACCTGAACACGAGATGACAGCAGGCTGCTGCTGAAGGCTGGGGCCGCTGGCAGCACTGGGATATTCTCGGTGCTCAGGGCGGATGTGCCAAGTGCCGGGAAGAGTCAGCTTGGTGCCGCCGCCAGCCCCAGCCTGGAGCAGCAGCCTGCTATCATCCTGCACACAGATCCAGGTGCATATGGCCCCAGGAAGAGCCCGACACAGCCCCCTATCCTGCAGCCCTCCCAGGGCACGTGGAGTAGCAAGAGGCAGAGCTCGCCCCCCTCCCCTGCACCCACTGACAGTTCCTGTTGCAGCTGGCACTGGTCACTCCTGGGGCTGCTACAGCAGGGGCTAGGGTGAGTACAGACAAGCTGCATTGCATCCCATGCTGCCTGAGGCTCCACTTGCTGCTACTCCCCCCAGCCCCTGCTGCAGCCACCCCGGGAGCAGCTAACACCAGCTGCCTGCACCACGGCACAGTGCAGCCCAGGAGCTGGGGTGAGTGGGGATAGATGGAGCCCAGGCATGGAGGGGACAGGTGGAGCACAGTGCAGTCCCAGGAGCAGCACCCCTCCCTAGTCCCTTCCCTAGTCCCAGCCTCATTCCCTTCCTCCCTAACCACCTAGCAACGTAGCCCTATCTGTTAGGGCTGTGTGAAGCGGCCAAATCTCCGAATCTGACTTGGCCGAATTGAATTGGGACAGTGATCTGAATCACCAAATAAAATCACTATCTGTCTGAATCAGGCAAATCCAAATCTGAATCCAGTACTTGTGCTTCACGAAGGCCTAGTCACTACTACACTAGGCATGCCAGTCACAAACACCTCAGGTTCCTATTACCATCCTGAGCTGTTGCATACGAAGTATAACCAAACACATATAGGGCATGACACAGAGACATGAGAAACAGATTAAAGGAAGGAATTGGAGGGGCTTCCCATAGAACCATTAGAGATTAAGAAAGCCTTCATCTACACCCAACCTGCACAGACATGTTGCTCCTTCCTACCTTCAGTTTCTCATTCTGTGTTGTCACTTCCTCAAGATCCTGGCGCAGCTTCTCCAGCTCACTAAGGCGGTTCCCAGCTAGTTCCTTGTTCTCCTCCAGCTCAGCATTCATCTCTTCAAACTGAGGGAGAAACACAAGAAGTGTTTTCAATGTATTTTAAAAAAGAAAATGAAACCAACATTACACTTATCTACATCTGACACACAAAGATGGTCCTTCCCATTACCATAATACCTAAGCATCCCACAATCTCTTTAAAATACTTACCCTCACCACCTTCTTGTGAGGTAGGCAAGTGCTGATAACTCTATTTTACAGATCACAAACTGAGGTGCAACCCAAGGGACTTCCCCTCAAGGTCTCCCAAGAAATCTGTGGCACAGCTATAACTCAACCCTAAGCTGCGATACTCAACATGGGAACATCGTTCCTGCCTCTTATCTATCTTACCCTTTTCTTCCTCTCCCTTGTTTCAGGCTTTACCTTGCGAGCATTGATGGTAATCGTTCCCCCATAGAGGCTGCTCCCAGCTCCATACACCTTGTAACCTTTTGAATTCACCTGAAAAGAAGACATAGAAGTTGTAGTAAGTGTCCAGTGCTTCAAAACGTGTCCCATCCTTTAAAACATTTGCTCAAAAAGGGGTACAGGCCATAATTCTGAGACTGAAATACTTTGCTAAAGCACACACTCAGTGTGCCACAGGAATAGGGCTGCCCCTCTCTCCCTCTCAGCAATGAAGGTGTTACCAAGTTTCACCCAGTTCAGAACAATCCCAGCCCCAACCCCCTGCAAAGGTCCTGTGCTTACCCGTTCTAACACATCTGCTAAATGCCGGTTGAGTCGTTGCTCTCTCTTGCGGATCTTGTCAATATCCCACTGCAGGTCATCAATCATTGTCTCCAGCACAGATACCCGGGACTCTGCTGTTTCCACTTTCTCTTGCAGCTTGGAGAACTGTAGCCAAGGGACACAAGGACAGCATACATCAGATGAGAAGCAGTGCCTAATTCCAATCTAACATCTTTCCTGGATTGTTCAGCACTAGCTTTTGACTGGTTCCAGTTTTTTTATTCAGATAAGTTTTTCTATGGTGCTCATACCTATGGTATTTGTATTTTGCTCAAGCATCTGTTCGAAAGAGGGACAGGTTTCTTCCCACCCTCATCCAAAATTTGACAGGAGCTAAATCCTACTACAGGGAAGAAGACAACCTAAAGGCAGAATGGAAATTGGAGAAGATCTTGAATCTGGTGGCAAATCTGGCACAGCCAGATGGCAGCTGCTTAAATGTACTACACACAGGGCCCTGATCTCAGCCTTTGAAATATTTGCAGATGCTTATTATACACACTCAATGAATGTCCAGCGGATAGAGTGTAAAGGAAGCCAGCTTGTTTAATTGTTAGCAAAGACTGGATTTTCAAGAGGTAGAGTTTTATGGGGGGAAAAATGGTAGGTAATTCAAACTCACTGAGGTCTAGGATCAGCTTGTAACGAGATGCCAGTGCCTTTTAAGTCTGTAGCAAGAAAACTATCAGAATAAATGTCTGAACATGGAAAGGATATGAGGGTCAACAGGCAAGCAATTGTTAAGTGTATCTTAATGTCTGCTTCTGTCCTTCTTTTCCCCCAGGCAGATCAACACTGGGTTGGGCTGTTGTTATATAACCAGACTAGGCCCAAGACAGCCCCCACCCCACAGCTGGATCAGGGCTGGGCTGGGCTGTGGCCACACAGCCAGATTGGGTCTAGGCCACAATGCCCTTCCCCTCCTGCATGCAACTGGATCTGGGCTGGGGCCCACCTGCCCCACACACCAGATCAGGCCTCCACTGCACCCACCTCATCAGACCTGCCAGCTGGATCTAGCCCATGGGGCAAGAAGATTGGGCACCACTGCTCTAAACAACAAATGGCGTATTTTACTAAGTCACTATTTACTCTTGACTCAAACATCTTTGTCAGTGACTTAATGTTACTGGATTTCAGAATCATGCAGAAGTACTGCACACAGTGACATTTCTCCATAAACAACTCTTTTCCTCAGAACCTGAATTCTTCAAACCTGTTGTTTTTCCTTTACAATTCCCCAAAGGAATAACATGCTTAATGCATTCTGCACACTGGTGTAAGTGGAACCATGCATTCCAGTCAGGAATCTAATAAGCTTGTCCACAGACGTGGCTTCCACTTTCCTGTCTTGTACCTCCTGAGACATGATGTGGTGCTTTTCCTGGAGGAGATCAGCCAATTCCTGCAATCGCCCATTCTCATGTGCAAGGTAGACATTCAGCTCCTGGACTGCTTCTTCCACAAGTGAAGCATCTGAAGAAAGGAAAATAAAAATCACATGAAAAGTTAAGTCATGGGAAGACCCTTCAATCTGGCAACTAAAGAACAAAAATAACTGAATAACAGCATAAGAAACCCATATGGGGGCATTTTGGGGGGATGAAGGTAGAGGAGAAGAATGAGAAACCTGATAGACGATAACTGCTTTGTCCTTAGTTGCAACATTCTGAACGGCATGCTTTCAAATATCCTGTGTTTGACACTACTTGAGCACAGTTTGGTGGGGGAGAACTTATGGAACAAGTAGGAGTTCATTATTATGAACAGCCAAGTGAAATTTTCTTAAAAGATACATTTCAAACACTCAGGTGAGATTCCCAGACTTTCCTAGAAAGCCAGCTTGAGAATGAAGTAAGTCCACGGCAAATTTTACTTTGAGATCACACACACACACACACACACACACACACACACACACCCCCCCCCCCACAACCCCGCACAACAGAACTGGTCCCACAGTTCAGTTTGGAACTCCTCAGCTTCACTTAGCAGCATGCGTTTAGCAACAAGCCCCACGCCCACTAGTAAGATACTAAAGGCCCAAGACATATTGTGTAGATGAATGATTGTCTCCAAACTATGAAACTATGAGCAGCCCAAGAACTTCCTGGCTTCTGAATTGTGAATGGAAGGGGCCCAATATCATAAAACGGAAATGACCCAGCCCTTCACATCAGTTAATTTAATCAATGATGAGCTCAGCAGCAGTTTGAGACAGTGGCAGATCATTGCAGGGTTATAAGGTTCAATTGAAAAATAAGTATTTCCAAGTGGACAAACATGTTACATGGTGAACCACCACACATCATACCAGGCACTTATCTCATGATTTAAGCCATTAAACAATAACTTAAAGGAAAACATTAATAATGAGGGACAGACTTTCAAAAGATTTCAGCAGTCAGTGGCTAGTATCATCTTCAATGGGAGTTGATGGGTACCAAGTACTTCAGAAAATCTTGCCATTTCATGTTTGACATGTGTGTGAGAGTGGGAAATCTTGTCCTAATTAAAAGGCAGAAACTGCCTCATCCCTGTCTAAGACTGGGATTCATCAAATTTTCAGTCATACCTCCACTATCTATCTTGTGAGATAGAATATCCATCTTCTCCTGTAGCTTGTCATACATTGTAACAATTTGGGCAACAGCTCGGCGAGAGGATTCCACACGTTCCTGAAGCTGAGACTCCATTTCCTCACTGGTACTACTGGCCAGAGTGGCCAGGAAGGAGAATGCTGGCTCAAGACCCTCCCCTAGAAAGAAAGAGATGTACAGGAAGAGGATGTAAGTCTAATTATGTATGTAACAACTGATGTAACCACTACCAATCAAAATTCTCCCCAGAGAGCAGAATATCACCACTTTCTTCAAATGAAGTCCATCTTCCCCACTTGTCAATGACAACGTACTAAGCAGCCCAAGTCCTTACCTCGCTCCCTCTCATCCTTGCGCTCCTGATTGCTGTCTGAGTCTGGTTCTGGTTCTGGTACCACCAAAGCTTTCCGTTCAGAGAGCAGGTCTCCAAGACCTTCGTCTAGGTCATAGCGCTTAAGAATGATGCGGATATTTTCATCAAACTGGAAGGAAAAAGTGAGAAAGGGTGTAAGATACATACTTTACAGTGCTTTGAAACAATGCGGAACACAAGGCCACTTGACAGTTTTGTGCTACAGACCTGGCTCCAGTAGCGGTTGACAATCAACAGAGAAGCATCATCAGTGGCCTGCCGCCGCTCCAGCTTTTCAATGTGCTCCCGCAACTCATCCTCAATGGCCTGGCGCTGGTCCAGCATCTCTGCCAGCTTTCGGTTCTTGGACTGCAGTGTCCGGATATCCAGCTCTTCCTGCACAGGGGAGGAAATCACTTCTATGTGGTTCGTGCAGCACAGGCACAGTCCACTTCATTGAGTAAAAGATCAAATTGAAGATGACAACACCACAAAACAATGTGGAGGGTTGGGGGGGTGGGGAAGAAAAAGAGGCATTTTATGTCCAAACAGGACTAAGGCCAGAAAGTTGAGCTCATTAAGAAGGCAAGTAGGGTGCAGGAGAAATACGTACTGTTGAGGAAACACCCCCTAGCTTAATAGTTTCCACAGTGGTCCCTGAGTCTTCAACTGCTGCCTTCTTCTCTGGGGGCCCAGAAGGACCTGGCTCTGCAGCAACCCGTTTGTTGCTGATCCCAGACATGGTGGGTAAAATGTGGAGAGTTCCCCTTCTCTGAGCTATTTCTAAAAAGCAAAGAACAAGTTTAAAAAATACATATGCACATCATCAGTTCTCTTTCAGGGAATTCCAACCTGCAATAAGGTAGCAACATGGCCAACAAACCACAGGAAATGAACAATAAACTGTCTACAAAGAAATTTACCTTGTGAAGGATTTGGAAAGTATGAATTTAAATTAAAACATATATATAATATGATGAAATACTAAAATATAGTATTGTTCTTGCAAATTCAGAATATTATCCTTGTAGCCTGATTAATGGCTTAAGTAAAGGCTCACATTGACTTCTGAGTTTTTGGACCAGGCTTGTAAAGAAAATATTATGTATTTGCATGGAGATATGGTTACCTTAGATTCATGTGTGCAAAAAAAAAACTAATAATACTTCATGAAGTCCTTAAAATCTACTGTTTTGAAGGCTGCTGCTTTTAGATTCAAGAAAAATCTTATGAATGGCTATTATTCTTATTATTTAATTGTAAGCTTTTTGGGATAGGGGCTATATTTAATTCCGTCTTGGAAAGTGTCAAGACTATTATTGAGATTATAATAAAAGCAGTATCATTTCAAATTCTTCTGTGAAACAGCTGCTTCCTCCATATTCATACAATGCTTGGTACAATAGATCTTAACCTTGATCAAAACCTACTACAATACAAATATTAAATAACACAAATAATTAATTATACAGTTTTCTCCCTTGTATTTTAATTACTGTATTTCATTTTAAACTTTTTCTTTAAGATCAACAGTAATCATGGAATAATAGGGAAGAGGAAAAGAAGGCTCCTTCCAAAAGATTTCAAAATGACATAGAAAGATGTCTAGGATGTGGCAGAGAACTAATACAGTAGTTTCTCCATCAGGATTCCCACATTCACAGTGTGACAGAAATGAGGACTAAAGAGTTTGGTGAGATACCTCCCTATGTCCTACCTGACCACTACACTGCCATACTGACATCTGTAACTCACCTAGAAGAATTTCTTTGTGATGTGGGGTGAAGTGTACGGGCAGAGTTGTGACGGAAAGTGGTAGGCAGCAGATCTTCTCATGCCTGCCTCTGAAGGGTACATAGAATGACAATGGAAACAAAATACGATATACCTGTTAATTCCCCTGACACAAAAATGCATTTGACATTTTTTCATACATTCTATATGCCTTGAGAAAAGAAATAAAGAATTCTTGCAGCAAACAGACCATACTGAGAGATAACACAGTGCCAATATCATTGTAATCACAGAGGTTCCCTGTACTTCTTACTACCTTTAAATAAAGCATATGCTTGTATGTGCTTTGGGTTGCGTAAACCAATGCTCATGAAAGGCACTGGAGACTGAAATTCTCTGGATGGTGTGAACAGTGGCAGCAGAAATATTCTCACACTCTGCCACCTGGACTGATCACAACCACAGAAAGTAGGGTGAGTGGCACCTTAGAGACTAACTGGTTCAGAGAGGCACGAGCTTCTGTGGGTAACAACTTACTTCAGCATCCGCTATGAAAGGGGTGTTTGCTCTCTGCCTTCCATCTTTTTGCTTTGCATTGCGAAGGGAAGAAAATTGTGTATACATCGGGCTGATAATTTGGCCAATGCCTGTGTTGTGTGCAGCTGCAGTGCAGCTTGGAGCAGAGCCGGCAGCATGGAGCACTGCTTCCAGCTGATAAGTTGGAAGGGGCATGGGGAGGGAAGGGGCATGGGAGGGGGGCAGATCAACGGCCCACCGCATTGAGGGAGGGGACAGGTGCTGCCCAGCCAGGGGGCAGAGGGGGGGCAGCTCCCACCGCTGCTTGCACTGGGGGGGGCGTTTGCCCCTGGATGTTCACAGCGCGGGGTGGGCTGCAACTGTGGGATGGAGCTGGAGCCCCCACTATGCAGAGCTCTACTTGCCAGAGGCTGGGCTCAGAGAGGGCTCAAGTATTGCTAGGAGGAGACTGCAGCCACCCCAAATTTTGCTGCAGCTTTGTTTCCAGCCCTGTGCCGCTGTCCAGCTCAGCCACTGCTTTTCCCAGCGCTTGGGTGGAGGCGGGGCATTCAGCTGCAACTGTGCTGGCCACTGGGCAGCAGTGCGGGGCTGGGAGTGGAGATGCGGTGAAATCTGGGGTGGCTACAGCCTCCTCCCAGTGCCACCGGATCCTGCTCCAAGCCCAGCGGCAAGAAAAGCCCCATGAAGCACCATCTCCACCCCGCAGCTGCAGCCTGCCCTGTGCCACGCCTATCTGGGGTCACATGCCCCCTGCCTTCCTGGGGTGCAAGCAGTGGCAGGAGCCGCACCCCCCCACAAGCCGCACCTCTGTCCTGCCACCCCCCAGTCCCTGGCTGGGCAGAGCCTGCCCCTAACCCATCCCTCACCGCGGGGGGCGTTGATCTGCAACCCCTCCCGCCATGCCCCTTCCCCTCCCTTTCCACCACAATGGACTGACCAGCTGATGGCAGCTGTATCAGAAATTGGACTGGTATCGGCCGATATGCCTCCTTAAATATCGGCTATCAGTATCAGCCCCCAAAATCTCTATTGGTGCACCTCTACCATATGTATGTAGGCATGTATGAGGGTACACATAAACATTTACATGCGTATACACATATGTATATACGCATTCACACATTTTAGTAATATAGGTGCATATAGGTGTGTATACATGCATATGCACATGTACACAGGTATCTGTATATACACACAGGAACTTTTGTTTTTAAAAATCGATATATGTATGCATGCACATACATGTGAGCACGTGTAAACACACACGTTCTTTTAATCTATACGTATAGGTGTGGGTATACACACAAACATGTGTGGGTATACACACAAATATGTGTATCCTCGCATATAATTACATATACATACCCATGCTCTTTTTAATCTATATGCATTTACATACTTATACATACATACATACATGTATACACACATACGCATAAACGTATACATTAGAGGTGCACCAATGCATTGGTCCAATATCAGATTGGCACTGATATAAAGAAAATTGTCTTTATCAGAAATCAGCCTCATATGGCAGATAATTTGGCTGATAAATGGCCTGTGCCTGCATGGCTGCAGGGCAGCACGTAGGCGGCGAGGAGCACAGCCCGGCAGCTTGAAGAGCAGTGTCCAGCTGGTAAGTCTGGTGTGGTGGAAGGGGAGGGAGGAATGGAAGGGGCGTGGTGGGGGCGCAAATCAAGGCCCCCTGCGATGAGGGAGGGAGTGGAGCTGAGACTGGGGCTGGGGCAGGGCGGGTGTGGGACGGAGCCGTGGCTCATCCAGGGGGCACAGGGAGGGGGCTCCCGCTGCTCGTCCAGGAGGGCACAGTGGGGGCAAGAGTGCCCCTGGATCTGTGCAGGGCAAGCAGGGCCAGGGCTGCCTCCTGTGTTCATGGCAGGTGGCAGCAGCGCTGGGAGCAGGGGCTTTGGCAAATTTTGGGGTGGCTGCAGTGCTCCCTGTATCCCTGCCCCCAGTGCCGCCTGCCCCGACTGCCGTCTGGTACAGTCCCGGCCCTGCCCACCCCGCACACATCTGGGGGCACCCCAATGCCCTCCCCTGAATGAGTGCAGGAAGTAGCAGCAGGAGCCGCCACCACAGCTGTGTCCCACACCCACCCTGCGCTGGCTGAGCCCCGGCCTCACTCCTCCCTCACCGCAGGGGGCCTTGAGCTGTCCCTCCCCCATCCCCGTCCACCACAACAGAATTACCAGGTGGACGCTGTTCTTCAGGCTGCCGGGCTGGTATCGGAAATCAGATCGGTATCGGCCCCAAACATCTCTATCGGTGCATCCCTAGCATACAGACATTGTTAACAACGAATATGCATTTATGTATACGTATATGTACACAATTTATTTATATATATAATATATATCTATATCTATATATACACACACACGTGTATACATATGTATAGATATTATTTTTAATAATCAATATGCATTTATGCATATGCATATACATTCACACACGTAGACATACATGTACACGTGCGTATATATGTGTCTATACACATTACTTTTAATAATCAATGTGCACTGATGTATATGTATGTATGTATGTACACACACCCTGCCCTCCACCCCCTCCCTCCAGGCCTACAACTCGTGGGGGTGGGGGTGGGGCGCTGGGCCCCCCTGAAGCCAACGCTCCCCCCTCCTGGAGACTGCCCCCCT